>NC_090437.1:100132968-100435999 GCF_031143425.1 Pleurodeles waltl
GGGAGGTAAGAGCTTGCCTCCCCGTGCTGCGACAGCAATCCTGTGCAGTGTGCCTTCTGCAGCTCCTTGGGCTTCTGTGCACTTCTTCCAAAAGTTCTTCGTGCACAGCATAGCCCAGGTCCCCAGCACTCCATCCGGTGACGCACAGCTACCTGAGTTGTTCTCTGGCGGTGTTGGACCTTCCAGTCTAGTGCTACGAGAACCGCACTTTGCATCTTCTTTGTCCCTGTGTTGTGGGACTCCTGTGGGTGCTGCCTGGTCTTCTGAGGGCTCTCTGAAGTGCTGAGAGCCTCCTCTGTCTCCTCAGTCCGAGGTGAGACCCTCAGGTCCCTCTTGGGTCCAGGCAGCACCTCTGACGCAACCAGCGTACTTGCTTGAACCAAGGCTTGTTGGCGGAATCCAGTGACGCAAACAGCCTGCATCCAAAAATTCGACATGGGACAACTCCTGCACCACGCAGGAACCCGCAGCCATCTTCTTTGGTGCACTTCTGTACTTTTTTTCTGACCGGAGGATCCTCTTTTGCACCTTCTTCTAGGTTGGCAGGGTCTCCTGCCCTTCCTGGACTCTTCTTCGACTTCTCGACTTGGTCTCCTCTCTCCACAGGTGTACAGGTCCAGGAATCCATTGTTTGTTGCTTGCAGCCTTGCTTGGTTCATGCAAAATCCTTTATCACAACTTGTAATGTGTCCTGAGGAAACATGTACTTTGCTCCTGCTTTCCTGAGCTCTGGGGTGGGGTACTTTACTTACCTTTGGTGTTTTCCTACACTCCCAGCGCCCCTCTACACAATACACTTGCCTCGGGGGGAATTCGACATTTGCATTCCACTATTTTAGTATACGATTTGTGTTGTCCCTAGGCCCAAGGCAATCTATTGTATTTTCTACTGTTGACACTATTCTATGATTGTTTACTTACCTGATTTTGGTTACTAGTGTACATATTGTGTATAATACTAACCTCCAGAAGGAGTATTGCCTCTAAGATATATTTGGCCTTGTGTCACTAAAATAAAGTACCTTTATTTTTTGTGAACACCGAGTATTGTCTTTTATTATGTATAAGTACTGTGTAACTATAGTGGTACTGTAGGAGCTTTGCATGTCTCCTACTTCAGCCTAAGCTGCTCTGTTACAGCTACCTTATACCAGCTACCGGGTATAAGGTGTAAGTACCTTAGGTACCCACTACAAACCAGGTCAGCCTTCTACAGAATCACTGTCCTCAATATTCAGTTCACAGAGCGGACAGGATGGGTGGGTTGGTAAGGAATCTGCAACAAGAATATGTATACCAGATGAGGCGTTACCGAAGGTAAGTAACTTGTTCATCTGATAAAGACTTCTAGTAGCAGATTCCTTGCCTTATAATAGATACCCAAGCAATACCATCCCTGGAGTTGGGTCTGCAAACCAAAATCATACTAAGAAGTACTGTAGGACCGACCAGGCAAATTACCCATCCCTTCTGACCTGACTGTCCATGAAGGCAGTAGTGTTTGGTGAATGTGTGCAAAGATGCCCATGTTTCTGCCTGACAGATGTCCAGAACTGGAATTCCACATGAAAATGGAGAGGTTGCAGCTGTCAGTCTGGTAGAATAAGCGTGCAAACCCTTAGGGGGTTGCTTTTTAACCAGAGCCTACCACACTAATACAGAGAATGTCACATCTGGAGACGGATCTCTTCTGCACTGGCTAACCTTTCTTGGCACCCAAATAAACAGTTGATCATCCCCCCACAAATATTTGACACAATCGAGATAGAACACCAACGCTTTCTTGGGTCCAGGCGGTGAAGTTTCTCCTCTTCCTTAGAGGGATGTGGGGGTGCATAAAAAGTAGGCAAGGTGATGGATTGGCCTACATGGAAGGGCGTCACCACCACGGGAATTAAGAAGCCCTAGTACGAAGCACCATTTTGGCAGGATAAAGGGAAACATAGGGCGGCTTAGATGATGATGATAATGCCTGCAGCTCACTCACTCTGCTGGCAGAGGTAATGGGCTCAAGGAAGTCTGTTTGAAACATCAGAAGCCTGAGAGGACAATTACGGAGAGGCTCAAAGGGAGCGCATATTAGGAAGGTAAGAACCAAGTACAAATGCCATTGAAGGGGATGGATGAAACGTGTGTAAGACCCTTAAGGAACCTGCTAACAATAGGAGACAAACAGGGTTGATAAAAACATCTCACAAATGAAAGAGAGAACATAGAAAATCTTTGAGGGTGCCCAAAGCAATGCCCTGCAGGCCCAAAGAAAGTATGGACAAGAGGACTGTAGGAAAGTAGCACCTTTCTGCCATAGTTACCCCAACTTTTTGCCTGGTGTCAGTGTGTTTAGACTGAAGTACACAATGATCCTGCTAATTAGGACCCCAGTGTCTGTGCTCTCTTATCTAAATGTGATTGCTGGTAAACTATTACACCCCACAATTGGCATACTGGTGCACCCATTTAAGTCCCTAGTAAATGGTACTTTGGTACCCAGGGAATTGGTACACCAGGGTCAACCATGGGCTGCAGCATGTATTGTGCCACCCCTGGGGGTCCATGCAAACTTTGACTACAGGCCTGCCATTGCAGTCTGTGTGAAATGGTGCATCCAACTTTCATACCAGATATAAGGTTTGCCTTATATCATGGTCACTGCACTCTGACTGTGTAAGTCACCCCTAAGGTAGGCCCTTCAGCCCAATGGCAGGGTGCATGGGTCTTAGTGTGAGGGCACCCCTGCATGAACGGAGGTGCACCTAGAAACCCCAGATTCCATTTCTGGGCTTGGTAAGTGTGGAGAAGCCATCTTCAGGTATGTATTGGACACTGGTCAACACGAGATGTCCAACTACATAATGACTTCACTGAACCAAGGCATGTTTGGTATCAAACATGTTAGAATCAAGCAACTACACCGATTCCAGTGTTAGCTGCATGATACTATTGTAGGAAGCTGGCACTGTGTATACTATACCAAAATGAGGTATAGTGTGTGCAAAGTCAAGGGGATCTCCAGAGGCTTAACAGAGGCTACAGTGGATAATACTAATGCTCTCTTTGGTGGTAGTGTGGTCGAGCAGTTAGGGTTATCAGAGGGTAGCACAAAGTATTTGTTGTACAGACACAGTCAAGAAATGAGGCACACACTCAATGATTAACTCTAGGCCAATGTTTTAATATAGAAAAAATATATTTTGTTACTTTATTTCCAGAACCAAAAGTATCTTCATTGCAGCTAAGTACAGTTGTAAGATTGTATCAAGCTTATTTATCAAATGCACTTTTAGAGTTTTCAGATAAAACAGTTTACAAGTAACACTTTTCAATTTCAAAAGTGGACAGTACAATTTCTCATAGGAACCAATGCAGTCCTAGGGGAGGAAATGTGTTAGGACAATTAGCAGGTAAGTAGGTATGAACCCAGTCTTCAGGGATGTCCACAGGTCGAAGTTCAAGTTGACCTCAAAAGTGCACCACCAGCTAAACAGGGCCAGCTGGGTGCCAAGGTCAAAGGTGGTGTCGAGTTTTCAATGGAATCCTAAGAGGACTGGGGGCACTCGGAAAAGAACTGCTTGCAGGTAAGTACCCGCAACTTCAAGGCACAGACCTGAGCAGTTTGGAGCAGCACCGGAGAGGCCACAGTTCAGCACCAAACACACACCCTCAGCGGCACAGAAGCAGCCGGGTGCAAGCACAGTGTCAGGCGCCCAATGCTTTTCAATGGGGGGACCCTGGGGGTCACAAAGATGCTGCAGGGAGTTGATTGCAAGAAAACAAGGGCTGAACAGGTAGGAGAGAAGCCCGCTGGACGTTGCTGGACCGTCG
Organism: Pleurodeles waltl; assembly: GCF_031143425.1. Taxonomy (NCBI): domain Eukaryota; kingdom Metazoa; phylum Chordata; class Amphibia; order Caudata; family Salamandridae; genus Pleurodeles; species Pleurodeles waltl. The sequence goes on from NC_090437.1 coordinate 100,136,791, forward strand.
GTCGGATTCCCCTAGGCCGGGGGCTGCAAGTGCAGGGGTACCTTTAGGCATCAGGAATCTTCGTTGGAACTGGTCGCGGTCAAAGGGGTAGAGGGGCTCCTCTGGATTCAGACTGCAGGCGTAGTTACGTTGGCCAGGAGGTGGCAACCCACGGTGGACTCGAGGTTAGAATCACTCAGGGACCTCCTCTGGACCGGTGGGCCACCTGGACATGGGTCGTGGGCGTCGGGTGCAGAGTGGACAGGGCTTGCAAATCCGGAGCGGTTCTGGAGCCCTTCTTTGGCGTTTCTTGCGTGGACTGGGCCACTGTCCTCTGGAGTTCTTGGTTGTAGGAAGCTGGCTCTGTATGTACTATTTCAAAGTGAGAGATGTTGTGCACAGAGTCCAGGGGTTCCCCAAGAGGCTTGGCAGAGACAATACAATACTAATGCTCTATTTGTGGTAGTGTGGTTGAGCAATTAGGCTTATCAGAGGGTAGTGTTAAGCATTTGTTGTACACACACAAGCAATAAGTGAAAACACACACTCAATGACTTAAATCCAGGCCAATAGGTTTTATCAAGAAAAATATTCTTTTGTTAATTCATTCTTAGAACCACAAGATTAATTTAGCAGGTAAGTACATGAAATGAAAGGTACTTTGCATAGTAATACTTAGGACTTTGAACAGATTCAATATTGTACTTAGTTTTCTTTAAAACGGCATAAATCTATTTTTAAAATGGACACTGCAATTTTCAGCAGTTCCTGGGGGAGGTAAGTAAAGTACAGTTTCTGAGGAAAGTACCACACTTATGAGTTCAGTCTCCGGGGCATAGGTAGCCAACCGTTGGGGGTTCAAGGCATCCCCAGGCACCCAGCACTAGCAACACAGGCCCAGTCAGGTGGAGAGGTGTAAGGAAATGCCTCCTTGGCATGGTTACCCCCTGCCTTTTTGCCTTTGCTGATGCCAAGTTTTGATTGAAAGTGTGTTGGGACCCTGCTAACCAGGCCCCTGCACACGTGTTCTTTCCATAAACTGTACCTTTGCTTCCACAATTGGCACAGCCTTGGCACTCAGATAAGTCCCTTGTAACTGGTACCCTTGGTACCAAGGGCCCTGATGCCAGGGAAGGTCTCTAAGGGCTGCAGCATGTCTTATGCCACCCTGGGGACCCCTCACTCAGCACATGCACACTGCCTCACAGCTTGTGTGTGCTGGCTGGGAGAAAATGACTAGGTCGACATGGCACTCCCCTCACAGTGCCATGCCCACAACCCACTGCCTGTGGCATAAGTAAGTCACCCCTTTAGCAGGCCTTACAGACCTAAGGCAGGGTGCACTATACCACAGGTGAGGGCATATGTTCATGAGCACTATGCCCCTACAGTGTCTAAGCAAAACCTTAGACATTGTAAGTGCAGGGTAGCCATAGGAGTATATGGTCTGGGAGTTTGTCAAACACGAACTCCACAGTTCCATAATGGCTACACTGAAATCTGGAAAGTTTGGTATCAAACGTCTCAGCACAATAAATGCACACTGATGCCAGTGTGGAATTTATTGTAACATGCACCCAGAAGGCATCTTAGAGATGCCCCCTGAATACCAATCCGACTTCTAGTGTGGGGCTGACCAGTTTCTGCCAGCCTGCCACAACCAGATGAATTGCTGGCCACATGGGATAGTGCCTTTGTCACTCTGTGGCCATGAACAAAGCCTGCATTGGGTGGAGGTGCTTCTCACCTTCCCCTGCAGGAACTTTAACACCTGGCGGTGAGCCTCAAAGGCTCACCCCTTTTGTTACAGCGCCACAGGGAATCCCAGCTAGTGGAGATGCCTGCCCCTCCAGCCACTGCCCCCACTTTTGGCGGCAAGGCTGGAGGAGAAAAACAAGGAGGAGTCACCCACCAGTCAGGACAGGCCCTAAGGTGCCCTGATCTGAGGTGACCCCTGCCTTTAGAAATCCTCCATCTTAGTTTTGGAGGATTCCCCCAATAGGATTAGGGATGTGCCCCCCTCCCCACAGGGAGGAGGCACAAAGAGGGTGTAGCACCCTCCAGGACAGTAGCCATTGGCTACTGCCCTCCCAAACCTAAATACACCCCTAAATTTTGTATTTAGGGGCACCCTAGAACCCAGTAAATCAGAGTCCTACAACTTGAACTAAAAAGAAGGACTGCTGACCTACAAGCCTGCAGAAACGACGGAAGATGACAACTGCTTTGGCCCTAGCCCTATTGGCCTGTCCTCTGACTCAAAAACCTGCAACCAGCGACGCATCAAACAGGGACCAGCAACCTCTGAAGCGTCAGAGGACTGCCCTGAATCCCAGGACCAAGAAACTCACGTGAGCAGCGGCTCTGCTCATCAACCAGCAACAAACTTGCAAATTTTCTACAACTTCAAAGACCTCACACTTCCCGCTGGAAGCGTGAGACTTCACACACTGCACCCGACGCCCTTGGCTCGAGATCCAGAGAACCAACACCACAGGGAGGACTCCCCGGCAACTGCGACCCTGTGAGCAGCCCGAGACGACCCCCAGGACCCCCACAGCGACACCTGCAGAGAGTCCAGAGGCTCCCTCTGACCGCAACTGCCTGTAACAAGGGACCCGATGCCTGGACCAAGCACTGTATCCACAACCCCCAGGACAAGAAGGAACCAAACTCCAGTGCAGGAGTGACTCCCTAGACGGCCCTCTGCCTAGCCCAGGTGGTGGCTGGCCCGAGAAGCCACCCTGTGCCCTGCCTGCACCGCTAGAGTGACCCCCGGGTCCCTCCATTGAAACCTATACAAAACACGATGCCAGCTTTGCACCCAGCCGCCTCTGTGCCGCTGAGGGTGTGTTTTGTGTGCCTACTTGTGTCCCCCCCCCAGTGCTCTACAAAACCCCCCTTGTCAGCCCCCCAAGGACACAGGTACTTACCTGCTGGCAGACTGTAACCGGAGCACCCCTGTTCTCCATAGGAGCCTATGTGTTTTGGACACCTCCTTGACCTCTGCACCTGACCGTCCCTGAGCTGCTGGTGTGGTAACTTTGGGGTTGCCTTGCACCCCCAATGGTGGGCTGCCTATGCCCAGGAACTGAGACTTGTAAGTGTCTTACTTACCTCACAATCTAACCAATACTTACCACCCCCAGGAACTGTTGATTTTTGCACTACTTTTAAAATAGCTAATTGCCATTTTAACAAAAACTGTATAAGTTATTGCTCTAGTTCAAGTTTCTAACTTACCTGTGTGGAGTGTGGTTCTTAAAATAAAGAAAATATATTTTTCTATATAAAAACTATTGGCCTGGAGTTAAGTCTTTGAGTGTGTGTTGCTCCTTTATTGCCTGTGTGTGTACAACAAAGGCTTAACACTACCCTCTGATAAGCCTACTGCTCGACCACACTACCACAAAATAGAGCATTAGAATTATCAAATTTTGCCACTATCTTACCTCTAAGGGGAACCCTTGGACTCTGTGCACACTATCTCTTACCTTGAGATAGTATATACAGAGCCAACTTCCTACAAGAGGTCAAACAAGAGCCAAAATAACGTGGGCGCCTATGGAGACAGGGGGTACTCTGGTTCCAGTCTGCTTGCAGATAAGACTCTGCGTTGCCGGAGGACAGACCGGGGGGGGTTTGGAGGAGTAATGGAGGGGACCCAAGTAGGCACAAAAACCATACCCTCAGCGGCACAGGGGCGGCCGGGTGCAGTGTGCCAACAGGGAGGCGGGTTCTCAACAGAACTATATGGAGGGACCTGGGGGGGGGGGGGGGGGGGGGGGGGGGTCACTTAAGGTGCTGCAGGCAGGGCACATGGGGGCCTCTCGGGCAAGCCACCGACTGGGCGAAGTTGAGGGCTGCCTGCTGGTCTTTGCTGCACCAGTGGTCGGTTTCTCACGGGCCTACAAGGCTGTGGGTGTAGTGTTTCTCCAGGCGTCGGATATCTTCATCCCGGGCAGTCGCGTTCAGGGGGGTCCTTGGGATTCCCTCTGCAGGCGTCGTCGTGGGGGTGCAGAGGTCAGCCTAGGGTATACACATCGTCAGAGTCGCCTGGGGGTCCTCTCTGGATAGTTGGTTTATCTGGACACAGGCCGGGGGCGTCGGGTGCAGAGTAGTTGAGCTCACGCTTCTGGGGTGAGGTTAGCGTCCCTTTAAAATTGGTGGTTTCATGGTCATCTTTTTGGACAGGTCCGCTGCCGACAGGTGTTTCTTGGTCCTCGGTGAGGCAGACAGTCCCCTGGAGGCTTTTCAGGGGTCCCTGGTCTGCAGAACATGTTGCTTCTTTTCGTGCATCTTTTCAAAGGAGGAAACGGGCCGATAGGGCTGGGGCCGAGTCAGTTGGTGTCTCCTTTTCTTATCTGTGGGATTTTTCAGCTCAGCAGTCCTTTTTCTTTCTTGAGGTCATCAGGAATTTGATGATCTGGGTTCAGGGTCGCTCCTACCTACTAAATGTAGGGGCATGTTGGGGTCAGTAGCCAATGTAACTGTCCCTGAGGGTGGCTACACCCTCCTTGTGCCCACTCCCTTAGGGGAGGGGGGCACATCCCTATCCCTGATTGGTCCAACTCCTCCAAAGCAAGATGGAGGATTTCTCACAGAGGGGGTTACTTCAACTCTGGTCACCTTAGAGGTGGACCTGGCTGGAGGGGTGACTCTTCCTCCTTTTTCTCATTATCCCTCTGGACTTGCCGCCTTTAAGTGGGGGCTCATCCGGGAGACACTGAAGTACATATTGCTCATGCAGCTATGCAATCACCTGTGGTATAGGGCTTTAAGTGCTGCTAGAGGGGAGACTTACCTATGCCTCAGGCAGTGTTTTGTGTGCATGGCACCCTGAGGGGGATGCCATGTCGACTTTGCCATTTTCTCCCCACCAACACATACAATCTGCAATGGCAATGTGCATGTGTTAGGTGAGGGGGTTCCTTAGGGTGGCACAAAACATGCTTAGGGACCTTCCCTGGTCACAGGCCCTTGGTACCACTGGTACTCTTTACAAGGGACTTATCTGTGTGCCAGGGGTGTGCCAACTGTGGAAACAATGGTACATTTTTAGTGAAAAAACAGTGGTGCTGGGGCCTGGTTAGCAGGGTCCCAGCACACACTCAATTAAGTCAACATTAATATCAGGCAGAAAGTGGGGGGTACATTGGTCCTTTGATGGGCAGGCAGTCTTCTGGGGGTTTGGAGAGGTTGCTGGTCCTGCTTGATGCATCGCCTTTTTGTAGCAGGAGTCTTGGAGCTGCAGACAGACCGGTAGGGCTTGGGCTAAGTCAGTTGTCGTATGAAGTCTTCACTGCTGGGGTCAGCTTTTCAGTCCTCCTTTCTTCTTCTTGACGATGCCAGAGATCTGAAGAGTAAGATTCAGGGGTGCCCCTAAATACTAGATTTAGGGGCATTACAGAGACCAGGAGCAGTAGCCAAAGACTACTGTCCCTGAGGGTGGCTACACCATTCCTGTGCCCACTCCCTCTGGGGAGGTGGGCACATTCCTATCCCTACTGGTCACTTTCCTCCAAAACAAGATTGTGGATTCCGACAGAAGGGGGTCACCTTCACTCTGGACACCCTAGAGGTGGTCCCAGCTGAATTGGTCACTCCTCCTCACTTTCCTGCCAGACCTGCTGCCAAAAGTGAGATTTGGTCCAGGAGGCATGCATCTCCACTAGCTGAGGTGCACTGGGGCAGTGTAACAGGAGACCTGAGCCTCTGAGGCTCACCGCCAGTTCCTGCAGAGGAGAGGAGAGAAGCACCTTCACCCAGAGCAGGCTTTGTTCCTGATCCCAGAGAGCACAAAGGCTCTCACCCCATGGGGTCAGAAACTTGTCTGTTAGTAGCAGGCTGGCTCAGACAAGTCAGCCCTACACGAGAGGGTTGGGTAAAATACAGGGGGCATCTCTAAGATGCCCTGTGTGCATTTTACAATAAATCCAACACTGGCATCAGTGTGGGTTTATTGTGCTAAGAAGTTTGAAGACTGGGAAGTTTGGTATCAGTGACACCATCATGGAGCTGTGGAGTTCGTAATGACAAACTCCCAGCCCATGTATTCAGTATGGCCACACTGCACTTACAATGTCTAAGGACGGATTTAGAATCTGTAGGGGCATATTGCTCATACAACTATGCCCTCACCTGTGGTATAGTGCACCCTGCCTTAGGGCTGTACGGCCTTCTGGAGGAGTGACTTACCTATACCACAAGCAGTGGTTTGTAGGCATGGCACACGGAGAGGGATGCCATGTCGACTTTACCTTTTCTCTCCACCATCACACACAAGCTGCTATGGCAGTCAATATGTATTTGCTGAGGTGTCCCTTAGGGTGGCATAATACATGCTGCAGCCCTTAGGGACCCTCCCTGGCCACAGAGCCCTTGGTACCACTGGTGCATTTTACAAGGGACTTAGTTGTGTGCTAGGTGAGTGCCAATTGTGGAAACAATGGCACAGTTTAGGGAAAGAACACTGGTGTCGGGCCTGGTTAGCAGGATCCCAGCACATACTCAGTCAAGTCGGCATCAATATCAGGCAAAAAGTATGCATGGGGGGGTAACCATGTCAGAAGGGCCACTTTCCTACAACCATGTCCTCTGGGGGTTCATTTAGGGACCCCACCCCCCCCATATCTGCCTGTACAGCCTTGCAGGGTCTGCATGCCAACCCATGCTGCTGCCAACCTCAGACACTGTTCTACCCTCCTGCTGCTGAGCTTAACTCTGGCAGGGGAAGACTGTTGAGTAGAGGTATGACCACCTCTCCTTTAGAAATAGTTATCGCTGGGGTGGAGGTGCATCAGAACACCACCAGACTGCTCTGAATGGTACATTTGGTGTCCTCCTTGAATAAACCGGTTTACTCTAGTGCAGGAGCCCCCGACTCCACCTCTGGCGCGAAAGCACATAAAGGACAGGGGAGTGACCACCCCCTGTCCAGCTCCTCCCCTAGGGAGGTGCCCAAAGCTCTCCCAGGTGGACACTTGATTCTGCCATTTTGGAAATAAGATGAGGAGAGGCCCCTGGACGCATCTGACTGGTCAGTCCAGCTGGGTGACGTCCCTGATCCCCTCCGATAGGTGGTCACTGCAGCTAGTGTCCAACCACCTTCCTTGGTTAATTAAGGGCTCCCCTTGGGGTGGGACTCTAGATTTGTCTGCAAGACTTCATGAACAGTCTGCAAGACACTTCTGCAACCTGGACACCGGAACCACTGCTGTTCTTCTCTGGACCTAAGAGCAAAACTGTAACCAGGAGGAGGGGCTCCTACTGCCACTTTGTTTCCAGGTTCTGCAAGACTTTTGCAACAACCGTGGCCGTGCATCCTCCAGAGTCACAGGGACTCTGCTAGCACTTAGGAAAGAAAAAAGAAATCTCCCTTGGAGTGAAGGAGTCACTCCCCTGCGCTCCAGAGGTCTGACCTGTCTTCTTTGCAACTGAGAAGTCTTTGTCTCTTGCTGGAGGTGCTTGGCTGGAACCCCTATGCACTTTGTCTGTTATTCGTTGTCTCTTCAGTCTGAAAACCTTCTAGATCCAAGAAGCCCCGGCCTCCGGCACTCTCCAGCTATAATAATGTTGTCCTCTCCAACTCCTGTGATGTGAGCATCCCTCTTTGCTGTGCCGTTGAGGTCTCCCTGCGACTCCCTGTGCCTGCGGCCAGAGGGTCCTGCTGGGGGCTCCATCAATTCGACCTGGCTTTCCTGCTTGCTGAGGGCTGGCCCTGACCTACTTGCAAAGCTTGGGTCACCTGGACCTTGCTGGTCCCCACAAATCCTGCAAACTCCATGCAACACTTCCCTGCATTTGCCAAGGCTTGTTGGTGGTCCTGTTTACCACTGACCCCACTGCAATCCGATGACCGGCATTTGACAGCTCGTAGACTACTCCAGGGATCTTCCTGCATCGCCCCGACTCCACAGCTACACCCCTTCGTCCACTGTCAAACAGGAAAACATCTGGAAGGGTAGGCATTGCTCTACTGCACCGCCTGGGCACCTCCGGGTGGGCTGGACTCTATCCCCTCTTTCCTTAGGTCCACTGCCTCAGGAATCCATGCCTGGGTTCCACTGACCTGGTCCACTGGTCATGACAGCAGCTGGACAACCAAGGTCCACACTGACTTCAACGGGAGGTTCCGACCTGACTTCACCCCTATGCACCTGGGCTCCCTGGTGTAGGTACTCCACTGTTCTGGGTGTCAAACGGTTTTCCTCTGGTTCTCTGGGAAGGGTCCTAGAACTCAAAAACTCCAACCGCAACTTCCTGATGTTATCCTATGGACACTGACCCGGGGTTACAACTCTGCACACAGGTGCCTGGGGAATCCTATACACTTACATTGGGTGTTCCTGTGCTTCACCAGTCTTAAGGGTCCTTGGCTTGTAGTATGGGTTGGGAGTGATTCTCACATTCCATTCACTTAGTATATGGCTTGCCCCTCTCTCCGCCCGCCCCCCCACTTAGACACGTTATTATATGCCTGTACATACCTTTTTCCAAGTATATTTTTGAATGATCATATCTCCAGTTAAGAGAAATTCCAAAGTTAGTTCTAGAGTGTGTTACAATAAAGAAAGAATATTTTTCTTCCTGTGTGTACATCACTGACTGACCTGTGTGGTATTTGCAACTGCTTTACACCCTCCTGGTTAAACCTTAGCTGCTCTCCACAGCTACCCCTCAGAGCTCTGGTTATCTAGAACCTCTTACACTATCACTAAGGTTTGCCTAGAGTCAGTACAGGGTTCCTCACCTGTATGTGTACACCATATACTGAGCCAGCCTCCTACAAGGACCTCAGAAAGAAAGGCAGAGGTGCAAACAGTTCTCCCCACTGCTGAAACAGACCATGCGCCACCTCCGGATCGAGATGCCATTCATGATTGACCAGGCATTGTCGGCTGAATTTGCCTGCTCCTGTGTTCTGAGAGATTGCCACGTGTTGAACCACCTGGGAAATGCCCTGATGTTCCAGCCACGTCCAGAGGCGCAGAGCCTCCTGAAAAAGGGTTGACAACCCTGCCCTGCTTGTTGCAGTACCACATGGGGGTGGTGTTGTCCGTGAACACCTGCACTACTTTCCCTTTCAGAGAGGGAAGAAGTGCTTTCAATGCCAGTCTGATTGCCTAAAGCTCCAAAAAGCTGATGTGGAGTCTGGACTCCACTGAAAACCAGGCGCCTCTGATCTCCACCTCTCCCAGATGGCCACCCATCCCAGGAGTGACATCTGTCACTACTGTCAGATCTGGTGGGGGAAGGGAGAAGAGTCTGCTTTTGACTCAAATGCGGATTGTAAGCCAGCACTGCAGGTCTTTTGCAGTTCATTCAGAGATCTAGACTATGTCAGAGATTTTCCCCTGATGCCGCGGCCCCTGGAACATGCCATCTGGCATGATTAATCAGCAGGATGTAGGAGGCCTATCAGCCTCAGAATCATTCTCACTGAAATCCCGGATGGAGGCTGAAACATTGGTATCATAACCTGAATATCCTGGACTTGCAGCTCGGGAGATAAGCCCGAAACTGCACTGTGTCCAGAACTGCTCTGATGAAAGAGAGCCTGAGAAGGAGTCAGGTGTGACCTTGGCATGTTCATAGTGAACCCTAGCAAATGCAGGAGGTCCACCATATTCTGAAGGTGGGAGGCAACAGCCTAGGGTGAGCCCGCCTTCAACAGCCACTTGTCGAGATAGGAGAAAACTGACACCACTGATCTCCGCAGATGAGTTGCGACCAACACCTTGGTGAACACCTATGGGGCACTGGTAAGGTCAAAGCCGCGCATGGTGCACTGAAAGTGCTCATCACCTACCTTGAACCACATGTAATGGCTGTGGGCAGGCAGGGTGGGGATGCGAAAATACATATCGTGCTAATTCAATGCTACCAGCCAGTCTCTTTGGTTTAGGGCAGATAAGACCTGCGCCAAAGTGAGCATCTTGAATTTCTCCTTTTTGAGGAAGAGATTGACGGTTCGCAAGTCTAGAATAGGGTGAAGATCCTAGTTCTTTCTGGGAATCAGATAGTATTGGGAATAACAGCCACTGCCTACTCCTGATATTGGAACCCTTTTTATTGTTCTCTTTGCCAAGAGAGCTACAACTATCTCTCAGAGTAGAGACAGATGATCCTCCTCCAGCCGTTCTTGTACTGGCGTTTGGTGGGGGAGGGAGGGGCGGAGATTGGAAAGGTAGGGGAGTAGCCCCTCCAAATGATCTGCAAGACCAATTTGTCCAATGTAATGGACTGTCAGTGGAGGCGATGATGTTAGATTCTCCCTCCAAATGGGCACCCATGTTCTTGCAGAACCAGATTAAGAGGACTTAGAGGTAGCAGCTGACCTGGGGGGTTGGTGACGGATGACTTATGGCTACCAGACGCACAAGGTTGGAATGCACTGCGTCCTCTTACAGCTTGGGGAGCCTGCACAGGACGGTGGCTAGCATAGGGCTGGCGCAGTGGCATGCCCCTTCCATAGCCACGAAAGGTGTGAAAGGCAGGTTGGGGCAAGTGTGACTGAGATGCCCAAGGATTTGGGCATAGCCTGTGAGTCCTTGAAGTGCTCCAGCGCAGAGTCTGCCTGCTCTCCGAAGAGACGAGTCCTGTCGAAGGGCATGTTCATGAGTTTGGCTTGAAGATCACCTGAAAAGTGAGATATTCTCAGCGAGGTGTGGTGCCTCAAGACCACTGTCGAATAAACTACTCTGCCCAGTGAGTCAGTTGTGTCCAATCCACACCTGATGGTGAACTTTGCTGCATCTTTCCCATCTTTGACTGTTTGGGAAGAGGATGGCCTGGTCCTCCTCCAGCACCACTTGCGCAACTGTATCCCACAAGGTATGGGAATAATGGACCAACAGGCATGCCATGTTCACCAAGCATAATGCTAGGCTGGTGGAAGAAACATTTTTTTGTCTAAGCTATCCAGCATCTTGGATTCCCTGTCAGGGAGAGCGGCAGGTAACGCACCATGGGAAGCTGCAGCCTTGACTACCAAGCTTTCAGGGGTGGGGTGTTGGGTGAGGAATCTACGATCACCCAGGGCAGGACGATTGCAGAGAGCAATTGTCCTGTTCACAGGAGTACCTGTGCTAAGCTTGGACCAAGTTCCCAGTAGGACATCAGTCAGTGCTTCATTAAAGGGCAATAAGGGTTTGGGCGAGGAAGCCCCAGGCTGAAGCACTTCCGTCAAGATGTCAGTTTTGACCGCCACAGAGGGAAGTTCGAGGTCGAGGACCCCCCCCGCCCTCCTCACCACCACTGCATATGATGATCTCTCCTCTGTAGCCACAGTAGGTGGAGAGAGCAAACCAGTATCTGGTGAGGTACCCAGTCCACTTGGCATTTCCTAGGTCCTCCTCCCTGGCCAAAGAAGTCGGGGTCTCCAGCTGGTATTCTAAAGGGTCCAGTGACCCCCTCCCACTCTTCTCCCATGCCTGGATGCTCTAGAAAATGCTCAGGCAATGACCTAGGACCAATGTGTCCTGCCGGAACCAGTGCGAATCGATGCTGTTCCGACTCAGAGTCGCTGGGAATGGGGCTGGGAGCATCGGCGTCTGGATTAGCGCTGGAGAAGGTTGTGTTTGCACAACCAGCACCAATCTGGATCAGAGATCTGATCCGTGAGACTCAATTGGAGCCGAAGCCGTTAGTGCGGAACCAGATTGGGGCCTCCCCTGACCACGCAGGGCCGGCCCACTCGAATACGCATCATGGCCACGTAGAAATCTTTTATTTGCGCTGGGGTCGCTCCAGTTCCCGGAAACAGGGGGGAGGTGCAAAGTTGGACCTGGCAACGGCCAAAGCCAATGTTCCTCAATCATCGCGTTGGCCGACAGATAAGGTAAAGTCGAAGTCCATTTAGACTTCTTTTTGTGCCCCAAGGACCTCAAGTGCGAAGAAGAGGACTTGGGGCTCCTGGAGCGGTCCTGCAACCACCTTCTCGATTAGGACCAAGACCTCCTAAGAGTCGCTGTAGCGGATGTTGACCACTGGGCTGCAAGAAGCTTTAAGGAGCACTCCCTCAAAGCTTTCACCGCCACAGCCCGGCAGTCCAAGCACCAATTAAAGTTGTCGTACTGCTTGAGACACCACAAACACACCAAGTGCGAGTCTATTATCGACATGCCCGGTGACAGGCACCACACAACTTGATACCTGCATTCCTAGAAGACATTCTTCAACACATTTTTAAAAACAGTCTACAAAAAGTAGAAAAAAATTGCCAAAAAGAGACAGAGAGGTAGCTCTTCTCTGGATCAGCGCTAACTGGTGCTGAAATAAAAGAACTTAAGTCCGTGTGCCTGGGTGGCGCCTATATAGGTGAACTCAATATCACTTTGGGTGCCAACGACGCTGCACAGAACTTAACGAAGACACTCTACGGCATGGGGGGGGTACTACTCATGCAAAAGTTTCCAGATCCAGTCTGACACCTGGGAAAATCAAAGGTAGGGAATCTGCTGCTAGAAGTCTCTATCACATACCATGTTTAGAGGAGAGAGCACAAGTACTTTGGCACAGGTTAGCAGGGCGAAGTGCACAGAGTCTTAAGGCTAGCAAAAAACGATTTCAGCAAAATAAATAGGAGGACAAAGACAAAAGGTTTGGGGATGATCCAGCAGAAAAGGCCAGGTACAACATTAGCCATGTCTCTTATTCAGATCAGGTGATGCCCCTGTCATACCAAGAGATTTTGACCCCCCCGCCCCCACACACACACACACACTTGCGATTTAGCATCTACTGCTCAAAGACTAGTTTTGTGAAACTAGAAATGTCATTATTTTCAAGGGCACACTGAACTCAAACTCTGACTATCCCATCTATCCTTCTAGCGTACTGTTAATATATAGTAGCAATGCTGATTAGGCTCGGACCTAATATGTTTGCAGGAAAAAGGCCTATCTTTGTCTGCCTAATGACTATTTTCCATCCTACTGCCCCACTTACACAGAGCTTGAAATTAGACATTTTTCAACACAACCATCCACTTTGTGCAGGGGTCAACAGAAACATTTCAAAGACTTTCAAATTCTTCGCCATCTTGCTCCCAAGTTGTAGGATGGGACACTCAATATATCAATTAAGCTGAAATGCCAACGTATTAATGGAGGAAGCAAACCTGTCAATGCTCTAAAGTTAGTTACCATCCAATTAGTGGCTCAAAGAAGGTATAGTTTCTTACCTGTAACTCCAGTTCTCTCGTAGGGGTATTTCCATGATAGTCATAAGCGTTGAATATTCCCCGCCTGCCTGCGGGGACCCCGGAGCACTTTTTCCAATATAACTACATAAGTGTCCATGTTCGCCTTACTTCAGAAAGGCCTGCCAAGTCACTTAATGTTCCTAGGCAGCCTATAGGAAAGGCTACAGTGTTCAAACTTCTTCATCCAGTTTGTTCTTGAGGTAAATGCATTTAAATGCCTGAACAAATGAATATATTTTTCAGAAAAATTCCTTCACAAACCTTTTTTATATTAGAAAACCCCTATGAAGGAGTGCAGAGCAGTGTAGCCCATAGGCTGCCATTAGTAATGAAGAAAAAGGAGACTATGCCTTTAAGAGCAGTCAGTCCTCCAGTATCCTATCCCATCATGCCTAGAGAGAGGCAGTTACCTCAGTTCTTTTTGCAGGCAGTTTTTAGCTGATAATAATAATTAACCTAATTAAGCAATCTGTCTGCTCCCCCGGGGAGGTGGGAGGGTTGCTTATGACTATCATGGAAATACCCCTACGAGAGAACTGGAGTTACAGGTAAGAAACTATACCTTCTCTCGCAGGGGATTTCCATGTATAGTCATAAGCGTTGAATAGAATAGCAAGCCCATCCCACAACATGCGGAGGAGCAGACAGAACACTCAGAAAACACTCTCTTAAGCAAAGAGATTCCTAAGAGAAGCCTATCCTACTTGAGCATCTGCCCTAGCATCAGAGCCAAGGCAATAATGCTTGGTAAAGGTGTGAATAGATCTCCAAGTCGCAGCTCCACAAATGTCTGCTAATGGAACATTCCTCAATAAAGCAGTCGTTGCCGACTTGCCTCTGGTGGAATGCGCTTTTGCTTTGCCCTGTAGAGTTTTCTTAGCTAGTTGATAGCAAAATAAAATACAGAAGACTAACCATCTCGATATTGACTGTTTGGAGGTGGCTAAACCGGTACGGACCGTACCATAATTAACAAACAGTTGTGAAGTTCTCCGAAGGGAATTAGTCTTATCTAGATACACTTTTAACACCCTTTTTACATCTAGAGGATGGAGAGCTCTCTCTGCTGGGGTAGATGGGTTTCGAAAGAAAGTAGGTAAGGAAATCGACTGGTTGATGTGAAAGTTGGATATAACCTTGGGCAGGAATTTAGTATGTGTCCGAAGTACTACTTTTGGAGGAGTGAAATACTGTGTAAGGCTCATGGGTACAGAGGGCCTGGATCTCGCTAACCCTTCGTGTTGATGCGATTGCCACTAGAAAGGCCGTCTTCCAAGTTAGGTGTTGGAGAGATACCTTGTGTATGGGTTCAAATGGATGTTGCAAGAGACGTGAAAGGACCACATTAAGTTCCCATGGTGGGGAAGGGCACCTAACTGGAGGACCTTCTTTAACCCCTCTAGGAAATCTTTGATGACTGGAATCCTAAAGAAAGAGGTTTGTGAAGGAGTTTTCCTATAAGCAGTCAAAGCTGCCAAATGAACTTTTATTGAAGAAAGTTGCAGGCCAGATCGAGCCAAATGTAACAAGTATGGGAGAATGACATCTTCCTTGCAAGATGTAGGGTCTATCCCCTTAGAAGAACACCAGATGCAGAACCTTTTCCACTTGAAGGAATATGCCGAATGGGTAGATGGATGCTTCGCCTCCTTTAGGATTTCCATACAATCCTGTGGAAGGTTTAGATGTCCGTACTGGACTAACTCAGGAGCCATGCTGCCAAATTCAAGGAGGAGAGTTTGGAGTGTCTCATTTGTCCTCCGAACTTCGTCAGGAGGTCCGGTCTGCAGGGTAGCCTGAGATGTGGATGGAGTGATCGGTGAAGGAGATCCGGGAACCACCACTGTCTCGGCCACTCTGGTGCAATGAGGATCATTGTGGCTGATGTCATCGAGAGTTTGACGAGGACTGCTGGGATCAGTGGAAAGGCGTACAGAAATTTGTTGGACCAGTCTATCCACAGAGCATTCCCCAGCGATTCTGGGTGGTAAAACCTGGCGGCGAAGGCGCAGCATTTCCTGTTTCCTTCTGTGGTGAAGAGGTCGATAGAAGGTGTACCCCACAAACGGAAGATGTCTCAAGTAATGTCTTAGTTGAGCACCCACTTGTGGTTCTCTTCTAGAACTCAGCTGAGGGCATCCGCTTGCACATTCTGAACCTCTGGAGGGTGGGTTGCCACTATGTTCAATTTCCTGGCTAGGAGCCAGTGCCATATTTTCTGGGACTCTTGAGACAAGACTCTGGATCTGGTGCCCCCCCTTGCTTGTTCAGATAGTACATAGTGGTGGTATTGGCTGTCTGCGCCAGCAAGTTATCGGTGGTGACTGAGGGGAGAAAGGCCTTGAGAGCTAGGTGCACCGCCCGTAGCTCGAGGAGACTGATGTGGTATAATGATTCCTTGGGAGACCCTCAACCTTGTATTTGCAGATGATCCATAAGAGCTCCCCATCCGAGGAGAGGGGCATCTATCACAATAGTCTGTGCTGGAGACTGTGGACGGAATGGCATCCCCTTTAGGAGACTGGCTGGAGAACACCACCAAGTTAGAGATCTGATTGCGTGGGTGGACAGACGAATTCGGTCTTCCCAGTTCCCCGACAGTCCATTGGTCCTCCAGGCATTCCTGAAGCGGTCGCATGTGGAGGCGAGCGTTTGGTGTCAGAAAGATGCAGGAGGCCATGGAGCCGAGAAGTGAGGAGACTGTGCGCACTGTTGGGTGATGCATGATCGGAGAGCCCGACACTTCCGGAGAATGGATAAGCGTCGTTCCTCCAAAGGACACACTTTTGCCTCCAGTGTGTCTATGGTAGCTCCTAAGTAGTGTAAGTTCTGGACATGAACTGTTGTCGACTTGTGAAAGTTGACATGAAGGCCTAGCCGATACAGGAGATCGCAGGTCATCTGGAAATGCAGTTTGGCTTCTGCACAGGTGGATGCTTTGATTAGCCAGTCGTCCAGATATGGGTATATGAAAATCCAATTTTTTCTGAGATGTGCTGCCACCACCGCCATGCACTTGGAAAAGGTTCTGGGTGCTGACCTGAGACCGAATGGTAGGACAGTGTATTGGAAGTGATCTTGACCCACAACAAACCTCAGGAATTTCCAATGCTTCTTCGCGAAGGGGGTGTGAAAATACGCATCGTGTAGATCCACTAAGCAAAGCCAGTCCCCTTGCTGAATCGGAGGATATATCTGGTGTAAGGATAGCATCCTGAACTTTTCCTTTCGGACCCATTTGTTGGCAATTTTGAGGTCTAGAATGGGTCTGAACTCTCTCTTGTCCTTCTTTGGGATGAGAAAGTATTTGGGGTAAATGCCCTTCCCCCGTTGGTTGAGGGGAACCGATTCCACTGTTCTCTTTTCGGGGAGGATGGAAACTTCCGCCTTTAAGAGGTCGAGGTGGGCAGTGGAGGGTTTTGGCGGAATGGTTGGAGGAAGTGTGGAAAACCTGAGAAAATATCCATTCTGTACAATGTTTAAGACCCAAGCGTCTGTTGTAATTCTTTGCCACTCTACCAGGCAAGTGGTGACGCTTCCCCCCCACCGGAGTGGCTAACGAAGTTGGGGGGAGGAAATTCTCAGGGTTTTGAAGCTGCAGGTTGTCGGGAACCCTGATTGGACTGATGGGTCGATCGTCCTCTCTGTGCTTTACGCTGAGGCTGATAAGATCATTGGTACTGCTGATGAGATCTTGTAGGGGCCCACTGAGGGGTTTGAACCCTCTGCGTGGTGTGGTGGCGTTGGAAAGGTCGGAAGGACCTTCGTTGTTCCTTAGGCTTGTCACTGCTTTTAATGTGTCCACCGCAGCCTTCATCCTTGCCATTTCATCATCTGCAAGGGATCCGAATAGAGTGGAGCCTGAAAATGGCAGATTTATAATGCGTTGCTGAGCATCCGGCTTCAGTGAAGTAAGCTGCAGCCATGAATGTCTCCTTAGTGTCACCCCATGGCAATATGAATGCGAGTAAAGACGAATCCGCCGCTGCACGGATTGATTCAAGACCATAGCACCCTCCTTGGCTATTTCGAAGAAATCCTCTCTATGATCTCTCTGGAGATGCTCTGCAAATTGTAATATGGAATCCCATAAGGACCTATCATATCTGCCCAAAAGGGCTGTTGCGCTTGCAGTTTTCATGGAGGATGCGGCCGAACTGCAGACTTTACGGCCTCTTGAATCTAGTCTTTCACTCTCTTTATCCGGGGGAGAGGTGGAAGACGGAGAGGTAGCGTGAGCCTTGTGAGCCGCCAATTTAACCACTGAATCAGGTGGAGGGTCGGAACGCAAAAACACAGGATCTTGTTCAGGAGGACGATACTTTTTCTGCAGTCTAGATGGTGCAGGTCTTGTTGTAGCCGACGTGAGGAAGACTTCCATAGCAGGGTCTAAGATGCCAGGTACCAGAGGCAGCAAAGGTCTGGCGGCTGTACGCTGTTGGAGAGTCTCAAATATGACCGACGTAGATGGTGTAGGGGCAACCATTGGAATGTTATGTTTTGACACACCTCGGGCCAGCACTTCATGGAAGGTGTTAATATCATCAACCGGCGAGGACCGAGGTGGGTGTGAATCCGATAAAGTAGGAGAGTAGTCTCTGGGAAAAGACCAAGTATCTCTCTCACGACCCCTTGAACTTGATCTACGTCTAGATCTGCGGTGAGATCTTGAGCGGGATGAGTGATGGCCATGTCGTGAATGGTGGCGCGATGTAGAGCGCGGTCTTGCTGGGACACTGATAGGCACTTGAGGCACTGGAAGTGGTGCAGGTGCCGGTAAAGCCTGATCCGTAGGTCGCAGTGTCTGTAACTGAGGAGAAGCTGGTGGTAACTCTGGTGGAGGAGATGCGCGAGTAGAAGGCGCCGAGGGAAGCATCACTACTGAAGTAGAGTGCTCTGAGGAAGAATAAATTCTTCTTCGTTTGTGTCGATGCTCTCCTCGACGTCGACGTTGTGTGGGACGTCGACACATGATGTCTACGTTTCCTTCTCAACGTCGATTCCAACGGCATCGATCTGCTCCTCGAAGTAGTGGAGTCTTCGACGTTGTGCGGTGCCTTGACGTCGAACGGCGACACCTATACGACGTTGAGCCGGACTTTGACAGCGAGCATGTCGGTGCCGTACCTCCTCTCGACGTCAATCTTCTCGATGTCGACCGGGACCGAAAGAGTTTTCTACCTGAAGAACGCCTCTCAGACATTCAACGTCCACTGGACGCTGAGGTATGAGCTCTGGTGGAAGACGGAGCTTCCCCTCGCTCATAAGTCCCACTGGTTCCCTGGCGTCCTCTCCCTGCTCTCCCTTGAAGGCGAATCTTCTCTCTGTCACGCAGTGTGCACATGGAAAATGTCTTGCAGATGTTACAGGAGGCAAGTATGTGTGAAGACAGCAGACAAATGATGCAGACCTTGTGAGGGTCTGTTATGGCATTTCTTCTGCTACATTTTGGACATTTGTCGAATAAGGAAGGCATTTTTTTGTGTAAAAATGCCTCAATTCTTGTCAGAAAAATTCAACATCCAAGAGAAAAAGTCAAAAGACTTCGGGTAAAGTTGTTTTTTTCTCAAAGTTTTTCTCTATTTTTGAAGAAAATAACCTAAATAGGTCGAGCTCAATGCTCCAGGGTCCTGTCAGCAGGAGCCGGAAAAAAAGAACTGAGGTAACTGCCTCTCTCTAGGCATGATGGGATACTGGAGGACTGGCTGCTCTTAAAGGCATAGTCTCCTTTTTCTTCATTACTAATGGCAGCCTATGGACTACACTGCTCTGCACTCCTTCACAGGGGTTTTTCTAAAATAAAAAAGGTTTGTGAAGGAATTTTTCAGAAAAATATATTCATTTGTTCAGGCATTTAAATGCATTTACCTCAAGAACAAACTGGATGAAGAAGTTTGAACACTGTAGCCTTTCCTATAGGCTGCACAGGAATATTCTTAAGTGACTTGGCAGGCCTTTCTGAAGTAAGGCAAACATGGACACTTAAGAAGTTATATAGAAAAAAGTGCTCCGGGGTCCCCGCGTGCGGGCGGGGAATATTCAACGCCTATGACTATACATGGAAATCCCCTACGACAGAACTGTTATTCTGTAAACCAGAGGGTCTCTTAGTTTTCTCTTGGCTGCCAAGGAAGACATCTGCCCCCATAAAAAGTGTTGAATGCAAAACCTTTATTCCGAATATGTCTGATGATATACATTAACAGAAATATAAATAATGAGAAAGTATCAAGGACTAACATAAAGGTAGGAGAGTGAATAGGTTTTGCAGAGTGGACTTTATAATCATGATTGAAAGGCATTTTAGAGGATGGGAAATTAAGATACTCAAAGCATTCTTGCTTGAGTACTTATTGCAACAATCCCAAGTCTTACTAGAGGCAAGAGTACTTCCCCATTTTAACTGTTGTATACGTAGGATGATGATGATTGGAAGCTTGACCATGATCCTTTAGACTGTTGTGAAATAATGTAACAGGAAGTGAATAAACTGACAAAGAACATCAAAGTTTCTTAAGCAAACTAGGTTGGGCAAGAAAAAGTATGTGTGAAAACAAAATGCATTTACCCGCCTTGTGGTAAATGTAACCTGCCTCAGCCATGTCTTAATGCACAAGCTAATATTACCCACAAGTAGGGCCAGTTTTGTCACGACTCACGTGCTGCTTGCGCCTGGAATTTGCAGATCTGGTGGCGTGGATCTTCAATGTTCGACTTTGGCCCAAAAAGGGGCGACTCTTTCTGGTAGCCACGGTGCTGTAGGCAATGGAGACGCCAAGAACAGACCGTGCCCTTCAGAAAATAGCGCCAGAGGGAAAAAAACCCTTAGGAAAAGGGGAAAAACCTCCAAACAGGAAGATTCCTGGAAAAAACAAGAACAAACAAACAGGAATCCAAAAGGAGCAAAGGTCAGGAAACACAGAATGCTGAAATCCAGAACCAAAAGGGGAGGAAATCAGGAGCGAAGACACTAACTGAGCAGAAAGTGTTGCAGCGCAAGGAAATGAAGAAAACACAGCCCTTATATACCAAAAGACAGGAAGTGACCCACAGGAAGTAAAAGGACACCATATTAGACAGGGAGAGGTACATAGAACAAAACAGAATAGAAACCATAGAGAATAGGGAACAATGAATGCTGGGAAGAGAAAGGTAACCTGGGAAGGGAAGAAGACATAAAAAAAGTACAACAAAAAGACCCCAGAAAGAAGAAAAGAAAGAGGACAAGAAGGAAGAAAGAAGAACAGGTAAGGGGGGTCAGGAGACCCCAGCAAGGCGGTGGAAAACGCTAGAGCGAGGCCCCATGCAATGCCTGGGGCCTCGAAAAGTGCATGAAAGGCTGGGGGCGCGCCGCGTTTTAGAAACGCGCTGTGCGGCCCCAGCCGAACGCCCGGCTTGTGCCGAACATTCGGCTCGCGCCGCACCACGCGGCGCGACAGTAGGTCCCCCTCCCGAAGGGCCAGGTTTGAGAGGAAATAAACGGTGAAAGCGTTGAATCAGGCGAGGAGCGTGAACAGAAGATGCATCTTCCCAAGAGCATTCACTGAGAGGATAACCCTTCCAATGAATCAGATACTGAAGGCGTTTGTGAAAAAGACGAGAGTCACAAATTTCCTGTACTTCATATTCAGGAACATCATCCACGAGTACAGGAGGTGGACAAGGAAACTGACGTGAGTAAGGGTCAGGCACATAAGGTTTAAGCTGAGAAACATGAAAGACCGGATGAATCTTCCATGTATGAGGTAAGTGAAGACGGACAGTGACAGGATTGACCAACTGAAGAATACGGAAAGGCCCATAGTAACGAGGTGTGAACTTATTTTGAGAAAGACGTGAGGGTAAGAATTTGGAGGAGAGCCAGACTTTATCTTGCGGATGATAGTCTGGATTGGTAGCACGTCTCTTGTCAGCAGCCTTCTTCATATATCTCTTAGTATGTAACAAATTAGATCGAATTAGTCTATGGATTTGGAGAAGGCGTTTGGAGAAATAGGTAATAGCGGGTAGAGGAGAGTTGGATTGTGGAGAAGTAGGAAAAGAGGTAGGATGAAAACCATATGAACAGAAAAAGGGAGTGACCTTGGAGGCACTATGGACTGAGTTATTGTAGGAAAATTCTGCTATAGAGAGGTAAGTGTTCCAGTTACTTTGGGTAGAATTGCAAAAGCATCGAAGATATTGCTCTAGTCCTTGGTTCAGACGCTCGGTCTGGCCGTTGGTCTGAGGATGGAATCCTGAAGACAGGGCTCTATTAATATTTAGTGTTTTACAAAAATGCCTCCAAAATCGGGAAACGTACTGAGGTCCTCTATCAGATATTATGGTATGGGGAAGTCCATGGAGACGGAAGATATGATCAATGAATATTTGACTTAGTTCTTGAGAAGTGGGTAGCCTTTTCAGGGCAGTGAAATGAGCCATCTTCGTGAAAGAATCCACTGTGACCATGATGACCCGGTTTCCTGCTGATGGTGGGAGTGAACACATAAAATCAGTAGAGATGGTATGCCATGGGGCCGGTGGAACAGGCAAAGGCTGTAGTAATCCTGCCGGTCGGGTATGGGGTATCTTGATTTGGGCACATATGGGACAGGCCTGAACGTATCTTTCCACATCCAGCTTCCAGGTAGGCCACCAGAAAAATCGTGAAAGAAGTTCTTGTGTGGCCTTGATGCCTCTATGACCAGCTACAGGTGAATCATGGCACATTTGTAATGCCTTTTCTTGCACCTTGTTAGTGGGGAGGAATATCAGGTTTTGATAATAAAAATATCCTTGTTTCTTATGTATTAATGGTCTTAGATCTTCAATGTCGTGGTCCGATAGGTTGGCGTATTTCAGTTGTACTTCTTCCAGGAAAGACTGAGCCACTCCAATGATCTTACGGGGTTCCAGAAGATACTGAGATGAGGAAGGAGTACACTCTGGATATCGGCGAGACAGAGCATCAGCCAGAATGTTTTGAGATCCAGGAATATATGTGATAAAAAAATCGTACTGACTGAAGAAAAAGGCCCAGCGGGCCTGGCGACTATTCTGGCATACAAAATTTCGTAAACATTGTAGGTTACGGTGGTCTGTCCTCACCTCAAATGGTTCCTTGGAACCCATCAGAAACTGTCTCCACTCAAGGCAGGCTGTTTTCAGAGCAAATAATTCCCTTTCCAGTACAGAATAGTGTTGTTCAGCTGTGGAAAGGATATGAGACAAGTAGAAAACAGGATGTTCAAGACCATCATCTTCTTGTCGTTGGAGTAAGACAGCTCCGATGGCTCTCTCAGAAGCATCAGTAACGACTATAAATTGTTTGGTGGTATCTGGATGTCTCAAGATGGGGGCTTGGGTGAAGCCTCTCTTTAATTCTTGAAAGGCTGCTTCAGCCGCCTCAGTCCAGACAAACCCTTTCTTTAAATTTTCCTTTTTTAAGGTGTGAGTTATGTGGCTAGTCAGTCTGGCAAAGTCTAGAATGAATTGTCGATAGAAGTTTGCTAACCCTAGGAAACATTGTGTTTCTTTTATGGAAGAAGGAGAAGGCCACTCTAGGATAGCTTGTACCTTTTCTTGATCCATAGCTATGCCAGTGGGACTTAAATGATAGCCCAGATATTTGACTTCCGTCATGTCGAACTCACATTTTTCTGGTTTGCAAAATAGTTGATGAGCACGAAGTCTTTGAAGAACTTGTTTCACATGGGAAGAATGGAGTTCAGGATTTCTAGAATAAATAAGAATATCATCTAGGTAGATCACGACTGTCTGATTCAGAAGGTCTGAAAACACTGAGTCCATAAATCTCTGGAAGATTGCGGGGGCGTTAGTGAGGCCAAACGGCATAACCCTATATTCAAAATGGCCAAATGGAGTCCTGAAAGCTGTCTTCCATTCGTCGCCTTCTTTTATGCGTAAAAGGTGGTAAGCTCCTCGTAAATCTAATTTAGTAAAACGTTGAGCCCCTCTGATAGCTTCTAGTATGTCCCTGATGAGAGGCAAAGGATAACGATCTTTAATTGTTATTTTATTCAGACCTCGAAAATCCAGGCAAGGACGAAGATCCTTTGTCTTTTTGGGCACAAAAAAGAGAGGAGCCCCAGCCGGAGACGACGATGGAACAATAAGACCACTCTGTATATTTTCGGCCAGATACTCTTTTAGAACTTCTCTTTCGGGTTCCGTGAGAGAGTACATCCTCCCAAAAGGAACAATTGTGCCGGGTTCCAATGGAATAGCACAATCATATTCTCGATGTGGAGGTAGCACAGGTTTCGACGGTTTTTGGAAAACATCCTGAAACTCCAAATAGTGGTCTGGGACCCCTTGGACCGTATTAATGGACATACCAGTGGCACCTTCAGTATCTAAAGATCTTTTCGGAGACCAATACTTGTCGGAAGTGAAACAGTTCTCATGACAAAATTGCGAAGACAAAGAAACTGTCCGGGTTACCCAATTTATATACGGGTTATGTCTGATGAACCACGGAATTCCAAGAATGATGGTATGGTTGGGGGACGTGATAAGATCGAAGGAAATGTGTTCTTGATGGTTTCCCACCTGTAGACTTAACATCAGGGTAGTGGTGTCTACAGGACCCGAGGATATCAAGGATCCATCCACGGTGTGTACCTGTTCGGGTACTTCTTTTGCTTGTGTAGGAACTTGGTGAGCAGCAGCCCACGTCTTGTCCATGTATATACCACTAGCACCACAATCTAGTAATGCCATAGTCTTTTCTTGACGACCGTCAGGAAGTTGTAACAGGACAGGAAAAATGAACAAGGCGGTTGTATTGTCATTAAAGGAGCTGATGGAAGGTATAGCTGTAGATCCCGTCCCCTCCCTTCTTACAGAGGACGGGAGGTGGCGTTTCCCGAAGGCCTGGGCGGATGTACAGGACAGGTACGAAGCATGTGACCAGCAGAACCACAGTACAGGCACAACCCTCTCTTGCGTCTGTCTTCTCGTTCACTAGCAGAGAGCGGACCTCGGGTAGTATCCACCTGCATGGGTTCCCCTTCGATGTCTCTAGCAGGAGTGCGAGGTTCCTCGGAACGCTGTAGGCAAGCTCGTGAGCTACTTGGCTGGGAAAACCCTCTACTCCTTTTCTTTTCCGATCTCCGTTCCTGAAGACGATATTCGATGGACAGTGCTTGATCCATCAGGCCACGAAGCTCTTCTGCTCTGGTAGAATGTACTAGTTCATCCTTTATTTCTTCTTTGAGTCCTCTACGAAATAAAGTTACCAGAGTACGTTCCACCCAAGTGGTCTCTGCCGCCAGCTGACGAAAACGGGTTATATATTGCAGGACGTCTTGCGAGCCTTGTTGGATGTCACATAGGGCCTCTTCAGCAGAGGCTTCCAATCCAGGACGGCTAAACATCTGTTTGAAGCGACTCACAAAGGTGGAATAGTCCGACAATACCGGGTCGTTGGAGGACACCATCGGGGTTGCCCAGGCCAAGGCTGGACCGGATAAGGCACTGATAAGATAACCCACCTTGGTCCTGTCGTGGGAGAATTGGGTAGGTCGGAAGGCGAAGTACACTGTTAATGCATCCAGGAACTCGCGAAGCTTGGTTGGTTCACCAGAGAAACAAGGGGTGGAAGCGGAGATAGTTGGAACATCACTGGTGCGGAGAGCCAAAGCCTGTCGTAACGCAGCATTTTCATTGCGTAGTTGTTGCAATTCCTGAGCTTGTTGCTGAATCGTGGTCAAAAGAGATTGTTCCGGATCTGCAGCAGCCGCCACTGAGTCATCCATGGTGTTTGAGGACGTCGGAATGGTTAGGCGCTGCAATCTGTCACGACTCACGTGCTGCTTGCGCCTGGAATTTGCAGATCTGGTGGCGTGGATCTTCAATGTTCGACTTTGGCCCAAAAAGGGGCGACTCTTTCTGGTAGCCACGGTGCTGTAGGCAATGGAGACGCCAAGAACAGACCGTGCCCTTCAGAAAATAGCGCCAGAGGGAAAAAAACCCTTAGGAAAAGGGGAAAAACCTCCAAACAGGAAGATTCCTGGAAAAAACAAGAACAAACAAACAGGAATCCAAAAGGAGCAAAGGTCAGGAAACACAGAATGCTGAAATCCAGAACCAAAAGGGGAGGAAATCAGGAGCGAAGACACTAACTGAGCAGAAAGTGTTGCAGCGCAAGGAAATGAAGAAAACACAGCCCTTATATACCAAAAGACAGGAAGTGACCCACAGGAAGTAAAAGGACACCATATTAGACAGGGAGAGGTACATAGAACAAAACAGAATAGAAACCATAGAGAATAGGGAACAATGAATGCTGGGAAGAGAAAGGTAACCTGGGAAGGGAAGAAGACATAAAAAAAGTACAACAAAAAGACCCCAGAAAGAAGAAAAGAAAGAGGACAAGAAGGAAGAAAGAAGAACAGGTAAGGGGGGTCAGGAGACCCCAGCAAGGCAGTGGAAAACGCTAGAGCGAGGCCCCATGCAATGCCTGGGGCCTCGAAAAGTGCATGAAAGGCTGGGGGCGCGCCGCGTTTTAGAAACGCGCTGTGCGGCCCCAGCCGAACGCCCGGCTTGTGCCGAACATTCGGCTCGCGCCGCACCACGCGGCGCGACAAGTTTATGACAGGGAGACAATTCTGTATTTTGGCTCCCAAGGCATGAAAAAAAAAAAAAGAAGAATTTGCTCTGATAAATCTGTTTACATTTCTGTTACTATTTGAAGGTCATTCTTTTGTGTTCCTATGATTTCTAGTTAGGCGCCTGCTTGTGTTCACTGTAAGAATTTTTCATGCGATTACTATTCAAAATTTGTGTATGGTAGGATACACATTTGAGTCATGCCATCTGTCTACGTGCAAAGGTCCACTTATGTTTTCGGAGGAAGTCCTGGCTAACTCTGCCTTCACAGACAATGCATATTTTGTTTGTGAATAAACCCTTTCACACTCCAATTGGACAGTAGGATTCCTTTGACAGAAGAAATTGTGAATAAACCCTTTCAGATTCCAATTGGACAGTAAGATTTCTTTGACACAAGAAATACACCTCACACAAGCAGATTTGCATATATTGATACATGATGGTGAAGATGAAGCTAAGGGGCTGAATAGTAAACTTGGGCAATGTTTACACACCCAACATCGATCAGGACCTACTCTTCATGCCATGTTTCAGTCTACTCTCTAATGTGCGAATGCAATGTTATGAAGGAGGATGATTTTACCTGTTGTGGGATCAAAGCTTCAGAATGAAAATATCACTTACCCAGTGTACATCTGTTCATGGCATCAGTCGCTGTAGATTCGCATGTTTTGCAATAGCTCGCCATCTGGTGTTGGGCCGGAGTGTTACAAGTTGTTTTTCTTCGAAGAAGTCTTTCGAGTCACGGGACCGAGTGACTCCTCCTTTTGTGTCCATTGCGCATGGGCGTCGACTCTATCCTCGATTGTTTATCCCTGCACAGGGTGAGGTAGGAGTTGTATTGTAGTAATAGTGCCCATGCAATGGAGTGACTAAGTATGTACCTATATAAGGTTGAAATGATATATATACAAATAGTTGAAGGTAACTTCCGAACTGCTACAGGCTCCCGGGGAGGCGGGTGGGCACATGCGAATCTACAGCGACTGATGCCACGAACAGATGTACACTGGGTAAGTGACATTTTCAGTTCGATGGCATCTGTCGCTGTAGATACGCATGTTTTGCATAGACTAGTAAGCAGTTATCTCCCCAAAAGCGGTGGCTCAGCCTGTAGGAGTGGAAGTTGTCTGAAACAATGTTCTTAATACGGCTTGCCCTACTGTGGCTTGTTGTGCGGATAACACGTCTACACAGTAGTGCTTGGTGAATGTGTGAGGCGTAGACCATGTGGCTGCCTTACATATTTCTTGCATTGGGATGTTTCCTAGAAAGGCCATGGTAGCACCTTTCTTTCTGGTTGAGTGTGCCCTTGGTGTAATGGGCAGCTGTCGTTTAGCTTTAAGGTAGCAGATTTGGATGCATTTAACTATCCATCTGGCTATACCTTGTTTTGATATTGGGTTTCCTGCATGAGGTTTTTGGAATGCAATAAATAGTTGTTTAGTCTTTCTGATGTTTTTAGTTCTGTCAATGTAATACATTAATGCTCTGTTGACATCTAATGTATGTATTGCCCTCTCAGCTACGGAATCTGGCTGTGGGAAGAACACTGGAAGTTCCACTGTTTGATTTAGATGGAACGGTGAAATAACCTTTGGTAAAAATGTAGGATTAGTCCTTAGGACGACCTTATTCTTGTGTAGTTGTATAAAAGGTTCTTGTATTGTAAACGCCTGAATCTCGCTTACTCTTCTTAGGGAAGTAATGGCGATGAGGAATGCAACCTTCCAGGTTAGGAACTGTATTTCGCAGGAGTGCATGGGTTCAAAAGGTGGACCCATAAGTCTAGTTAGGACAACATTTAGGTTCCATGAAGGAACAGGTGGTGTTCTTGGTGGAATAATTCTTTTAAGGCCCTCCATGAATGCTTTAATGACTGGTATCCTATAAAGGGAAGTTGAATAGGTAGTCTGCAGGTATGCAGATATTGCTGCAAGGTGTATTTTAATGGAAGAGAAAGCTAGGTTAGATTTTTGTAAGTGAAGCAAGTAACCCACTACATCTTTTGGAGTTGCGTGTAATGGTTGGATTTGATTAATATGGCAGTAGCAAACAAACCTCTTCCATTTACTTGCATAGCAGTGCCTGGTGGATGGCCTTCTGGCTTGCTTTATGACTTCCATACACTCTTGTGTAAGTTGTAAGTGTCCGAATTCTAGGATTTCAGGAGCCAGATTGCTAGATTCAGCGATGCTGGATCTGGGTGCCTGATCTGTTGGTTGTGTTGAGTTAACAGATCCGGTCTGTTGGGCAGTTTGATGTGTGGTACTACTGATAGGTCTAGCAGCGTTGTGTACCAGGGTTGCCTTGCCCAAGTTGGTGCTATTAATATGAGTTTGAGTTTGTTTTGACTGAGTTTGTTTACCAGATAAGGAAGGAGAGGGAGAGGAGGAAAAGCGTAGGCAAATATCCCTGACCAGTTCATCCATAGGGCATTGCCCTGGGACTGCCTGTGTGGGTATCTGGATGCGAAGTTTTGGCATTTTGCGTTCTCTTTTGTAGCAAACAAGTCTATCTGAGGTGTTCCCCAGAGCTTGAAGTAAGTGTTCAGAGTTTGGGGGTGAATTTCCCATTCGTGGACCTGTTGGTGATCTCGAGAGAGATTGTCTGCGAGTTGATTCTGAATCCCTGGGATAAACTGCGCTATTAGGCGAATTTGGTTGTGAATTGCCCAATGCCATATCTTTTGTGCTAACCGGCTCAACTGCGTTGAGTGTGTCCCCCCTTGCTTGTTTAGATAATACATTGTTGTCATGTTGTCTGTTTTGACGAGAATGTATTTGTGAACTATTATTGGTTGGAAAGCCTTTAGTGCTTGAAAAACTGCTAGCAGTTCTAGGTGATTTATATGCAGTTTTGTTTGATGTACGTTCCATTGTCCTTGTATGCTGTGTTGATCGAGGTGTGCTCCCCACCCCGTCATGGAAGCATCTGTTGTTATTACGTATTGTGGCACTGGGTCTTGGAAAGGCCGCCCTTTGTTTAAATTTATATTGTCCCACCATAGAACCGAGAGGTAAGTTTGGCGGTCTATTAACACCAGATCTAGAAGGTGACCCTGTGCTTGTGACCATTGTGATGCTAGGCACTGTTGTAAGGGCCTCATGTGCAGTCTTGCGTTCGGGACAATGGCTATGCATGAAGACATCATGCCTAGGAGTTGTAATATCATCTTGTTGTGTTTATTATGGCTCCTAGGTACTGTTGTACTTTGCACGGCAGGATGTTTGATTTTGCGAAGTTGACGGTGAACCCCAGTTTGTAGAGGGTTTGTATGATTTGATTTGTGTGGTGTGAGCACTTTGATAACGAATTGGTCTTGATTAGCCAGTCGTCTAGATACGGGAATACATGTATTTGCTGCCTTCTGATGTGTGCAGCGACTACTGCTAAACATTTTGTAAAGACTCTTGGTGCTGTTGTTAAACCGAAAGGCAATACTTTGAATTGGTAATGTATTCCTTTGAATACAAACCTTAGGTATTTTCCTGTGCGATGGATGTATTGGTATATGGAAATACGCATCTTTGAGGTCTAAGGTTGTCATGTAGTCGTGTAGTTTGAGCAATGGTAGTACTTCTTGTAGTGTGACCATGTGAAAGTGGTCTGATTTGATGTATGTATTTACTATCCTGAGGTCTAGGATTGGTCTTAGCGTCTTGTCCTTCTTTGGTATTAAGAAGTACAGTGAATAAACTCCTGTGTTTATTTATGTGTTTGGTACTAATTCGATTGCATTCTTTTGCAACAGTGCTTGAACTTCTGTCTCCAGGAGCTCGGAATGATGTTGTGATAAATTTTGTGCTCTTGGTGGTATGTTTGGAGGGAATTGTATAAATTCTATGCAATAACCATGTTGGATAATTGCTAGAACCCAAGTGTCTGTAGTGATTTCCTGCCATGCTTTGTAATAATGACCTATTCTTCCCCCCACTGGTGTTGTGTGGATGAGATGAGTGACATGTGAGTCACTGCTTAGTTGCAGGGGTTTTGGGGCTTTGAAATTTTCCCCTATTCCTAGGGAATTGCCCTCCTCTGTATTGGCCCCGAAAGCCTCCCCTGTACTGTCCCTGGTAACTGGACGGTGTTGCCTGTGAGGTGCTGGCTTGTGTGGCCTGACCCCGAAACCCCCCTCTAAAGGGTGTCTTGCGGAAGGTGCCGTAGTTTCCTCTGCTCTGCGGGGAGTAGAGTGCGCCCATTGCTTTAGCAGTGTCCGTGTCCTTTTTAAGTTTTTCTATCGCTGTGTCCACTTCTGGACCGAACAGTTCTTTTTCATTGAAAGGCATATTGAGAACTGCCTGCTGTATCTCTGGTTTAAACCCAGACGTTCGTAGCCATGCATGCCTTCTGATGGTCACGGATGTATTAATTGTCCTTGCAGCTGTGTCTGCTGCGTCCATGGAGGAGCGTATCTGGTTGTTTGAAATGTTTTGACCTTCCTCAACCACTTGCTTTGCCCTTTTTTGTAGGTCTTTGGGTAGATGTTCAATGAGGTGTTGCATCTCATCCCAATGGGCTCTGTCATAGCGCGCAAGTAGTGCTTGAGAGTTGGCGATGCGCCACTGGTTTGCAGCCTGTGCTGCGACTCTCTTTCCAGCTGCATCGAACTTGCGGCTTTCCTTATCCGGGGGTGGTGCATCCCCAGATGTGTGGGAGTTGGCCCTTTTCCTAGCTGCTCCTACGACGACGGAATCTGGTGGCAGCTGTGCAGTGATGAAAACAGGGTCTGTAGGGGGCGCCTTATACTTTTTTTCCACTCTTGGTGTGATTGCCCTACTTTTGACCGGCTCCTTAAAAATTTCTTTTGCGTGCCGGAGCATACCAGGGAGCATAGGCAGGCTTTGGTAGGAGCTGTGGGTGGAGGAGAGGGTGTTGAATAAAAAGTCATCCTCGACCTGTTCTGAGTGGAGGCTTACATTGTGAAATTGTGCTGCTCTAGCCACCACTTGAGAATACGCAGTGCTGTCTTCTGGTGGAGATGGCTTCGTAGGGTATGCCTCCGGGCTGTTATCGGACACTGGGGCGTCGTATAAGTGCCATGCGTCCTGATCCTGGTCACCCTGGCTCATGGTGGTGTGAGCTGGGGAATGTGATGGAGTTTGTGCTGGTGAGACGTGAATTACAGGTGGAGGAGAGGGTGGTGGAGTAACCTTTTTCACCACCTTTGTTTGTGGTGTTTGTTCAGTTTGGAACTCCAGTCTTCTCTTTCTTCTAATAGGGGGAAGGGTGCTTATTTTCCCTGTTCCCTCCTGTATGAAGATACGCTTTTGCGTATGGTCTACATCGGTAGATTGCAGCTCTTCCTCGAACCTATGCTTTCGCATTTGGGAGGTTAGTGAATGCTCCTCTGTATAAGAGCCTGAAACTGGGTCGGTTGCAGGTTGTTTTGGCACCGAAACCCTGTCTGCATCTTTTTTCGGCTCCGAGCTGACTTTTCTTTTTTTCGGGGCCGAAACCTCTCGGCGTCGATCTTCGTCGGTGCCGCTGTCTCGGCGTCGAGCCGTGTCTACACCGCTATCTCGGTGTCGATGCTTGTCTCCAGCACTTTCTCGGTCCCGAGAAGGCTGCGTACCGGTGTCTCGACCGGAGTCGGACTGTCTCGGCACTGTTTGGGCCTTTTTCGGTGCCGACGGTCGGTCACCGAATTTATGGGTCGAGCCATGGCCTGGTGGCAGTGGCGTCCCCTGGGCCTTGTCAATCTTCTTATGTGTTGTTTTCGACGTCTTACTCACGGTTTGTGGGTCATCGAATTCCTCGGAGTCCGATTCGTGGATCGAGAAGGTACCTTCCTCTTCTTGTTCCTCGAACTCTCGGTGGGCTGTCGGCGCGGACGCCATTTGAAGTCTTCTGGCTCGACGGTCTCGGAGTGTTTTTTCGGGACCGGAACGCACGACAGGCCTCGCAGGTGTCTTCACTGTGCTCAGGTGACAGGCACGGGTTACAGACCAAGTGTTGGTCTGTATAGGGGTACTTGTTGTGGCATTTGGGACAGAAACGGAACGGGGTCCGTTCCATCGGCGTTCTTCAGCACGCGGTCGGGCCGACCAGGCACCGACGGGGGATCGAAAAACTACCCCGAAGGGCACCGGAGCTCTTCGATCTTCGATGCGGTGTTGAATCTAACTACGCCGATCCCGAACGCAACAATATCGACGAAAATCTTCCGAATTTAGCTATCTTTCCGTTCCGAAACTCGGAGCGACAGGAACACGTCCGAACCCGATGGCGGAAAAAAAACAATCGAGGATAGAGTCGACGCCCATGCGCAATGGACACAAAAGGAGGAGTCACTCGGTCCCGTGACTCGAAAGACTTCTTCGAAGAAAAACAACTTGTAACACTCCGGCCCAACACCAGATGGCGAGCTATTGCAAAACATGCGTATCTACAGCGACAGATGCCATCGAACACAAATTTTCAAAACCAGAGTAGGAATTAGAAATCTGAAAACCAAGATGATAAACTTTGGCCTAGAAGACGCCTCGAGATCGGCTCTACTAAGGAAAGAGATTATACCTTTTCTCCAATGTACATAGGTACTACACAAGAACTGATTTTGCTTTTGATTTGCAAATCCTGAAAGAGAGAAATACAGGAAAAACATATTGGGAAATATAACATTGTCTCACCAAACAAGTGCTGGTCTCTCTGGGTATATTAGCAGAGTTCTATTTGGCTATTTCCAATGGAACATGGAAGACGTTCTGAGGGATCCCATCAATTAGTCAGAAATTTGGTAGGCCATAAAGAAACTTGTTGAGATTTAGTGGGGCTGAGGCACTTAAGTTAGCATTGGATGGGATGACCTAAAAGTAACCCTCAGGGGCACACTTATCAAAATGCAAACATACAAGGACAGAGAAAAAATTACTGTGAAAGGACAAGGTGAACGCAGCAACAGCTGAGCTAGAATTGCAAAACAAAGTTAAGACTTGCTTAAAAAAAAAAAACAAATAGGCTCAAGGACCAACTGACTCCCATAAAAACTCACAGAGCCAAACTTGCTGTACTACGCCTTTAACAGACATTTTAGAAACATGGTAATAGAGGTGACAGTATACTCACCAAAACACTTACATGCAAACAAAACTGGGCCAATGTCGAGATGATCAGGGATGGAAAGAAAGCTCTGCTGTTTGATCAAAAGCGCAAATTCTGGATATTTAGAAACTTTTATAGGAAACTGAACAGTGGGGTCCAGAGACCAGGGAGGATGTAAAGAGGTGCTTGGGAGGAACTGACCACCTGGCTCTGTTTGAAATGCAAAGAAAGGAGCTACATTTTCCCAGTAATGAACACAAGATGAGGTTGGCCATAAATTACATAAGGAATAATAAGGCAATAGAGAACTTTGGGCACACTGCACGTTTTAATAAAATGTTTGTTGAATTGCTGGCTTGTTCTTTGACGGAGTTGTGCATCTCTTACAAGTGGGTAAGGTGTCACATCAACAATGAGGAAGCACATATCTCTTTCTTTACCAAACTGAGCTAAAGACCCCAGAAATAGGGCCTCCTATCACACAATTTTAATGGTTAATTTTTAACAAAAATCACTGCTAACAGATTAGATAAATTACTCCGCAAAATGGTAAATCCAGACCAATACGGATACATACTTAAGAGGAAAACTCATGGCAACATTCTAAACAAGCATTTGCAATACAATGGGTCTCGCGTTTACTCCAGTTAAAGCTATTAACATTGTAAACTCCTAAACTGAATTTTCTTGCCACATAAACTGAAAAGTAAAACAGTTTCACATAAGCGAGCCGACGGCGACATGATCGCAAAGCAAACAAACAAAAGGAAACAGAAGTTTGCTCGCACTGAAATGTATTGGCAAAAGTGCAACTATCCATGTAACAGGGTTGATGCCAAGCAAAGCGCTCCACTACTGCCCAGCGAGATTGCTCTGCCTACGAAATAAAGAGGAAAAAATAGTGCAGAAACCATACGGAAAACATGGCGCCTAGTATCTTTTCAGTAGTTGGCATGTGCGCTCGAGGCGGGCTAAACACCGGAAAAGGCATCACGTAATCATATCTTTCACTAATTAAATCAAGCTGATTTTAAAAAGGTAAGCCCACAAACACATCAAACTGATGGGCTTGACATGGGTGTGGTTAAAAGCCCGTAGATAGATTACATCAGGGACGGAGCGCTTTGTGCTCAACCCTAAAAAGGGCAACATGTTATGGAAGGTGTAACAGCAATGCATACCTGCAGTCCTACTGGTGTTAGAAGCAAAGAGCTCACCTGACAGGGTACGATGGGTGTCCATAGGGAGCAGCCTGCCAAGTGGAGTACAGGGTTGAGATTTAGGGGGTCATTAGGACCCTGGTGGTCTTCTGACCGCCAGGGTTAATGTGTTGGAAACACCGCCAAAAGGCTGGCGGTGTATACCGTCACATTATGAGTGTGGTGTTGACCGCCGTGCTGGAGCTATTCATCTCTCACCCACAGAGTACCACTGGCGGCATTATGAGCTGGCCTACCGCCATGGTTTCCATGGCGTAAGCAACACCACGAAAACCATGGCGGTAGGGCCTACCGGTGACATGGAATTCCTTCCCTGTCACCGGTAGGCAGCTCCCCCACCCATCTAGAAAGCACCTTCCTCCCCACCTCCAATCCAAACTCACCCTCCACCACCAATTCATTCACAAACACTTGCACCCCCATACACGCACACACCCACAGACACACGACACCCCTTCATGCACACGCAGACACGCACCCACCACGCAACTGCCCCCAGCCTCCACAGCCATACACGCACACAGCCACACAGTCACATCAGCCCCCACCCCACTACAGTCACAGCACCCCTCAACCCACACCCCGCATACATGCACACAGACACACGCCGCACGCATACACCCATTCACCTACACTTCCATGCACGCAATCACTCATACATACCAACACGCATTTAGGCACACATTCATACAGACACTCACACCATTTATACACGCGTTCACACAGACATCAAAATACCCATTCAGGCACACATACACACTGACATGCAGACAAGCACTCACTTCAACTTTCATGCACGCACACACCACAACACTCACATTCACACACGCATGCACACATACAGGCAGATACCACACACTCACACAAAACACAACCCTCCCCTGTTGGACAGCCAACTTACCTGGGTCGTCTGGCAGGGAACGGGAAAGGGGCACTGCCACTGCCAGCAGCACCCCGCCTGGCCATACTAATGGCCTTAATATGGCTGGCAGCATCCTACTGGCGGGCGGTACTGGCGGTAGCAGAGCCAGGGCACCACTGTCTGGCAGCATGGCTACTTCAGGATTTCTGCCCTTATTATGGTGGAAATCCTGCAGTGTCCATAATATAGTGGGCGGAAGACCACCAGCACTGACAGTCTTCTAGGGACCTTGGCATGAGCGGTATTCTAATACCACCGCAAATGTCATAATGAGGGCCTTAGTGTCTACATCATTGCAAACTACACATACCTTACGGCTAGGATTACCATCAATGGTGACATATGAGGCAATACGCTTAGAAAGGATAACTAAGTAGGGTTATTCCGTTTACCTAGTGATCAAGATTAATTATGGTGGACATGCAAAGCAATAACAGTATCACAAGAATACTTTTCGGAGGCGAGCAATGTAAAATGTGCTTAATTCTAGTATTCACTGTGCTTACACTGAACAACTGGGTCAAGGTGAACTTTCATGTAGGGAGAGTGATAGGTCAAGATATTGGCAGTTGAGGCGTTTGGCACTCCAACTGGATATTAAAGTTGCTTTTTAAGAACTACATTGGCTCAAGGAGGTGAACTTTGCAATCTATACATTCATCAGGTGTAAGACCTTGGATCAAGAGTGGAAATATCAAAAGAAACAGGAGCAGACTCTAGACTCCAACTCTTCCCACAGTGAGCACCAATGCTGAAAATGGAAAAATAGCCTGATCTACTGCCTCGTGTAGGAATTTGATAGTGGTACATAAAGGTCAAGTAACTTAAATGCCTTGCTTGTATCGCATAAGTACCTTTGACAGGCTGGCTGTGTGCTGGCAAGGGAGCACTAAAGTGGTTTTGCATGTGTGGCTGCTGAAATGGTGGATAGCTGAGCTACATAATGTTCCTGCTGTCCTCATGGTCTCTAAATACCACCACCTGTGCCATGAAAGGGCTGAGGTGGTGTCCAGCTGCTGACAAGCAGGTTAACTTACTATAGCCAGAGAGGTCGAAATTGCTGGTAAAATTGTCAAGTGGGGGCATATAAGACCAAGGAACGTGCTGCAGCTATCTTTAAAATGCTCCAAGGCTAAGTCTGCTTTATCCCCAAAAAGACAAGATCCATCAAAAAGAATGTCCATTAAAGATAACTGGAAGCCCCCTGTGAAGTCGGTGGACCACATCCAGATGTGGTTTTGGAAGCCACATTTGTACCATGTCCCTGTACAATCCTAAGTGTATCAAGAATTCTGCAGCATCAAGGCTATCCTGAATAGCCTGCTTGAGGGATGTCCAAGAGTTGCTAAAAAAAAATAAAAAACACCTGTAATTTGGGCCATCAAATCTCAAAGAGTATGAGAATAAAGGAAGTACAAGGAGACAAGTGGAACTACCAAATCTCAAAACAAGGCATGTGGAAGACAAAATAATTTTACCAAAAGTGTCTATTCGTTTCGACTCAAAGTCAGACAAAGAGGTAGGGAAAACATTTGGGTTGACCATTCTGGTGGATGCCTGTACGACCAGACTCTCCAGAGTGGAATATTGTGTTAGGAAAGCAAGGTGCTAAGTACAGGGCAGTAGCGATGGGCAACCTGTTTATTAATGATCAGCCCTGAAAACGGATTAGCACAGGTGCCTAGAAATGTTTCAGTAAGTAACTTGTTAAATGGCAACATTGGCTCAGTTTGAACCTGCCCAGGGTGTAGCACCCCCATTAATACATTAGTCTGAACTTTCCTGGTCAGTAATAGTAAAGCTAGCAACTCAGCTACACTTTGCATCACTACAGCAAAAGAGGCAATTTCTTCTGCAGCATAACCCAGGAGAGACACTAAGCCAGTATCGGGGAAGTGACAAGCCTACTTGCATCCTAAAGTTGTTCATACCAATTGCCTTCACATATGGTCTTCAAGTTTATCTGGGTGCAGTATCCACAGGCCTTGGAGTCATGGTCGACTCCAGGCACCTCAAACTGACTTCACGAGGGTTGGTCCCAAACATTTGTTTGCAACAGTCCATGCACAGCTTGAACCCTGTGGTTTAATGGGGTAACATTTCCTTTGCATACTGGATACATTTGAAGTAGTCTGGCCAAAGACCAGTGAGTTGCTTAGGATCTGCATTTGAAGACACAGAATTATATGCAGCTTTGGCCTGTCAATTCTAGGGCAGACATTTGATGGTGCAGAGCCATATGATGCAACCCTGCGGCTTGTGGAATAACTGTTATTAAAGTTTCTGGATCCAGACTGAGGCCAGGAGATCATTCACAAGGTAATTAATCCACAGTGAGAAGTAGCTGTCAGAATTAACACCTGTCAGAAAGTTTCTGGATCCAGACTAAGGCCTGGAGATCATTCACAAGGTGAGTAATCTACTGTTATAAGTACCTGTCAGAATAAACAAATTAAAATCCCTTTCATTGGTCTTGAAGCCCTTCCTCAGCCTTATTCTTTGCAGGCAAATGTTTACAAGCTACTGTTTTCCTTTGTTGTTCTTTACTGACCCACATGATTACCTAAAACTTCCGATCTTCACACAGGCCCAGTTTCCCTCAGCATCTTTTTTTTCTCTGCACTTTACATCAGTCAAAATAACATCTCTTTGATTCACAACATATCTTCTTGATGTAGCTTCAGATGTCCAAACCCAATTCCCACAGTTCATTCTTCAACTACAATAAAGATGGTCAAGACAGTCTTCTGAGCTCCCCCTCAGGTGGTACAGCTAAAGAAAACCTCTAACCACAGAAAGGGCTTTATTTATTTTTTTTAAGAAAGAAACCCAATCATAATTGCACTTAATACACCTTCTTGTATTCACATACACCATTCTGGTAAATTTAGTTTATTTCCACAAAACAAGCAGTGTATGTACTATGACATTTTATGTTAAACTACTGAAACATCAATGACCAGTATAATGCTACAGAATCCTTTAAGAATTGATTAACATTGATCAACCAATAGCAAGGTTTTCACGGCTGCTTCCAAGTTAAAGATACATACCACATCATAAATGTGAAGTCATGATTGAAATCTCACCTTGTCAGGATGAACAACAAGCACTGCTTTTCGATAGTACTTCTTTACTTGATCAGCTGTGACAAGATCTGCCATGCCAACAGGCTTCCACTTTGTTTCGCCTTCCCAAAGCACTGTGTGGAGTGTGGAAATCAATGCTCTTATGTTTCTTTCCTTCCCTTCAATCCATTCTAGAATCTAAAAAAAAAACAACACATTGGTTGGTGGAACACATGTTGCTGACTGACCACGTTTATTATATTTCTCATTGATGTTATACCTTTTCACATGTAAAGGTACACTATCTTATCACTGTATATATAAAATTAATGGAAGCAAAAATTTCTACGTTAATGTTGGAAAATTTTGCATCTTTTTTGCCACATATGTCATGGGTGCATTCCCAATTTCAGTAGATAGCAAAACTCTACCATCAGGTACTACTCCATGTTTATTTGAGGCTTGACTTTGATTCGTCCCTTTCTTGAACACATGAAATGACAACAGTTGCAAGGGTAACGACAGATGCACAAGTTACTTTTTTTTTATGAATTAATTGGTGTTTGCAACAAAATTAAGTCCAATGTAACATAGAATTGAAAACCTAATGATTACAAGCCTAACATGCACCACACTGTTCCTACTCCCCACGACAGCCTAACAAGAAAGTTACATATCGTTCACATGCAACCGGTTCACTACACAGTTATAAATGGGATTATTATTACTGTTTTATAACAATAATCCATCACCACAACGTTCTCCAATATTGTTATGTTACAAAAGGTACGCTATCAAGGGTCCCCATTTGTCATTCGGTTTTTCACGCTTTAGGCAATTCCCCCGCATACAATTCTAGTTGAATCTGATATTATGTCATATCTTGTACCCAAAGTTTTTTCACAGGTGCAGTCCTGGTACTCCATTGGAGAGCTACATGATGTTTCACCAGTAACAGAGGTATGGACACTAATCGACCACTAGCAGGTTGCACTTTTTGAACCAGTCCCACCAAACAGACCACTGGGACACATGATATCTGTTCCATAATCATCCCAGTGATGGACCTTATAACCTGTCCCCAAAACTCAAATACAGCCCTACATTGCAAAGCCATATGCAAGAAACCAGTATCCTCCTCCCCACAACGTATACAGCAGGCATCTTCACGTAAACAAAATCTATGTAGTTTTAAGGGGGCGTAATACATTTGGAGGAGACATTTAAAATGTATAATTCTGAGGTTGCAATTTCAGTGAGTGTGTGCAACTAAGCACACCAGAAGGCCCACTTAGCCTCACCTATGTCTCTACCCAGATCCACACTCCATCTCTCTTGTGCACTATCTCTGTTAGTAATGGGGTTTCTGATTGCGCTGCCACATATAATTTAGTAACCAAATGTTGTTGTGTAGCACTAATCAGTAATACTTGTACAGTGGTGAGAGTGGGTGCAGCCTGGGGAAATGATGGGTATAACTGGAACATAGTTGTGCTCTGAAGTACGTGAAGCAGAGAGCAGG
Organism: Pleurodeles waltl; assembly: GCF_031143425.1. Lineage (NCBI taxonomy): Eukaryota > Metazoa > Chordata > Amphibia > Caudata > Salamandridae > Pleurodeles > Pleurodeles waltl. Next base: position 100,176,371 of record NC_090437.1, read on the forward strand.
GAGCATGACCCCCTCATTGGCTAGGTTCTCAACATCAATAAAAGTGGCATCTAGGAAAACATACCCCATAGTTCTCCACCCTGCTTGGTAAAGCAGCTGGAATGTGTTGTCTTCCTGTGTGGTAGTAAGCGCTAGATGGTGACCCAGAGGGAGTTCAGGCGCATATAAAGGCACCTTCCCTGCTGTTTTTCCTAGCTGCTGCCACCATGCATTGTGGATCTTACTGTTTGAATTTCTGCTCACGGGATTCCTTCCCAGGTATGCGTCAGCACAGCTCGAAGCAGCACAGGAGATGCAGTATGGCATTCAATAGCTATGTGGAATGTATTCATGTTCTGTATACCAATAATATGCATATTGGGCCTGCACGCATAAATAATATAGGTAAAAGTCGGGGGCGCTCAAACCACCTCTGTCATAGGGTAGTGTGAGGATGTTCCAGCTTACTTGTGATGGCTTCTCCGCCCATACCAAATCCAGCACAAGGGACTCAAGTATACGGAAGAAATAGATGGGAAGTATTATCAGAATACTGACAAAGAGTGTAGGAAGTTGGCTCTGTATATACTATCTCAAAGTAAAAGATAGTGTGCTCAGAGTCCAAGGGTTCCCCTTAAAGGTAAGATAGTGGCAAAAAGAGATAATTCTAATGCTCTATTTTGTGGTAGTGTGGTCGAGCACTAAGCTTATCAGAGGGTAGTGTTAAGCATTTGTTGTACACAAACAGGCAATAAATGAGGAACACACACTCAAATACTTACTCTAGTCCAATAGGTTTTTATATAGAAAAATATAGTTTCTTAAATTATTTCAGAACCACAAGTTCAAGATTTGAAGTAAATACATAAAATGCAATGTACTCCACACAGGTAAGTTAGGAACATTGAATTAGAGCAATAACATATACAGTTTTTGTTAAAATGGCAATAAGCTATTTTCAAAGTGGACACAGCGCAAAAATCAACAGTTCCTGGGGGAGTTAAGTATTGGTTAGACTGAGAGGTAAGACAGACACTTACAAGTCTCAGTTCCTGGGCATAGGCAGCCCACCACTGGGGGTTTAAGGCAACCCCAAAGTTACCACACCAGCAGCTCAGGGCGGGTCAGGTGCAGAGGTCAAAGAGGTGCCTAAAACACATAGGCGCCTATGGAGAACAGGGGTGCTCCGGTTCCAGTCTTCCAGCAGGTAAGTACCCATGTCCTCAGGGACAGATCAGGGGGTTTTGTAGAGCACTAGGGGGCACACAAGTAGGCACACAAAACACACCCTCAGCGGCACAGGGGCGGCCGGGTACAGTGTGCAAAGCAGGCGTCTGGTTTTGTATAGGTCTCAATGGAGGGACCCGGGGGTCACTCTAGCGGTGCAGGCAGGCACAGGGAGGGGCTTCTCGGGACAGCCGCCACCCTAGGCTAGGCAGAGGGTCTCCTGGGGGTCACTCCTGCACTGAGGTTCGGTTCCTTCACGTCCTGGGGGCTGTGGTTGCATTGCTTGATCCAGGCGTCGGGGCCCTTTTTACAGGCAGTCGAAGTCAGGGGGAGTGCCTCTGGATTCTCTCCGCAGGCGTCGCTGTGGGGGACCAGCGGGGTCGTCTCGGGCTACTCACGGGGTCGCAGTCGCCAGGGAGTCCTCCCTGTGGTGGTGGTTCTCTGGATCTCGAGCTGGGGGCATCGGGTGCAGAGGGGGAAGTCTCACGCTTCCGGCGGGAAGAGTGTGTTCTTTGAAAGTTGCTTTTTTGTTGCAAAGATGTTGTTGTTGTTGAACAGAGCCGCGACTCACGGGAGTTTCTTGGTCCTCGGGGTCAGGGCAGTCCTCTAAGGCTTCAGAGGTCGCTGGTCCCTGTTGGATGCGTTGCTGGTTGCAGGTTTTCGACTCCGGAGACAGGCCGGTAGGGCTGGGGCCAAAGAAGTTGTCGTCATCTGTCGTCTGTGCAGGCTTGTAGGTCAGCAGTCCTTCTTTGTAGTTCAGGTTGCAGGAATCTGATTTCCTGGGTTCTGGGGTGCCCCTAAATACTACATTTAGGGGTGTGTTTAGGTCTGGAAGGGCAGTAGCCAATGGCTACTGTCCTGGAGGGTGACTACATCCTCTTTGTGCCTCCTCCCTGTGGGGAGGGGGGCACATCCCTAATCCTATTGGGGGAATCCTCCAAAACTAAGATGGAGGATTTCTAAAGGCAGGGGTTGCCTCAGCTCAGGACGCCTTAGGGGCTGTCGTGACTGGTGGGTGACTCTTCCTTGTTTTTCTAATTATCTCCTCCACCCTTGCTGCCAAAAGTGGGGGCAGTGGCCGGAGGGGCGGGCATCTCCACTAGCTGGGATGCCCTGTGGCACCGTAACCAAAGAGGTGAGTCTTTGAGGCTCACCGCCAGGTGTTACAGTTCCTGCCGAGGGAGGAGAGAAGCACCTTCACTCAGTGCAGGCTTTGTTCCTGGCCACAGAGTGACAAAGGCACTCTCCCCATGTGGCCAGCAACTCGTCTGGTCGTGGCAGGCTAGCAGAAACTGGTCAGTCCCACACTAGAAGTCTGATTGGTATTCAGGGGGCATCTCTAAGAAGCCCTCTAGGTGCATTTTACAATAAATCCCACACTGGCATCAGTGTGCATTTATTGTTCTGACAAGTTTGATACCAAACTTCCCAGATTTCAGTTTAGCGGTTATGGAACTGTGGAGTTTGTGTTTGACAAACTCCCAGACCATATACTCTTTATGGCTACCCTGCACTTACACTGTCTAAGGTTTTGCTTAGACACTGTAGGGGTATAGTGCTCATGCACATATGCCCTCACCTGTGGTATAGTGCACCCTACCTTAGAGCTGTAAGGCCTGCTAGAGGGGTGACTTACCTATTCCATAGGCAGTGAGAGGTGGGCATGGCACTCTTAGGAGAGTGCCATGTTGACTAGGTAATTTTCTCCCCACCAGCGCACACAAGCTGTAAGGCAGTGTACATGTGCTGAGTGAGTGGTCCCCAGGGTGGCATAAGACATGCTGCAGCCCTTGGAGACCTTCCCTGGCAACAGGGCCCTTGGTACCAGGGGACCATTTACAAGGGACAGGTCTCTGATCTCCGCCTCTCCCATGTGGCTGGCCCAACCCAGAAGCGACACATCTGTCACTATAGATAGATCTGGCTGGGGAAGGGAGAGGGATTTGTTGTGGTCCCAATGCAGATTCGAAAGCCACCACTGCAGGTCTTTCGCAGTCCCCTCCGAGATCTGGACCATGCCGGAGAGGTTCCCCTGATGCTGCGCCCACTGGAACTGCAGTCCCACTGCAGAGCCCACACTTGCCATCTGGCATGTCTCACTAGCAGGATGAAGAAGGCCATGACGCCCAGCAGCCTCAGAGTCAGTGTCACCGAAACCCAAGACAGAGGCTGAAAGATTGGAATCATAGTCTGAATATCTTGGACTCGCTTTTCGGGAGGATAAGGCTGAAACTGAACTGTGTCCAGAACAGTTCAAATGAAAGTGACCATCTGAGAGGGAGTCAGGTGTGACTTTGGTACGTTGATAGTGAATCCCAACGTGTGCAGGAGGCTTGCTGTAGTCTGAAGGTGGGAGATGACTCTGGGGCGAGACTGCCTTGAACAGCCAGCCATCGCGGTAGGGAAAGACTGAGATCCCAAACTTGCGCAGATGAGCTGCAACCACCGTCATCACTTTCATGAACACCCGAGGGGTACTGGTAAGGACGAAGGGGAGCACGGAAAACTGATAATGCTAGTGGCCTACCACGAACTGTAGGTAACATTTGTGGGCAGGCAGGATGGGAATGTGGTAATAAGCGTCCTGCAAGTCCAATGCTACCATGCAGTCTTCTGGGTCGAAGGCAGACAGAACCTGAGCCAAGGTGAGCTTTTTGAATTTCTCCTTCTTGAGGAAGTAGTTGGTCTAGGATAGGACGTAAGTACCAGAAAGTAGTGGGAATAACAACCACGACCTACTTCTGGCACAGGGACCTTTTCTATAGCTCCCTTGGCCAAGAGAGCCCCGATTTATTGGCGGAGAAGTGCTAAATGACCCTCCGGAAGTTGGCACGGTGATGGAGGCATGGCCGGTGGGGCAGATTCGAAAGGGAGGGAATAGCCCTTTCGAACAATCTGCAAAACCCACCTGTCCGTAGTGATGGATTCCCAGTGGGGCAGGTGATGGCGAATCCTGACGCCAACTGGATCGGAGTCAGGGGACGGACTGGGAGGGTTTAGAGGCTGCAGCAGGAGCAGGGTTAGAGTGGGGACAAACCTCTTCTTCCCTGTCCCAACCCCACATGGGATTCCGCATCCCCGGCCAAGCAGCGGCTGAACAGCATGGGTGGCACGCTGGGGGACACGACAGGAGCACTTTCTGTGGCCACGAAAGGGGCGAAAGGCGGACTGCTGGGTGCGAAGGGCAGCAGAAAGACCAGAACGAGTCGTAGCCCAGGAGTCCTTGAATCTCTCCAAGGCTGAGTCCAACTCGTGTCCAAAGAGATAGGACCCATCAAAGGGCATGTCCAGAGACTGTTGGACATTCCCCAAAAAACCAGCAGTACGCAACCAGGTGTGGCGTCTCAAGGCCACCGTTTTTAGCAACCGATCTGCCCAGAGTCTGTCATGTCCAGCCCACATCGGATCATGAACTTTGCTGCATCTCTCCCATCGTTGACAGCTTGGGAGATGATAGCACGGTCCTCCTCCGGTATCTGCGGCAGAACTTGCGCAACCGTATCCCACAGAGAGTGGGTATGGCAGCCCAAAAGGCTTTTGATGTTCACGGACCACAGCACGAGACTGGAGGAAGAAAACATCTTCTGCCCAAATTGTTCCAGCCTTTTTGATTCCCTATCTGAGGGTGCGGAAGGGAATGCGCCCGAGGAAGAGGATGCCTGGATGACAAGACTCTCAGGTCTGGGGTGTTGGGACAGGAATTTAGGGTCGTTTGGGGCGGGCTGATGGCAGAGTGCTACTCACAGGAGCCCCTGTGTTGGGTTTGGACCAAGTACCCAAAAGGACATCCGCGAGGGCTTCATTGAATTGCAAAAGGGGCTCAGATGTGGAAACCCCTGGTTGAAGCACCTCTGTCAGGAGTTTGGACCTGACCTCTACAGTAGGTAGCTCAAGGCCAAGGACCTCAGCCACCACCATTGCATAAGTTGCTCCCTCCACTGTAGCCACAGTAGGAGAAGACAGCATGCCAGCGTCTGGAGAGGTGTCCAGTCCAGTGGCCTCACCCAATTCCTGTGCCCAGTCCAAAGATGTGTCATTCGGGTATTCCTAAGGGTCCAGGGATCCCTCCAATCCTTCCCCAAATTCGTACCCATAGCGAAAAGGGTCCAAAATTCGACCTGGGGGTGAGTAGGCCCCATCGAGGACAGAGGCTGTGGCGTCAGCCGACGGCTCTCCGACTCGTTGGGGATAAGGTCGATAGTGGGCACTACCAACATCGGGAGCATCAACAATCGACCCGGTGCAGGGGAAGGTCTCAGTGGTATGACCGGAGTCGTTGGGAATCCACAAGCAGGACCTCGGTGGCGAGAGCCGAAGCCGCCGGCCCGGAACCCGAAGGCCCCTCAACCGAACCCAAAGGCGCCGTATTGGGTTTGGCCCGCCCAAAAATTAGGCGCATGGCTTCATAGAATTCTTTAGGTTGGGCAGCGGTCACTCTGGCTCCCAGAAATTTGGGGAAGCGGAGCGGACCCAGAAACAGGCTCCAAGGATGGAGGCCTTGAGCGTCGACACTCCTACCCGTCGCATCAGCTGACCAAAGGGGTGAAGTCGAAGGGACCTCTGACTTTTTACCTGTGCCCGAAGATCTGGAGGAAGACGAATGGTGGTGGCTCCGCGAACAGTCTCAAGACTTTCCTCTTGAGTGAGACCGGGACCTATGCGGAGTCGAGGACGACAGAATATGTACAAGTTCTCCCAATATAATTTACTTTAGTCACTTAAAGCAAACATAACATGTAGAGGGTCAAAAGATCCAACAGGCTTGCATCAATGGAATGCATAATTATAAACTATTTTTGGAAATACTGCATTTTCCTAAAGTAATGAAGTGTTGAATTTGGAAATGTGGTTTGATTTGATTTGAAACTTGAAGAGGAATCAAGTATCATAACTACTACGCGCTAGGAGTTTGTAAGGGGCAGGAGCCCTTTAAACATTACAGCTGTGAGTGCGGGAGCACTCTGATTGGGCGGGAAGCCCTTTTTGAACTACGTTGCGTGCCCGCAGTGCTGGACACGCACGGGCGGCCGCCCGGGCCAAGGGCGGGCCCGTCCTTCGCCCGTCATCGTCTGGAAGAGACTGGGCTGGGCCACCCCTCTTTAATCTTTGGTATTTGCTTTCCAGGGACTAATACCTCTTAACCCTGTGGGCTAAGGCCAAAGGGCAAAAGGACTGAAAGAAGTCTCACTTTTCCAAGACTGCCTAGGACTCCTCCCCCCCCTGCCTACCCTGCCCATTTTGATAGGGTGCGTGAGGCCCTGGGTTATTCTAAGTGATTTGAGTAAGGGAGGTCGTACCATTATATACGACAAATAGACCTTTTGAGCAAGCTGTGACTCTTGTGAATACCTGCTGAATTAGGGCAGCGCAGCGCAGTGATTTAAGGCTGGTTAATCCATCTGATTTCCCCCTTCTTTTTATTACTTAGACAGGAATCCTGACACCAGATACAATATGGGTAAAAGGAAGCACTTTAAATCAAGTAATTCGACAAACCTAAAAGATAGTACTTCTATATTGAAATATCTCTCAGGGGCGATGGGCATGATAGATAAACAAATTGCCACGGTCGAAGAGAAATTATAGTGGTCTAAAGATCAATCCCATGTACCACCAGAAAGCGCAGAACTACTTAATAATCCCCCACTTAGTGAACATGGGGACGAGTATACAGAAGCAAAATATACTAACGGATGTATTAGAGACATCTCTAATACAATTTACTCCCTGGATTAAATCTCTCCTGTCGCTAAACGACCAAGGAAACCGGAGGTGGGCCTGGAAGATAGGAATTCAAAGAAACCCTCAGTGATAGATATAACAACTTCCCCGACTACAAAACATCCCAAAAAACCACTCCGGAAGAAATCGTCAAACAGTGTAGGAGACACGACCAGATCACTCCTTATAAATCTCCACGAGTTAGTAAATACCCTGAAATCATCCATTGGAGCCACTCTTGACTCTATGCTGGAGCGTCTAAAGGGGGTGGAGAGTAACCTTGAGGCAGGCCTAGGATTAATAAAGGCTCTACATCGGGAAGATTCACACCCAGTAGTAAAGGATCCTAATACATCCTCACTGATCCCAGAGCTAGAGAATAACATCCTACTTCCCCCGCAACATAGGAGAATCAGTAGATACTCGGATGTAAATCCCTTGAGAAAGCCATTAATACAACAACCAGTATCCAACTTGAATCAAACTTCCCGGCCTCCACCATCTATTGCTACAGCTCATAATTCTCTCCCCGAACAAACAGCCTCAAACCCTGGACCATTCAAGAGAGTAGGCATCAGCCCATCTAGGACAACGACCACTCAGCCCCACGTAAACTCTGGGAGGAACATCTTCAGTAAGACCGAATCCTTGAATTTAACACATCTGCCAAGTGATCTATTACATCTCCCCCCAGAGACTACACCTTACGTAGTGGTCTTAGCTAATGTCCCACCCCTAAACGATCACCAGCAAGAATCATGGATGGCCCTGAGAAATAAGGCCCTAAACTGGATAGGAGTTCGTCTGGGTGCAGGAATGGTCAGGTCCCTTTTTGAAGACATAAAAATGGTTAGAAGAATTAAGTGGATAGGAAGCAGTAAGAAAGTGCTGGAAGGAGATTGTGTGGTCCTCTCATTCAGTACACCAAATTTAGTGGACAGAATTATCTATGAACTAGGAGCCAGACAAGTCACTCCCCAAGGAATTTCGCTACTACCCCTAAGTTTCTTTTATCAAAGACCAGGGGGGTATAACCCTATAAATCCACAACTAGTAAGAGCGCCTCCAAATACACCAGACCCCCTTAAAGGGCGTAACAGATTCCATCCTCTTACGAATCTAGAAGACATAGATTGACTTGACAAGAACCAGTCAGTTTCCTCAGATGAGCTAGCCCAGGTAGCATGTAAATCAGGGCGGATTTTAAACAAAGAACACACATCCCACACAAAGGACCCTATAAGAAATAGGATTCAATCCTACTTAAATCAGAGCAGCCCCCCTAGAAATATAATCCATCCACCCGACGGTGTTCTATCTCCCTGTTTATCAAAGAACCAGTACGGTATTCCTAAACAGAAAGCGGAGTTAGCTTTGCTGTTTTGGAACATTGCAGGTCTAACCAACAAAATTGGAAATGAGACCTGGGTGAATTTTATAGAAGAATATCCATGCATCTGTCTCCAAGAGACGCGGCTATTAAGTCCTCTTCATATTAATGGCTATAAAACATTTCACTTGCCAGCTGCTCAGTCCAGATACGGTAGACCAAAAGGGGGTTTATGCATATATATTTCTAACAAGTTACGATTACAGAACCTAGAGATGAAATTTACGAGCTCGTTCTATCAAATACTAGAGGGTAACTTGGATCATAAGACCCATCTAGTCATCATTAACTTTTATAATAACGCAGCCCCTGGAGAGCTCTCCAATATTCTAATGGAGATGGGAGATAATTTAAAACAAATAAGTGCAAATAATAATCCGGAGACCTTCATGATCTGGGGCGGCGACTTTAACGTCCACCCTTGTAAAGAAATCTCAGATAAGGTATGTGGCTGGGATCCTGAAGGTGTGGGTTTAAGACTTCACTTTGCTCATAACACCCAAGGAGATGCAATGAATTCATTGGCTCAAACCCATAACCTATCTTTTGTAAACTAATTATATTCAGGTGAAACACAGTTCAAACCAACTTACAATGGAAGGGGTGCGAATACTATGATTGATTATGTTTTAATGTCAACCCACTTTGCATATTACCTCATGAATTATACTTTGCACGACATCGCAATTAGCGACCATTATCCCCAGAGTCTGAACCTCTTATTAACTCCCCTTAAAGCAGACAGGGATGACAGGGCCATTCTGGTAGATGACATCGAACTAGCACCGCGCAATGGATATACCCTGAAATGGTCTAAGATAGACTCCAAGTCTCTGTTGAAACAGTTATTATGTGACTGCAAGCCTGCTTTTGCAGACTGTTTAAGTGAGAATCTAGATCCAGGGCAATGCTTAAGTGCCTTTGCACTGATCATGAAAACCATAAAAGAAGCCCTTACTATCAGAGGTGGTAAGCCGGGAAAAAAAGGGGCCCCTGGTTAGTTCGATTATAGTTGCTCCCAAGCACATAGGAAACTGAAAAAGGCTTCAATAGCCCCAAACAAATCTACAACAGACATACTCTGGTGCAGACAAGAATACAAAACAGCAATCAAGGAAAGGAAATTGACCCTAAAAAGATCTCTGTGGGAGACCCTACACACAGCTAGCCGTACAAAAGATAACATCCTCTTCTGGAAAACAATCAATTCTCCCGTGTTTGGGGATAGAGATTCCCCCAGGATGGAAATAGCGATATCCGAAGAGGATTGGATTGCATATTTTTCTAAAATATATTCGCAGGATAGCGATTTGAGGCCTACAGTTCCTATACACAATCAAGGTCCCCAGGAAGGTACACGTCTGACCATAATCCCGCAATTTAGCCTTGAGGAGGTAGAGGAAGCCATAACCCTAAGCAAATCAGGGAAAGCCCCGGGTCCCGATGGCATTCCAATTGATTTATACAAGGCAAATATTCAGCTATGGGGGCCAGTACTGACGCAGACATTGAGGGCTATCTGCATACGAGGTCCCTTACCATCCTGGCGAGACTCCAATATCATTCCAATATATAAAAAAGGTGATCGCCTTAACCCAGCCTGTTAAAGGCCAATCTCCTTGTTGGATACAACAGCTAAACTAGCAGGGAGAATTATCTTGAACAGGTTGCAAATATGGGCGGAAGAAAAGAGTGCTTTATCTCCTGTCCAGTACGGTTTCCGGAAAGGAATTGGGACAGTGGAGCAAAGCCTGAACTTAAGTATTATTATTGGAAAGTATACAAGGATTAGAGAAGGCAACCTGCATCTGGCTTTTATTGACCTATCATCGGCATTTGACTGTGTACTACATGATAAGTTATGGGCTATTTTAAACAGCATGGGGGTAGAACCAGCCATAATTCAGTTTATACGTGAAATGTACACAGGGTGTAGAGCAAGAGTGAGGTATGGGCTAAAAGGGGACTGTACTCGCCCTTTTGGCCTACATAGAGGCGTGCGCCAAGGTTGTGTTCTTGCCCCGTTCTTGTTCTCAATGTACATAAATAATTTGGAAAATGTATTGGTTAGTAACTGCAAAGATCTCCCCCAAATAGGCAAATGCCCTATCCCGGTACTACTCTACGCAGATGACGCAGTTCTAATGGCCAGAACCCCGCTAGCTCTTCAAAAACTTTTAACTACTTGCATCACATTTATGTCACAACTGGGACTCACAGTCAATCGCTCCAAAACGTTTATCATGAACTGTGGCGGGAAACGCGGCAAGACTTATAATATTACTACCGCGGATGGGAGGGTAGAAACCGCGCGAACCTTCTCATATCTGGGCATAATGTTTGATAAACAGGGCTCCTGGGCTAACTGTAGGAAAATGAAAAAAGCCCAGCTTATTAAAACAATGGTGGCCTTAAGGCTTTTTTCTAAAAGGATAGGGGGGGGTTACCCCGTCGAACATGATAAAAATTTACAAAGCCAAGTGCACCCCGGCTGTTATGTACGGGTCTGGAATTTGGGGATATACTAATTGTATCCCGGTGCAGACGGTGGAAAATGTTTTTTTAAGACAGTTATTGATGGTACCAAACGGTACATCATTATACATTGTCCACTCTGAACTGGGGCTCCCCTTCATTACAGACTTGATAAAGATTCAACCATTATTGCTATGGCATAAAGTTTGGACCTCGGAACATACTGCACTAAATAAGGCCATCTTGACTGACTGCATGAAGTCCACATACGCAGGAAGGGTGCCTTGGTTAAGATATATTAAGACCTTCTTCGAAAATATGGGAAACAAAGTTTTTTACACAAACCCAGCTTCTCTGGGGAAAATCTCTAGGAAGGACCTAAGTGTTCTGGTATTAAAACATCTAGAAGATTTACGATGGGAGGCTGAATCAAAAAAACACACCGTTATTCACAATCAAATACTTTTGTCAACGGAGGGCATACAGCCTTATTTGTCGAATCTGGTAAGCCCCTGCCACCATTTTGTTCTTACCAGATTGAGGTTAGATATATATAATCGTCTAGTAACCTTCCCCACTATGAACGATTGGAGTACCATGCTGAAGCCCTGTCCATGTGATACAAAGTCACCTCAAACTACAATTCACGTGGTCCTATTTTGTAAATTCTATGCCAACCAGAGAAAACGCCTAGTAGTCCCTCTCTTAAGGACAATCAACTTGCCCCAGTGTTGCGCCGCGTATGCCAGGCTTCAGGTGCTATCCTCTATTGAGATGTGTGGAACCTTGGCTAATTTTCTATGCTCCGTATTAAATACAAGAAAGCGTATGGGGGTAGTGATGTAATTTTATACCTAGTTTATTAATGGACTGCAACTATAAAACTTTTTAAAAGATACCTTAATTTCTCTGACTGTATGTATCTTTTTATTATCTTAATCTATTTTATCTAATTTTTTATCTTATTTATTGCATACTGTATTGTATAATATTTTATACTTTTATGACTTTTTGAAAGTCGAATAAAGTTTGTACTACTACTACTACTGCATGAATATTTAACAACAGTATCTGTTAGACTTTTTTGTAATTAAATATGTCTGACAGTCTCACTGACATTTATCTAAGTGGTAATTTCCGATGTATTTTTTTTTTTTTTTTTTTAACAGCCCTGAAGCAGGGACTGTGTCGCAAAACACAAGTTGCCTGTAACTGCATACCACATTGAGTTCTTCAACTTCATATTGATGGTTATTTTACATACTCAATGTGTCATCCTTATGTTGGCAACATAATCAATTTCGTTTTAGGATGACCAATGAACCGATTGAGATGGACATTGATTTTTATCCCGACCAATGAATTTATTTTTTCATTAGACTTGCATACCAGCTGGTTGACCCTTTTTTCTGAGACTGGTGCACTGGGTTCATTCTGTATCCAAACTCTCATTATATTTAGATATTTTACTGTAGTTGCATTATATAGCACTTTATCCCCTTGCTACGTCTTTAAAGTGCTTTATAGCAGGCAGCTTAGCTTTTTTCACCAATGCTTATTGTTGGTTTCTTTTATTAGTATCATGCTGTTAAAGAAGCCAATACATGCATTTATCCCAGTTTCTGTGTTGCAGACTAAATTGACTGAAGTTTGGCAAGACGGTATGTTATTTGATGCACACGGTTGGCGGTATTACAAGATGAGCAACAGAGGATTAGTTATGGTTAGGTTGCAAGTGTATGTTTTTTTTTTTTTTTAATAAAAGGATAGGTTGTGATCTGTGAAATGAGGCATGGAAGATTCGCAGAAATACAATAATGGGGATTAATGCAAACATTAATATGATTATGGGGTAAACTGTGCTTGTAAAGAGGACACAGGCAGAGGATGGAAATTAATCAGAGGGTCATTTGAAAGAAAAGACAGTCAGTAATCCAATGTTTTAAGGCAAGGCCACTTTTAATAGTAATAAAGGCAAGGCTTTGCTTGAAATTGCAAGCAATCTGTGAACGCAAAAACTGTAAAAGTAAACAATATTATTTACATGCGAGGCAGTGCTATTTTAGGTACTTCTGAAAAGCAGTGGAATCAGGTAACATTCTATCCTATTAAAGGCTAACTCTAGACCACTGTTTCATCAAGAACAGCTCAAATGCTCCTGGAAGCATAAAGTGATGGCTGAATGCATACATAGAGAAATTGTGGGAGGTTTAGTCTGCACTCAAAGGCAGCACTAATCTCATGATCATAGCTAGGTGAGAGAGTATAAGTATTGATTACAAAAGCGAAGTGGTATCCATTTTGATGCCCCTGGTAGGGACATATCAGAAGACAAAAATGAAAAAAGCTTTCCAGACAGTAGAAGAGTATTGCCTGTAATCCCATGGGTGAGGAGGGTGGAGACCCAGATAATGTAGTGAGTAGGAGGTAGAGCTTTGTTAGCCAGGGAAGTGCTAAATAGTTTTTTTCCTGAGCACTGCTATTTTGTATGTGATAGGCTGAGGGGTGGAACTGCACTCTCTGAGGTGCAAGGGAAACGTTTCCAGGCTAGTCGTGTTCCCTATGTCTGCTCCTTACTGCTGATTTAGACACTCCACATTTAATTGTGCCTACGAGAAACGTTGCTTTAGAAACCACTTATTAACTGACATTTCAACTCTGATATGCCAAAGCGACAGTAGTTGACTAAAAGAGATGAAGTGCAGACTCCACCTGCAGCCATTGGCACTCTACATGTGTGTGATGTGTCTGTTGTTGCACAGGAAATAAACACACTGAGACAGGGTAGTGAAATTTTGAGCAAGTTTTTTTTTGTCTTTTCTGTAGAAATATTCTCTTAATATCTATGGAAATATGGTAGTTTCATGAAATATGTAATAGAGTTACACTAGGTAAGTGAGAATATTCCTCTAGCTAGATAACTGGGACAAGTTGATTTTATATAAATATTTGGCCTCACCATTAGGTAAAGACATAGAAAAAAGTTAACTGCACTCTCGGGATTTACAAGAATTTTAAATTATGTTCTAAAATGTTTCCACACATTATGTAGTTAAGAGCATGTAACATGGGAAAATGTTCTCACCATAAAATGTATTTGTGCCATTTAAAGCAAACATAACATGTAGAGTATCACAAGATCCAATAAGCTTGCAGCAATGGAATGTATAAATGCAAATCATTTTTGGAAATATTGCATTTTACTAATTTGAGTGTTTAATTTGGAAATGTGGTTGGATTCGTAGATGAAGTGAAGAGGAATTATAATTACCTTACTAAGTTCAAAGCTACTGCATGAATTTTTAACAGTTGTTTATTTTTATACTTTTTTGTTATTTGGTAGTTATGACCATTTCAATCAAATTTATCTAAGTGGTCATTTCTGATTTTTTAACATTCCCAAAGAAGCGACTGCCACGAAACGTGATGGCTGTAATCGTATACCATATTGAGCTCTTCAACTTAACATTGATGGATATTTTTGCATACGGAAAGTGTTTTTCATCCTTAGATTGACAATCGAAGAGAAACTTAGTTTTTGGATGATCAACAAACTGATTGTGAAGGACATTTATTTTCATCCCAAACCACTGAATTTATCACTATAATACAGCCATTGTGCAGCTTGAGGGTGTGTTTTGTGTGCTTGTGTGGGTCCCCCCAGTGCTCTACAAACCTCCCCTGGTCTGCTCCCAGAGGACGCAGGTACTTACCTGCTAGCAGACTGGAACCGGAGCACTGCTGTTCTCCATAGGCGCCTATGTTATGTGAGCCCTTCTTTGACCTCTGCACCTACCTGTGTGAAGTACCCTACAATTTATGTACTTACCTAAAATTTGAATCTTGTGGTTTTAAAAATAAATTAAGAAAATATATTTTTCTATATAAAACTATTGGCCTGGAGATAAGTCTTTGAGTGTGTGTTCTCATTTATTGCCTGTGTGTGTACAACAAATGCTTAACACTATCCTCTGATAAGCCTACTGCTCGAACCACACTACCACAAAATAGGGCATTAGTATTATCTAATTTTGCCACTATCAACCTATAAGGGGAACCCTTGGATTCTGTGCACACTATCTCTCACTTTGAGATAGTATATACAGAGCCAACTTCCTACTTGGGCCATAAACCTTAAACAAATATTTCAGAATAGGCATCACAGTGAAGAAACCAGGTAAGCGCCCTATGATCATAAGACTAGCAAAGCTGCTAAAAGCACCCAGACAACTGAAAATTATAAACTGCATGCCTCTCTTTCACACCTTCATTCATCGCACTGCGAAATGCTGCGTCCTATGACACAATAATTGCACCTCAGCGATCACTGCGTGTTACACGCAAACATTTTCCATATAGGTTCAAAACAAACAAAACACTTTGAACCACACCCCCTATATGGTGTAATGTGCTTCCTCAGTAGGCAAGTCCTTCAGCAGCCCCACATACAGGTGGTAAGCGTTAGATAAATGTTGCAATACAATACAGTACAACTGAAAACACTTCACCACACCAACTTTTCAAAGGCTGATGCAATCTAACTTGATTGACCAGACAAAGTCAACAATCATACAGATAAAAATACAGAACATACTATCCAGGGCTTAATTTGATGACTATCCTACATCAAATGCCTAGTTTTGTTACCAGTTCCTCTTGTATTATGTAATTCTTTGTCTTACCACTGTTGCTCCTGCAAATTCATCAATAACTTCCTGCAGAAGGACCTTGTTTATACCAGAGCTGAGCCTAGATTCACTGGAAGTGGTTCACAGAGTTGATGTAGCTATCTCTTGCATGTTGATGTTTTCCAGTACGTTTTTCGTTCTTTGCCACCTTAAAACAGCTGTGTATCTTGACCTCGCTACCATCACTTTATTGCACTGAATGTATTTTACTGCTTTCCCCTCATGAAATTTGAATGAGCAACTTGTAAGACTGCTACCGATGTCTGACAAGTATCAATGCCAACCAAGTCTGTACATTATAATCTGGAGCTATGTTAAATGGATAAAACCAATAAAACGATTTAACACAAAAAACAAAATCATACACCAAATGCCTAAGTATGAATTATTTTGTTTTTATAGCTATAGCCTGTTAATTCAAAACATAAAATGTCACAGTACTTTATTACAATCATCCATGCAAATAGATTCCACCAATAGATTTTTAGTCCAAGATTAAGAGTATTTGAAAAAAGTAAGCTTGTTGGCACGGCTTGCATTAAAAAATACCAGTATACAATATGTACTTAGTAGAACCAAACCTTTAATTTAAGTGGATCCATGTCTTTTGTCATTTCTTGCTTTCTCATTTCAGCAATTGTCTTTGGTCCGCCTCGATCTACCTTAGATGAAAAACCTTGAGTAGACAGCAAATCCACAAAATCATTTTCTTTGACTTTTGGCTTTGGCCCTGAGAAGAGGTAAAATAATAAGTCAAAATGATTATGATTTCTAATTCGAAACGCAATATATGATTTGAAAATATTTCCTATCTTTGGAAGAAGAAAGTAAACAAAACCTTCATAGAAAACACATCAACTGGCTAAACATTGAGTTTTGTTCCCCAGACCAGAAATAAACCAAAGGGGGGTATATGCAGAAAGTGCAATTCTTGATGACTGTGAATGCCAATTATCTCTAAAGTTGGGTATGCATAGAAAACACCAGAATGACCAAGTTATCTGCCTTCAGTAACAATCTTTCTTGTAGATCAGGGGTCTCCAACCTTTTCTGTAGTGACAGCTACTTCTTATCAATGAAAATCATTGTAGGAAAGCACCCTTTTTGGCATGGTTAGCCCCCACTTTTTGCCTGGTATCTGATGTTATTTCGACTGCAAGTGCACTGAGTTCCTGCTAACCAGGTCCGAGTGTCAGATCTCTTTCCCTAAATTTTACAGTTGTTTCTCCCAATTGGCACAAACGTCAGCATCATCTGCAAGTCCCTAGTAAATGGTACCTTTGGTACCTAGAGCATTACTGACGTTTCCTTTCATAGAATTGCATTGTGTTTAAAGACGCACAGGTTTGAACTCTTTACTTACCTGTAAGAAATAACAACGAAAGCAGTACTTACTATTTTACGGAGTTCTTGGTTTCACAACATATTTAAATGTCTTATTTTTCTAAATTGGGTTCAGATTTATTCTTTTATTGTTTGCCTCATTTATTGCCTCTGAGTACCACAAATGTTTTGCACTGTTCTCCGATAAGCCTAACTGCTCACCCACACTACCACAAAAAAGAGTGTTAGTTTTATCTACTTTTGCCTCTGCCAACAAATTGGGGATCCACGAACTATATGCAATGTGAACCTTTTAGTGCACAATATAGAGAGCCAGCTTCCTACAATTACCATGAGCTGCTGAAGGTTAAACAACGTACGCAGCACTAAGTCTCATGTCCATAGAGGCAGATACTATGGTTTAAACAAAATACTTTGATTAGGGAAGATACGACAGGTCTGTCGTGTGTCAGAGAGGCCATGGTCTTTGGGGATGTATGAACATGTGTGCGTATGAATGGGATATATGTGAATGGGTGGCACACAGCCTATATTTTATGTTCTTGTGGCACAGGACATACCTTTCACCATATGTGACACTGTTACATGAATAACACAAACATACCACCATCTTTTTTACATGGGAGAAAGTAAAATGCAGAAAAATGTTCTACAAAAATGTTCCAAATATGGAACATTTTTCTGCACTTAAAATTTCTCCCATTAAAACATTGTATTTTTCAGTTATAAATATGGCACAATGTCTACTAGCAAGAGGCCTACTGTTTGTAAATGTGACATTTTGAAATGGGAGAAATTAAAAATGGAGTTAACTTCATCATAAAGATAACTTTTTATGTGCATTTTCTGCTACTTAACAGCATTCAGAAACATAATTTGGTTCTAATGTCCCAATATTGAGAAGGACTTTTATTTGAGTTAAATGCCTCCGTGCTTCAGTTCTTCACCTCTGTGCCCCGGTCTGAACCCTAAGTCTGACAGAGCACTGCTCATTATCAGGTCCTGCTCTCTAAAATAAACACAGCCTTGTGACCCTGTGCTCAGATAAAAATAAACTCAAAGTTGGGAGCTACTCCTAAGGTGTCTGGAAGCTACTGGTGGGCTCACAATCGACTGGGAGGAGACACCTGTTATAGATACACTATCTACCGGCACAGGAGGCCTATGTGCCCTCCTCTTCTGCACACAGTGGACCTCCAATCCCAGGGGGAGGGGCAGGTTCTGTACTAGAACTGCCAGAGCCTTCTTACCTGAAGATTGAGCAGAGAAATTTGGGTTCCTTCAAACTGCCTTCTCAGGTGGTGAATGTTATTTTGCCAGCTTGTTGCCTTTCTACGAAATGAAATAGATGTATTTGGGGCATTGGTCCTGTTTTTTGTTTTTGGGGTGGGGGGAGGAAAGATTGACCCCCCCCCCCAACCAAAAGTTCATGTTCATTTTCTGAGATGTATTTTGTGCTTTCCTTGGCCTGGCAAGGATTTGCTGTAGGCACTGTTAAGATCTGTTTGCTGGCGGTCTGTCATTTCTTTATCAAATTTGCCATCATTTTTAGGCGTCCTATAGCTGTTTGTTTTTTTTCGAAAGGAGGAGCCCATTTGTTCCCCTGTCTCCTTTTGTTATGTCTTAGTGGGATCTCAACTAGGTAATAATTTTATTTATTGATTCACCCTTTCAGCCTATGCACAGTTGTCCTTTACAGTTGCTAACTTTAAAGACTGTTCTTGATCGTCATTACCCAGGCTCAATGTGTTAGCAAACTGCAAGTTGTGTCTGTTCACAGTGTTTCACATGGGTGGGTTCATTACTCTACCAACATTCTATCTGCCTCCTCATCCTACCAGTGAAGAGGAGAGGCTACACTACTTGGATCAGTGCAAGGCATTCAGCTTTTACGTTGACTGTACCTGAGAGTCCTGGCTAGAAGATCAGCTCTTCCTTGACTGTGCTGGCTTCTCATGGAAAGGACGCTTTAGAGCATCAGGGCCTATTCCATCAGGGTGACTTCTCTGTTATTGTGCAGGCACATTTCTCTCACCACAAGGTTGTGGGAGAGGGGGATCTGCGTGCAGAGGCTCCAGGCAACATGGGGGAGTACAAGAGGGGTGAATCCTGAGTTGACTTGGACTCTAGAGAGATGGGGAACTGGACTGACACCATTGGTTGGCTTCACCTCGGGTCTTGGTCGCCAGGTGCAGAGGTCACTTTGGGTGTAGGGCCCTTGCTGTTCCAGGGATTGCAGAGTCCTTCCCTGAAACTTTGTAGAAGGCAGAAAGTCCTTCTAAGTTTCTTGGGGGGTCAGCTGCAGGACAAGTTGTCTTTTGGGCAGAGTCTGCTGAAGTTCAGCAGGCAGGCTGGTTCCAAGTCAGCTGCCTCTTCTTTTCCTCTTCTGAAGGTGCGACTCTTCTTTGTCCTTTGCTTTGTAGCTAGTCAGGATCAGAGTGCTAGGGTTATGGGGTACCACCTAAATACTCAATTTAGGGGCTTTACTGGGCGTGCCAGGCAGTAGCTAATGCTTTTAGGGTGACTACAACCTTTCTGGGACCACTCCGCTGGGAAGGGGGCATAACCCTAATGCTAGTGCCCTAATGCCGTCTAAACAAGATGGAGGAATTTAGAAACTACAGGGAGTGCAGAATTATTAGGCAAGTTGTATTTTTGAGGATTAATTTTATTATTGAACAACAACCATGTTCTCAATGAACCCAAAAAACTCATTAATATCAAAGCTGAATATTTTTGGAAGTAGTTTTTAGTTTGTTTTTAGTTTTAGCTATGTTAGGGGGGTATTTGTGTGTGCAGGTGACTATTACTGTGCATAATTATTAGGCAACTTAACAAAAAACAAATATATACCCATTTCAATTATTTATTATTACCAGTGAAACCAATATAACATCTCAACATTCACAAATATACATTTCTGACATTCAAAAACAAAACGAAAACAAATCAGTGACCAATATAGCCACCTTTCTTTGCAAGGACACTCAAAAGCCTGCCATCCATGGATTCTGTCAGTGTTTTGATCTGTTCACCATCAACATTGCGTGCAGCAGCAACCACAGCCTCCCAGACACTGTTCAGAGAGTTGTACTGTTTTCCCTCCTTGTAAATCTCACATTTGATGATGGACCACAGGTTCTCAATGGGGTTCAGATCAGGTGAACAAGGAGGCCATGTCATTAGATTTCCTTCTTTTATACCCTTTCTTGCCAGCCACGCTGTGGAGTACTTGGACGCGTGTGATGGAGCATTGTCCTGCATGAAAATCATGTTTTTCTTGAAGGATGCAGACTTCTTCCTGTACCACTGCTTGAAGAAGGTGTCTACCAGGAACTGGCAGTAGGACTGGGAGTTGAGCTTGACTCCATCCTCAACCCGAAAAGGCCCCACAAGCTCATCTTTGATGATACCAGCCCAAACCAGTACTCCACCTCCACCTTGCTGGCGTCTGAGTCGGACTGGAGCTCTCTGCCCTTTACCAATCCAGCCACGGGCCCATCCATCTGGCCCATCAAGACTCACTCTCATTTCATCAGTCCATAAAACCTTAGAAAATCAGTCTTGAGATATTTCTTGGCCCAGTCTTGACGTTTCAGCTTGTGTGTCTTGTTCAGTGGTGGTCGTCTTTCAGCCTTTCTTACCTTGGCCATGTCTCTGAGTATTGCACACCTTGTGCTTTTGGGCACTCCAGTGATGTTGCAGCTCTGAAATATGGCCAAACTGGTGGCAAGTGGCATCGTGGCAGCTGCACACTTGACTTTTCTCAGTTCATGGGCAGTTATTTTGCGCCTTGGTTTTTCCACACGCTTCTTGCGACCCTGTTGACTATTTTGAATGAAACGCTTGATTGTTCGATGATCACGCTTCAGAAGCTTTGCAATTTTAAGAGTGCTGCATCCCTCTGCAAGATATCTCACTATTTTTGACTTTTCTGAGCCTGTCAAGTCCTTCTTTTGACCCATTTTGCCAAAGGAAAGGAAGTTGCCTAATAATTATGCACACCTGATATAGGGTGTTGATGTCATTAGACCACACCCCTTCTCATTACAGAGATGCACATCACCTAATATGCTTAATTGGTAGTAGGCTTTCGAGCCTATAC
This sequence comes from Pleurodeles waltl, assembly GCF_031143425.1. NCBI lineage: Eukaryota > Metazoa > Chordata > Amphibia > Caudata > Salamandridae > Pleurodeles > Pleurodeles waltl. The sequence goes on from NC_090437.1 coordinate 100,197,300, forward strand.
AGCTTGGAGTAAGACAACATGCATAAAGAGGATGATGTGGTCAAAATACTCATTTGCCTAATAATTCTGCACTCCCTGTAGTGTTAACTTCAGCTCATCCACCTTCGGGCGTGACTGGCATGAAGTAGGCACGCCTCCTTATCTGACTAATTTTCACACATGCTGCTGCCAAAAGTGGGGTCAGGACAAGGGGGTCGGTCATCTCCACCAGCAGCTCAGTGCCGGTCAGGTGCAGAGATCAAAGAGGTGCCCAAAACACATAGGCTTCAATGGAGAACAGGGGTGTACCGGTTCCAGTCTGCCAGCAGGTAAGTACCCGCGTCCTCAGGGGCAGACCAGGGGGCTTTTGTAGGGCACTGCGGGGGTTCGTGGGGGGGACACAAGCAGGCACAGAAAGTACACCCTCACCGGTACAGGGGCGGCCGGGTGCAGAGTGCAAACAGGCGTCGGGTTTCAGATAGGAAGTAATGGGGAGACCCGGGGGTCTCTTCAACGATGCAGGCAGGCACAGGGGGGCTCCTTGGGGCAGCCACCACCTGGGCTAGGCAGAGGGCCGCCTGGGGGTCGCTCTTGCACTGGAGTTCGGTTCCTTCAGGTCTTGGGGGCTGCGGGTGCAGTGTTGGTTCCAGGCGTCGGGTCCCTTGTTACAGGCAGTCGCGGTAACGGGAGCCTCTGGATTTCCTCTGCAGGCGTCGCTGTGGGGACTCAGGGGGGTCGTCTCTGGCTACCCACGGGCTCGCAGTGCCCGGGGAGTCCTCCCTGAAGTATTGGTTTTCCACAGGTCGAGCCGGGAGCGTCGGGTGCAGAGTGGAAAGTCTCACGCTTCCGGCAGGAAATGTGAAGTCATTAAAGTTGTTTCTTTGTTGCAAGAAAGTTGCAGGTTGTTGAACAGGGCCGCTGTTCACAGGAGTTTCTTGGTCCTTGGTTGCAGGGCAGTCCTCTGAGGCTTCAGAGGTCGCTGGTCCCTTTTGGATGCGTTGCTGTTGCAGTTTTCTTCAAAGTTGGGAGACAGGCCGGTAGGGCTGGGGCCAAAGCAGTTGTCGTCTCCGTCTTCACTGTAGGGCTTCAGGTCAGCAGTCCTTCTTCTTGTTAAGGTTGCAGGAATCTAGTTTCCTAGGTTCTGGGGGGGGCCTAAATACTGAATTTAGGGGGGTGTTTAGGTCTGGGAGGGCAGTAGCCAATGGCTACTGTCCTTGAAGGTGGCTACACCCTCTTTGTGCCCCCTCCCTGTGGGGAGGGGGGCACATCCCTAATCCTATTGGGGGAATCCTCCATCCACAAGATGGAGGATTTCTAAAAGTAAGGGTCACCTCAGCTCAGGACACCTTAGGGGCTGTCCTGACTGGTGGGTGACTCCTCCTTGTTTTTCTAATTATCTCCCCAGCCTTGCCGCCAAAAGTGGGGGCAGTGGCCGGAGGGGCGGGCATCACCACTAGCTGGGATGCCCTGTGGCGCTGTAACAAAGGGGGTGAGCCTTTGAGGCTCACCGCCAGCTGTTACAGTTCCTGCAGGGGGAGGTGAGAACCACCTCCAACCAGTACAGGCTTTGTTCCTTGCCACAGAGTGACAAAGGCACTCTCCACATGTGGCCAGCAACATGTCTGGTGTGTGGCAGGCTGGCGAAAACTAGCCAGCCTACACTGGAAGTCGGGTATGTTTTCAGGGGGCATCTCTAAGATGCCCTCTGGGTGTATTTTACAATAAATTGCACACTGGCATCAGTGTGCATTTATTGTGCTGAGAAGTTTGATACCAAACTTCCCAGTTTTCAGTCTAGCCATTATGGAACAGTGGAGTTCGTGTTTGACAAACTCCCAGACCATATACTCTTTATGGCTACCCTGCACTTACAATGACACTGTAGGGGCATAGTGCTCATGCACATACGCCCTCACCTGTGGTACAGTGCACCCTTCCTTAGGGCTGTAAGGCCTGCTAGAGGGGTGACTTACCTTTGCCACAGGCAGTGTGGGTTTGGCATGACACTCTGAGGAGAGTGCCAGGTCGACTTAGTCTTTTTCTCCCCCTCAGCACACACAAGCTGTGAGGCAGTGTGCATGTGCTGAGTGAGGGGTCCCCAGGGTGGCATAAGACATGTTGCAGCCCTTAGAGACCTTCTCTGGCATCAGGGCCCTTGGTACCAGGGGTACCAGTTACAAGGGACTTTCCTGGGTGCCAGGGTTGTGCCTATTGTGGAGACAAAGGTACAGTTTAGGGAAAGAACACTGGTGCTGGGGCCTGGTTAGCAGGGTCCCAGCACACTTTCAAGTCATAACATAGCATCAGCAAAGGCAAAAAGTCAGGGGGTAACCATGCCAAGGAGGCATTTCCTTACACAACCCCCCCTCTTCCCACTCCCCCAACAAAACGAAAGAGGATGCAACTAACCTTTCCCAAGAGAGTCTTCATTTTCTAAGTGGAAGATCCTGGAAAGGCCATCAGCATTGGCATGGGCAGTCCCAGGTCTGTGTTCCACTATAAGGTCCATTCCCTGTAGGGATATGGACCACCTCAACAGTTTAGGGTTTTCTCCTTTCATTTGCATGAGCCATCTGAGAGGTCTGTGGTCAGTTTGAACTACAAAGTGAGTACCAAAGAGGTATGGTCTCAGCTTCTTCAGGGACCAGACCACAGCAAAGGCCTCCCTCCCAATGGCACTCCAACGCTGCTCTCTGGGGAGTAACCTCCTGCTAATGAAAGCAACAGGCTGGTCAAGGCCATCATCATTTGTTTGGGACAAAACTGCTCCTATCCCATGTTCAGAGGCATCTGTCTGCACAATGAACTGCTTAGAGTAATCTGGAGCTTTTAGAACTGGTGCTGTGCACATAGCTTGTTTCAGGGTGTCAAAGGCCTATTGGCACTCTACAGTCCAGTTTACCTTCTTGGAGGTAAGTTCTGTGAGGGGTGTCACTATGGATCCATATGCCTTCACAAACCTCCTATAGTACCCAGTCAAGCCAAGGAATGCCCTGACTTGAGTCTGGGTTTTTGGAGCTACCCAGACCAGAATAGTCTGGATCTTGGGTTGGAGTGGCTGAACTTGGACTCCACCTACAAGGTGTCCCAAGTAAACCACAGTACCCTGCCCTATCTGACATTTAGATGCCTTGATAGAGAGGCCTGCTGCTTGCAAGGCCTGCAAAACCTTCTTCAGGTGGACCAGGTGATCCAGCCAGCAGGAGCTAAAGACATCAATATCATCAAGATAAGCTGCACTAAAGGACTCCAAGCCAGCAAGGACTTGATTCACCAACCTTTGGAAGGTGGCAGGGGCATTCTTTAAGCCAAAGGGCATCACAGTAAACTGGTAGTGCCCATCAGGTGTAGAGAATGCTGTTTTCTATTTTGCTCGTGGTGCCATTTTGATTTGCCAGTACCCTGCTGTTAAGTCAAAGGTACTTAAGTATTTGGCAGCACCCAATTTGTCAATTAACTCATCTGCTCTTGGAATGGGATGAGCATCTGTCTTGGTGACAGAATTAAGCCCTCTGTAGTCCACACAGAACCTCATCTCTCTCTTGCCATCTTGTGTGAGGTTTGGGGACTAAGACCACTGGGCTTGCCCAGGGACTGTGAGTGCTCAATTACTCCCAACTCTAGCATCTTGTGTAGTTCCACTTTGATGCTTTCCTTAACTTGATCAGACTGTCTAAAAATTTTGTTTTTGACAGGCATGATGTCTCTTGTGTCCACCTCATGGGTACACAGGTGTGTCTGACCGGGGGTTAGGGACAAGAGCTCAGCAAACTGTTGGAGGACTTGCCTGCAGTCAGCTTGCTGTTGGCCAGAGGTGTCGTCTGAGTAGATCACTCCATCTACTGAGCCATCTTTAGGGTGAGAGGAGAGGAGATCAGGGAGAGGTTCACTCTCAGCTTCCTGGTCTTCATCTGTAACCATTAACATATTTACATCTGCCCTGTCATGAAAGAGTTTGAGGCGGTTCACATGGATCACCCTTTTGGGGGTCCTGCTAGTGCCTAGGTCTACCAGGTAGGTGACCTGACTCTTTCTCTCTAGCACTGGGTAAGGGCCACTCCATCTGTCCTGAAGTGCCCTAGGAGCCACAGGCTTCAGAATCCAGACTTTCTGCCCTGGCTGAAACTCAAACATAGCAGCCTTTTGGTCATACCACATCTTCTGGAGCTGTTGGCTGGCCTCAAGGTTTTTGCTTGCCTTTTCCATGTACTCTGCCATCCTGGAACGTAGGCCTAGTACATAGTCCACTATATCTTGCTTAGGCTCATGAAGAGGTCTCTCCCAGCCTTCTTTCACAAGAGCTAGTGGTCCCCTAACAGGATGGCCAAACAGAAGTTCAAAGGGGGAAGCCACTACTCCTTTCTGAGGCACCTCTCTGTAGGCGAAAAGCAGGCATGGCAAGAAGACATCCCATCTCCTTTCGAGCTTTTCAGGGAGCCCCATGATCATGCCCTTCAATGTCTTGTTAAACCTTTCAACAAGACCATTGGTTTGTGGATGGTATGGTTTGGTGAATTTGTAAGTCACCCCACACTCATTCCACATGTGTTTTAGGTAAGCTGACATGAAGTTGGTACCTCTGTCAGAAACCACCTCCTTAGGAAATCCCACTCCGGTAAAAATACCAATGAGTGCTTTGGCTACTATAGGGGCAGTAGAGGACCTAAGGGGGATTGCTTCAGGGTACCTAGTAGCATGATCCACTACTACTAGGATATACTGATTCCCTGAGGCTGTGGGAGGTTCACTCCACTCCCACTCTTTCAAAGGGGACCCCCACCACTGTAAGTGGAATGAGAGGGGCCTTTGGGTGGCCACCTGTCTTACCACTGGCTTGACAGGTGGCACAGGAGGCTCAAAACTCCTTTACTTTCTGGGACATATTGGGCCAATAGAAATGGTTGACTAACCTCTCCCATGTCTTGGTTTGTCCCAAATGCCCAGCAAGTGGAATGTCATGGGCTAAGGTCAGAATGAGCTCCCTAAACTCCTGAGGCACTACCACTCTCTTAGTGGCACCAAGTTTTGGATCTCTTGCCTCAGTGTAAAGCAGTCCATCTTCCCAATAGACCCTGTGGGTTCCACTGACAATTCCTTATGTTTCCTCAGCAGCTTGCTGCCTACGGCCTTCAAGAGAGGGACATGTTTCTTGCCCCTTGCACAGTTGTTTCCTTGTGGGTCCCCCTTGGCCCAAAGGTTCCAACTCCATAGGCTCAGTTCCCTCAGGGGATAGAACTTCTTCCTGATAAGAGAGGTTCTTTTTCTGTGCTGAAGCTGGTTCCCCAGTTTTCTTTCCTTATCTCTTGGAGAGTTGGGCCATTATTCCAGACTCCAACACCTCTTTTTCACCCTGAGCCTTGCACTGTGCCCTTGTCTTGACACACACACCAGTTCAGGGATACCCAGCATGGCTGCATGGGTTTTGAGTTCTACCTCACCCCATGCTGAGGACTCCAGATCAATTCCAAGCAGACAGTCTACTGGTATAGCAGAGGAGACTACCACCTGTTTCAGGCCAGTGACCCCTCCCCATTCTAAAGTTACCATAGCCATGGGATGTACTTTAGTCTGATTGTCAGCGTTGGTGACTGGATAAGTTTGTCCAGTCAGGTATTGCCCTGGGGAAACCAGTTTGTCTGTCACCATTGTGACACTGGCACGTGTATCCCTCAGGGCTTCTACTCTAGTCCCATTAATAAAGAGTTCCTGCCTGTATTTTTGCATGTTAGGGGGCCAGGCAGCTAGTGTGGCTAGGTCCACCCCACCCTCAGAGACTAATGTAGCTTCGAGGGGGCGTGGCCAACTGCGGGAGATGGCGCACGCTTAATCTCCTCGCTCCAGAGGGGCCGCTTTAACTTATACCGGTAAGCGTGCCGTCTCCGGGCGAGGCAACACCTAAAGACTGCTGCTGATCCGCGGACGGAGCCTGGAAGCAGTTGGGCTCCCCGCTTCGGATTCGGGACGTTTGGGAGAGCGGGATCGGCTCGCCGGCTCCGGAGCGGACCTGGGGCCTTCCCTCCCGCGGTGAGCCGCGGCCTCAGGTGAGGCAGAGGGCTGTGGACGGGCGAGCGCGGCCGACCCGGGCCGGAGAGGCGCCCCCGCCTGATGAAACCCTGGGGCGGGGGACGGGGGGCCGGGAACCCCCTCTGAGGGGAAGAGAAGCTGGAATTGAGCCGCGCTCGGTCTCGGGAGACGCAGCGCGAGCTGGAAGCCCCCGGTGGAGGGGGCTCGGTACCGCCATCTTGTTGGGAGAGTGACCGGGACTCGAGTGACGCTCCCGCGGGAGCGCAGAAACGATACTGAGCAGCAGGAGACCCCCCAACGAGACACTACCCACGGGGGCAAGTAAACCGTCGGGGGGGGGGGGGGGGAAAAAGGAAAAAAAAAAAAAAAAAAAAAAAACATGTGAAAGAATCCTGCTGAAAAGGAAAAAGAAGACAGTGGGAAGGAAAAAAACAAAAAAAAAAAAAGGAAAAAAAAAAATAAAGGTAATAGAGTGGCAGGACCCAAATAGGAAATAATAAAGAAAAAAGACGCCGCCCCAGCGAGAGAGAACGATTAACCTTGAGGCTAGAGCCGCCCGGGGGCGATTGCCGTAGTAGACGAACACAGAGCCCAGCAAAGTACAGAGGGGGGTGGACGTACAGGCCCTCTCTGACACCCATCCAGGGACCGAGACTGGGTCTGCGCCTGCCGGAGCACGAAATCACAGTGGAAAGAGGGCCTGTGAAGAGACTCGGGCCTACGCCTTGGGGGCGCGGTCTCCCCTGCGCGGCTTGGCTGATGCCCCCTAGAGCCCGTCACAAGAAGAAGGTCATGGACATGGCGCCCCCTCCAACACGCAAAGAGGTGGAAGAACAATCCAACTCGCAAATCAATGTACAGGAAACCCTGGACAGAATACTGGGGGCGATTGAAGACACAAAGACAACGCTACAACACGAAATCAGCCAAGTAGCAATTGAAGTAGGCCTCCTAAGGGCAGAGCACCACAAACTTGCGGACAGAGTCAAGGAAACTGAATCCATATTGGCAATAGTTGAACCGCAACAGAAGGATCTAGCAGCTGAGGTGACCTCCCTGACCGCTAGAGTAACACGACTAGAACGAAGGGCTGAGGACGCGGAGGGCAGAAATAGAAGGAACAACGTGCGCGTAGTGGGCCTTCCAGAGGGAGTCGAGCGAACTAACATGGTGGACTTCTTGGAGAAGTGGTTTAGTACAACGGTGGCACCTGGATGCCTAACGCCCTTTTACACGCTGGAGCGAGCGCACCGAATACCGTCAAGGCCTCTCGCCCCCGGTAGGCCTCCTCGTGTGGTAATTGCCAAATTACTGCACTACAAGGACAGAGACACTCTCATACAGAAGGCCAGAGAGATGGGCCCGTTCAAGATAGCGAATGGGGAGGTGACGCTATACCCAGACTACACTTTGGATGTTCAGAACAAGCGAACCTCGTTCCTGGCAGTCAAAAGGGCCCTTAGGGACGAAGGGATTCAATATTCATTGCTGTATCCGGCCAGACAGAGTGATACTGGAGGGGAAAACCACCTTCCTCCAAACTCCGGAGGAAGCATGGGAATGGCTCGAGAAACAAGGGCTCCAAGTGGGACGACCCAGTGGTGAGAACACGACTGCGGGCAGAGCTCGCCGAGCTCCAGGGGCGCGAAAACCCGGGATCCGCCGAAGTTGGCGCCAACACAAGCGCAAAAGGAAAAAGATAAGAGAGCGGCTCTGGAGGCGGCGACCCGAGTTGGAGCTGGAGCCTCACCCCCGGAGGACTCAAGAGAAGATTCAGACGGTACAATGGTGTCTTCGGCTGGAGACTCGACCTGCTCGACACATGCTCCCAAGGTGACGCCGCGGTCCGCGGATGAGCTTGGATAAACATTGCACAAGTTGGCCTGGCGTAGCGGCACAACAGAAGAATATGAGGCCCCTCCGGACCTGACCGCCCCCGAACCAGTAACTCGCTGGACTAAGCTAGCCTGGCGAGAACTGTAGCTATATGTTTAAATAAGTTGCACTGTTGCGTGATTTTCTGGGCTGCCTGCAGGTTGGTAGGCGCCCTGGGGTGGGGGAGTTGGGTTTTACAGTTATTAGTTAACTTGGCTAAGTGGGTGACGATATACGATAGCAGTAAAGGTTTGAACATGGGTGGGAATGGAGCGGTACTCTGGGGGCGCCAGGGACGCTATTATAAAATTAACTTATTAACATGGCAAACTATAATCTTTTAACATGGAATGTTAGGGGGATGAGCACTCCGGCCAAAAGACACAGAGTCCTCTCCTACTTGAAGAGAAGAGGGGTGCAAGTGGCAATGCTACAAGAGACCCACTTGATAGCTGGAGAGGTTGAGAAACTGAGACGCAGATGGAGGGGACAGGTGGTTGCCACAGAGTATTCAGCATATGCGAGGGGAGCATTGATATGGGTCAGAGCTGGGGTCCCACTGATAATAGACTCAACTGCCATAGATCAAGAGGGCAGATTTGTGGTGCTAGAGGGGAGGCTACACGGTATCCCAGTTGTTATGAGTTGTATTTATGCTCCCAATCAGGACCAAGTCCCCTTCCTGACCAAATTATCAAGCCACCTCACCCGCCAAAGCACAGGAGAATTAATAGTGGGAGGGGACTTCAATGCAGTAATGGACATTAACATGGACAGATCGACCCCGCCACTACAGGGCGCAGGGTCCACTAGAACAGCCAAAAAACTCTGTGAATGGCTGGGCTCCTGGGGGCTGGTGGATGTTTGGCGGGAACAGCACCCAAAAGACAGTGACTATTCTTATTATTCAGGCCTCCACCGGCTGCACACCAGAATTAACAGAATGACATGCACTGCGGGCCTTGCGCGTTATGTAACCCACTCAGAGTATCTTGGCCGCACACTATCAGACCATAACCCCTTGCTGATCACATTGAGTATTATAGAGGACAGACCCCCAATCCCATCGTGGAGACTGTCCCCCACTGCGTTAGAGGATCAGTCGTATAGAGAGGCCCTTCAAAGTCATTTGGCAGAACATATCAAAATTAACAGTGAATCCGCCACAACCAGAGCCACAGAATGGGAAACACTTAAGGTAGTAGCGAGAGGATTTTGCCTAGGTCAGACAGCGGGGGTGAAACGCACACTTGAAAGGGAATTGACCTCCTTAGAGAAGAAAATACACGAATGGGAAGTGAGACAAGATATTGGACCCCAGGAGAATGAGGAATACAAGCGGGCCCGCAGAGAGCATTCCCAGATCGAGGCACAACTTAGGTGCCACAACACACAAAAATACCTGGCATCAGTGCAATCAGAGGAGGGTAGATCGGGAAGGCTCCTAGCTTGGCTGATACGCTTAAGCGGAGGGGGAGAGCCCATCACAAGTGTACAAGACAAAAAGGGAATATGCAGGCGAAGTCCAGGCCCAATCAACGAAGCTTTTAAGGGATACTACATGCACTTGTATAGGAAACCCCATGACATGGGAGTAGAGGCCTTCCGAGACTCCCTACAGCTAATCGCTCTCCCAGCCTTAGACCATGTGGGGAGGGACAGCCTAGGGGGACCTGTAACAGTGGAGGAGATAAGTGAGGCTATATCGCAACTGGCTCCTGGAAAGACTCCTGGTACCAATGGCCTTCCAATGGACTTTTACAAAAAATATAGGACATTGTTAGTACCCCAGCTAGCTGAGGTATACGCGGAGGCATTACGCCGAGGAGAGCTACCGGGCACATTACGGGAGGCTTTGGTGATACCACTACCTAAAACAAAAAACAGGGAAGCACCAGTGACCGACTTCCGCCCATTATCAATGCTGAATAGTGACTCTAAGATCCTCAGTAAGATCATGGCTAACAGGCTGATCCCCCTAATGACCACACTGGTGCATACAGACCAGAATGGTTTCGTCCCTGGTCGCAGCACCTCATTGAACCTGAGGAGGGTCTTTACCATCTTACACATGCCAGCAACAGAGAAGCCTTTGACAGGGGTTTTATTAGCGGTAGACTTCGAAAAGGCCTTCGACTCGATCAGGTGGGACTACCTTAGGGCTGTGATGCTAAAGATGGGACTAGGTGAAAACTGGGTGAAGTGGGTGGACCTACTGTACTCCTCCCCATTGGCTAGGGTGAAGACGGGCAGAACGATATCTGACACATACCCGGTGTATCGAGGAACCAGACAGGGATGTCCTCTATCGCCGCTGCTGTTTGCCCTGGCAATTGAACCTCTAGCGGCCCAAATGCGACAGGAAGGAGTCGGGAGAGGAATTAACTGGGGTCCAAGCGAGCATATTATTTCCCTATATGCAGACGATATTCTGGTGTATTTGAGAGACGGAACCAGTGGCCTCCCGTGGGTTTTAAAGATACTTGAGAGCTACGGGGAATTGTTGGGACTTCATCTTAACCGCAGCAAAACATTTGTCTTCCCCATACTACCAAATATCGTGCGCCCTGAAACATGTCCGAAAGATATGAACTGGGCCCCTCGGACTATCAAATATCTAGGGATCCAAATATTTCATGAGCTGGCCGACCTTCGAGATAGCAACTTGGGTGGGGCGCTCCTATCCCTACGCGCCTCAGTTGGGTTTTGGCGGTCGCTCAAACTAACAACAATGGCCAGAGTGGCATTGTCTAAGATGGTGATGCTGCCCCGCCTCCTCTACTTCTTTGCTAACCTACCGGTATGGGTCCCCCCTGCATGGTTCCGTGAACTGAACACCCTGCTCCGGAAATTGGTATGGGATGAGGGCCGGAGACGTACAGCATTGACTACCATGTGCAGACCGATGCGAGCGGGTGGATTAGGGGCTCCTGACTTTGAGGCATATTACTTGGCATCTCAACTGCAGTGGGTGGCTGGATGGATGGTGGGCAAGGGGCAGCTGGACCTAATTAACCCCCACGGTTCGATGGACATAGACCGAATAATAGCACGTATGATAGAGAAGAAGCTGCCCCCCATTAGAGACAACATAATAACTAACACCACAAAGTTGTGCTGGAAAAGATGCGCGAGCAGGACTGGAGCTGGTCCACCCTACTCCCCGGCACTACCGATTTCGGTATTGCTCGTGGAACCGAAGGGAACCGGGGCTGGGGGCCGGGGATTGGGCCCATGGGGGGATGCGGGAGTGGTGACGGTGGGGGAGCTCCTCAGGGAAGGTAAACTACAGAGCTTCAGCGACTTGGTAGGGAAGCCTCAGGGTCAATTTTTGATGTACAGGAGGCTGGTGCACGCTCTGAAAGGCCACTGGGATACGATTAATGCAGAACCCGGGACCCACGGAGTGTTGCACCTCCTGCTGACTTTGGGAGAAGAATCCCACTTAATCACGAAAATATATCGAGCCCAGATAGAAGCTGCATTGGATCCCCTGCACTCACTCAGAGAGAAGTGGGAGAAAACGATCGGACATACACTGTCTGAGGCAGACTGGAACAGAGCTCTGGCTTATCCCCGGAAGATCTCGCGTAACACCCGGCTACAATATATCCAATATAACTACCTGCATAGAACTTATCTTACCCCTCACCGACTGTTCCGAATATATGGGGGAACCCCTAAGATATGTCCCAGATGTGGTGAGGGCGAGGCAGACTTTGACCACATGATGTGGAAATGCGCATGGTTACAAGCGGGCTGGAGGGTAGTAATAGAGAGCATGTCAAGACTATATGACACGGAACTGCCGTTCGCCCCCGATGTCTGTCTGTTGGGCCTAAAGACAGATATCCAACTAGGGAAGATTAGGAGTCGCTTCCTGGATCTTGCCCTGGCCCTCTACAAAAGATTAATTATGAGGGGTTGGAAAGCTGCTAACCCCCCCTCATTAGCTGAATGGAAAAATGACGTCAAGAGGTGGGCTGGAGCAGAATTGTAGGTCTTAAAGACTGAAGAAGCAAAGGGTATCCGGCAGACCCCCGTGGCCCCAGGTTGGGAAAAACTACTGTTGGGCTGGAATAACACAGGGGAAGAACCATTAAATCCCAATACAGCACCAGCAGAAATGGAAACCTAAACAGATACTGTAAGGAGATAAGGGATAAACCTAGGAACACTGCTGGCGAGAGTGAGAAAACATAACAATGAAATAGCTAGTAAAGAACAATGACAACTCATGATAAACTGCAAGGTGCAAAGATGAGTTGAGTACAATCGCACACAAGGAGCAGTAGGAGAACGCATATAGCAGATGACTATCCCTCCAGATATAGCCCCCACAGGGAGCGACTTTCACCACCTAACACAAAAACCACCCACAAATAGCCATTAAGTGTGTACATAGTTAAGTTCAAGTTGAAGCTGTTAAATGAGCATGTAAAACAATTGGGTAACAAAGAGACAAGGAATTAGACACTCAAGGAAACAAATATAGAACCCTAGAGCTAACAGGCAACAGAAATTGGATATAAACCTAATTGTGCGTTAAAACATGACATGAGACATCCGTGAACACATGCAAAGTGAAGTATCCTTTTAAGTGTTGCGAATAACGTGGATTATATGTTCCCATAAATGTAACTGTGAAAAGTAAACAGCGAACTATTAATAAAAACATATTAAAAAAAAAAAAGAGACTAATGTAGCTTCAGTGTGGACCCTGATTTGCTCTGGGCACACTGTTGATCCCACCTGGAGACTGGTTATTCCAGTGCTAACTGGAGTAGTAGTAGAAGTCGAACCTTTCTTAGGACAGGCTTTGTTTCCAGTTTGGTGCCTGCTGATTACAGCTACGACACCAGGCCTTTTTGGGATCAAAGTTTTTACCCTTGTACCCAAATGAGGATTGTGAAGAGGCTTTGGACCCTCCCTTCTGAGCAGGTTTTTGGGGCCCTGTAGAAGACTCTTTACTTTTACCCTTGAATGTCTTAACACTCTTCCCTTGGGGAGTCTTTATGACCCCTTTCTTTTGGCCCCTGTGGAAGTCTTGGTCACCCTAGTCTTGACCCAATGGTCTGCCTTCTTTCAAAAATTCTTGGGGAGAAATTAGACCTAGGTCTACCAGATGCTGATGCAGTTTATCATTGAAACAATTACTTAAAAGGTGTTCCTTCATAAACAAATTATACAGCCCATCATAATCATTTACACCACTGCCATTAATCCAACCAGCCAGTGTTTTGACTGAGAAGTCAACAAACTCAACCCAGGTCTGGCTCAAGGATTTTTGAGCCCCCCTGAACCTAATCCTGTACTCCTCAGTTGAGAATCCAAAGCCCTCAATCAGGGTAACCTTCATGAGGTCATAGGATTCTGCATCTTTTCCAGAGAGTGTGAGGAGTCTATCCCTAGACTTTCCAGTGAACATTTCCCAAAGGAAAGCACCCCAGTGGGATTTGTTTACTTCTCTAGTTGCACAAGCCCTCTCAAAAGCTGTGAACCATTTGGTGATATCATCACCATCTTCATATTTTGTTACAATCCCTTTGGGGATTTTTTTAGCATGTAAGTATTTTCTCTGACCCTATTAAAGTTGCTGCCACCCATTGATGGGAGCTAAACTCATCTCTTATCTTATCTTTCCCTTTCTATGGCTAGGAGCTCTCTCTCCAAAGCCAATCTTTTGGCCATCCTGGCTAACAGGAGGTCATCTTCATTGAGGCTGCCCTCAGTGCTTCCAGAGCTGTTGGACTCCCCTGTGGGAGAAGCAGCATCTCTGACTATCCCTTGTGGAGTCAGGGTTTGAGAAACCCTGGGCTCCCTAACTAGGACAAGAGGGGGGAAATTACCCTCCTGGTCACTAACTTCCCCCTCTGTAAGGTTGTCTTCATAAGGGGTTGTCTCTAGCAAACTCTGCCAAGAGCTCCTGGAGCTGTACTTTGGTAGGGTTTGATCCCGTTTTTATCTTTTTTATTTTACAGAGAGTCCGAGGTTCTTCTGTTCATTCTTTCTTTAGCCCAGCAGGGCTCTGATTTAGGCACCCTTAAATGGTATTTATCTGCCATTTCGGCCTTTCTTAGGCTACCTGATGAGCCCTCACTCTTTAAATGTCCTATTGTGAGTAGATTCCTAACTCCATTTATCATGCCTCTGTGGGACCTTAATCTTGTACTTACTTATTTGATCTGTACCCCCTTTGAGCCAATGCATAATTGTCCCTTGCGGCTCCTCTCCTTCAAAACTGTCTTTCTAATCGCTATCACCTCTGCTCGCAGGGTAAGTGAGCTACTGGCCCTTTCCTCAAAGCCTCCCTACTTGTCTGTGCACCCTGACAAAGTTCTGTTGCGCACTAGGGTATCCTTCCTTCCTAAGGTGGTTAAACCCTTTCATGTAGGCCAGTCCATCACTTTGCCTACTTTCTACGCACCCCCACATCCTTCCCATGAGGAGGAGACACTCCACCGTCTGGACCCAAAAAGAGCGTTGGTGTTCTACCTCAATCGTACTAAAGATTTCTGGGTGGACGATCAACTCTTTGTTGGGTATGTGAGTGTGAAAAAAGAGAAGGCGATGCAAAAGCGTACCATCGTTCGATCGGTGCTGTAAGGAAATGCCTCCTTGGCATGGTTACCCCCTGACTTTTTGCCTTTGCTGATGCTAAGTTATGATTTGAAAGTGTGCTGGGACCCTGCTAACCAGGCCCCAGCACCAGTGTTCTTTCTCTAAACTGTACCTTTGTCTCCACAATTGGCACAATCCTGGCACTCAGGTAAGTCCCTTGTAACTGGTACCCCTGGTACCAAGGGCCCTGATGCCAGGGAAAGTCTCTAAGGGCTGCAGCATGTCTTATGCCACCCTAGGGACCCCTCACTCAGCACATGCACACTGCTTCACAGCTTGTATGTGCTGGTGTGGAGAAAATGACTACGTCGACATGGAACTCCCCTCAGAGTGCCATGCCAACCTCACGCTGCTTGTGGCATAGGTAAGTCACCCCTCTAGCAGGCCTTACAGCCCTAAGGCAGGGTGTCCTATACCACAGGTGAGGGCATATGTGCAAGAGCACTATGCCCCGACTATGTCTAAGCAAAACCTTAGACATTGTAAGTGCAGGGTAGCCATAAAAGTATACGGTCTGGGAGTTTGTCAAACACGAACTCCACAGTTCCATAATGGCTACACTGAAAACTGGGAAGTTTGGTATCAAACCTCTCAGCACAATAAATGTACACTGATGCCAGTGTGCGATGCCCTCTGAATACATACCTGACTTCTAGTGTAGGCTGACCAGTTCCAGCCAGCCTGCCACACACCAGACATGTTGCTGGCCACATGTGGAGAGTGCCTTTGTCACTCTGTGGCCAGGAACAAAGCCTGTACTGGGTGGAGGTGCTTCTCACCTCCCCCTGCAGGAACTGTAACACCTGGCCGTGAGCCTCAAAGGCTCACCCCTTTTGTTACAGCGCCCCAGGGCATCCCAGCTACTAGAGATGCCCGCCCCTGCCCCCACTTTTGGCGGCAAGTCTGGAGGAGATAATGAGAAAAACAAGGAGGAGTCACCCACCAGTCAGGACAGCCCCTAAGGTGTCCTGAGCTGAGGTGACCCTTACTTTTAGAAATCCTCCATCTTGTGGATGGAGGATTACCCCAATAGGATTAGGGATGTGCCCCCCTCCCCACAGGGAGGAGGCACAAAGAGGGTGTAGCCACCCTCAAGGACAGTAGCCATTGGCTACTGCCCTCCCAGACCTAAACACCCCCCTAAATTCAGTATTTAGGGGCTCCCCAGATCCCAGGAAATCAGATTCCTGCAACCTGAAGAAACAAGAAGGACTGCTGACCTACAAGCCGCAGAGAAGGAGGAAGACGACAACTGCTTTGGCCCCAGCCCTACCGGCCTGTCTCCAACTTCGAAAACCTGCACCAGCGACGCATCGACAGGGACCAGCGACCTCTGAAGCCTCAGAGGACTGCCCTGGACTAAAGGGCCAAGAAACTCCCATGAATAGCGGCCCTGTTTAAAATCTGCAACTTCTTTGCAACAAAGAAGCAACTTCCAAGGACTTCATGTTTCCCGCCGGAAGCGTGAGACTCTACACTCTGCACCCGACGTCCCCGGCTCGACCTGCAGAAAACCAACACCTCAGGGAGGACTCCCCGGCGACTGCGAGCCCGTGAGTAACCAGAGACGACCCCCCTGAGTCCCCACAGTGACGCCTGCAGAGAGAATCCAGAGGCTCCCCCCTGACCGCAACTACCTGTAACAAGGGACCCTGACGCCTGGAACCAACACTGCACCTGCAGCCCCCAGGACCTGAAGGAACCGAACTTCAACGCAGGAGTGACCCCCCCCAGGTGACCCTCTGCCTTGTGCAGGTGGGGACCGTCCCGAGAAGCCCCCCCTGTGCCTGCCTGCACCGCTAGAGT
Organism: Pleurodeles waltl; assembly: GCF_031143425.1. Lineage (NCBI taxonomy): Eukaryota > Metazoa > Chordata > Amphibia > Caudata > Salamandridae > Pleurodeles > Pleurodeles waltl. The sequence continues at coordinate 100,213,605 of NC_090437.1, forward strand.
GACCCCAGGGTCCCTCCATTGATTCCTATGTGAAACCCAACGCCTGCTTTGCACACTGCACCCGTCCGCCCCTGTGCCGCTGAGGGTGTGTTTTGTGTGCCTACTTGTGTCCCCCCCACCCCCAATTGCTTTACAAAACCCCCCTGGCCTGCCCCCCGAGGGGGCAGGTACTTACCTGCTGGCAGACTGGAACCAGAGCACCCCTGTTCTCCATAGGCGCCTATGTGTTTTGGGCACCTCTTTGACCTCTGCACCTGACCGGCCCAGAGCTGCTAGTGTGGTAACTTTGGGGTTGCCCTGAACCCCCAACGGTGGGCTGCCTATGCCCCAGGACTGAGACTTGTAAGTGTTTTACTTACCTCCTAATCTAACCTTTACTTACCTCCCCCAGGAACTGTTGATTTTTGCACTGTGTCCACTTTGAAAATAGCTATTTGCCGTTTTTACAGAGACTGTACATGATATTGTTTTCATTCAAAGTTCCTAAAGATCTAAGTGAAGTACCTTACATTTAAAGTCTTTGATGTAAATCTTGAACCTGTGGTTCTTGAAATAAACTAAGAAAATATATTTTTCAATATAGGAACAAGGCAAGTGTTCTCAGAACCAGTATGTCTGCAAAAACGTTGGTGTATGAATAGTGCACTAAGAGTGCTTGCTGCTCTCTATCCATCCTGGCTGATGAACAAGTTACTTACCTTTGTCAATGAATTATCTGGTAGAGACTATCTAGCTGCAGATTCCTTACCTTAGAATTCCCTGGCGTCTGCTTCGAATCCGGAATTTTTCTACTGAGCATTACCCTGTGCGTGCCGTCGGGTGGCGCCGTTCGGATCTGTGTGCGCCTTCCAGCTATGCGTGGCGTCGTCGGAGATGTCTGTGACGTCATGGTCTTCTATATAGGCACCACCCCAGCACGTGTACGTCAGGTCTTTTCCACAACTTCCCACGCCAGAAGCGCAGAGTCATGGAAGAACCAACTTTTATAATTTTGTTTTCTTCTTCTTCTGATTGTCTGAACAAAAAGACATGTCCTGGAGAAAGGGTAAAAACCTGAACAACATAATATATATATGTGCGGAGCAGGGAGGCTTGGGTGGGTGTAAGGAATCTGCAGCTAGATAGAGTCTCTACCAGATAATTCATTACCGAAGGAAAGTAACTTGTTCATCTGATAGAGACTTCTAGCTGCAGATTCCTTACCTTAGGATAGATACCCAAGCTATAAGTCCTGGTGGTGGGTTACGAAGCTATACTTCACACAAGTAACTCTGGCAAAATGCCCCTCTCTTCTAACCTGGCTATCTGGGCAGTAGTGTCTTGCAATCGTGTGCAAGGAAGCCCTCGTTGCAGCCTGGCAGATGTCTAGTACCGGCACGCCTCAAGCTAACGTCGTGGTAGCAGCTTTCCCCCCTGGTAGAGTGAGATCTCAAGCCCTCAAGAGGCTGCTTCTTAGCCAAAGCGTAGCAAATTTTAATGCAGAGAACGACCCAGCACAAAATGGTTAGTTTCTGGACTGCCTGCCCCTTTTTTGCACCAAAGTACCCCACAAAGAGTTGGTTGTCCACCCGGAACTCTTTTGTGCGGTCAAGGTAGAACGATAATGCTCTTTTTGGGTCCAGCCGATGGAGACGCTGCTCTTCTTTAGAGAGATGCAGTGGAGCAAAGAAGGTGGGCAGGGTGATATTTTGACCCATATGGAAAGGGGTCACCACCTTGGGGAGGAAAGAGGAACGAGTTCTGAAGACTACCTTATCAGGATATTTCGCAAGATATGGCGGTTTCGATGATAAAGCCTGCATCTCACTCACTCTCCAGGCAGATGTGATAGCCACTAAGAAGGCTGTTTTGATAGTGAGCAGCCGGAGAGGACAATTGTATAAAGGCTCAAAAGGAGCACACATTAGAAAAGTAAGCACTAGATTGAGGTCCCACTGGGGCATAACAAGAGGCGTAGGTGGAAACATATGTACAAGCCCTTTTAAGAATCTCTGTACAATAGGACACTTACACAAAGACTGTTTATCAGGCAAGCGAAGGAAAGCCAATAAGGCATAACGATAGCCCTTTAGAGTCCCTAAGGAGGAACCCTGTTGGGCGAGTGACAGAATGAACAGGAGGATAATAGAAAGAGAAGGAGGATCAATTGACCTCTCTGTACAATATGATACAAAACTTTTCCAACGGCAGGCGTAAATCGACTTAGTGGAGGGATGCCTGGCTGCCAGAATGACATCACAGACCTCGGGAAGGAGGTCATAAACCATCAACTGTTGCTGCTCAATCTCCACGCATGAAGCCGCAGAGTTGACAGGTTCGGGTGGAGAACCTTCCCCTGCTGCTGCAACAGAAGATCCTCCCGAAGAGGCAACCTGATTGAAGGAATGATGCTCAATTTGAGAAGCCATGGATACCAGACTCTTCGTGCCCAATCCGGAGTCACTAGGATTACTTTGGCCTGGTCGTTCTTGATAACTCTGGGCAGAAGTGGTATGGGTGGAAAAGCGTACAAGAGGCCTGAGCTCGACTCATGACGAAAAGCGTTGCCTAAGGATGGCTGCCTTCTAACTCCAAAATGCAATACTGCTGACATTGCACATTCTCTTCAGATCTAACCAAGGCTCTCCCCACTGCTGAAAGAGTTCTTGCGCCACCTCCGAATGGAGACACCATTTGTGATCTGCTAAGCATCGCCGGCTGAGTTTGTCTGCTCTGGCGTTCAGAGAACCTGCCAGGTGTTGAACAACCAGGATTATGCCCTGATGTTCCAGGCAGGTCCAGAGACGTAGAGCCCCTTGACAAAGGGTCCACGAGCCCACACCGCCATGCTTGTTGTAGTACCACATTGCGGTATTGTTGTCCGTAAAAACCTGCACTACCTTCCCTTTCACAAGAGCAAGAAATGCCTTTAATGCTAGTCGGATTGCTCAAAGCTCCAACAAGTTGATATGGAGTCCGGATTCTGCCAGAGACCAGAGGCCCCTGATCTCCAACTCTCCCAGATGGCCGTCCCATCCCAGAAGTGATGCATCTGTCACCACTGTGAGATCTGGCTGGGGAAGGGAGAGGAGTCTGCCCTTGACCAAATCGCAGTTCACTAACCACCACTGCAGATTCTTTGCAGTTCCCTCCAAGATCTGAACCATGTCGGTAAGATTTCCCCGATGCTGTGCCCATTGGAACTTTAGGTCCCACTGCAGAGCCCTCATATGCTATCAGGCATGCTTGACCAATAGGATGCAGGAAGCCATGAGTCTCATCCTCAGAGTGTCTCACCTAAATCCAGGATAGAGGCCAGATAATGCCTGTGTCCAGAACAGCTTTGATGAAAGCGAGCTTTCAAGAGGGAGTCAGGTGTAACTTTGGCACGTTTATGGTGAACCCCAGCGAGCGCAAGAGGTTCGCTGTTGTCTGGAGGTGGGTGACGAGAGCCTTGGGTGTGGGAGCCTTCAACAGCCAATCGTCCAGGTAGGGGAAGACTGAAATCCTTAACCTGCGCAGATGAGCTGCCACCACCGCCATCACTTTCGTGAACACTCGAGGGGCACTGGTGAGACCGAAAGGGAGCACAGTGAACTGAAAAAGTTTGTGCCCCACCTTGAACCGAAAGTAACGCCTGTGGGCAGGAAGGACGGGGATGTGAAAATACGCATCCTGCAAATCCAGCGCTACTGTGGGGAAATGCCTTCAATGGCATGGTTACCAACTAACTTTTTGCCTTGTGTTGATGCCAGTTATGATTTAAAGTGTGCTGGGATCCTGCTAACCAGGCCCCAGCACCAGTGTTCTTTCCCGAAACTGTACATTTGTTCCCACAATTGGCAAAGCCCTGGCACACAGATAAGTCCCTTGTAAATGGTACCCCTGGTACCAAGGGCCCTGTGGCAAAGGAAGGTCTCTAAGGGCTGTAGCATGTATTATGTCACCCCGGGGACACCTCACTCAGCACATGCACACTGTCTCACAGCTTGTGTGTGCTGGTGTGGCGAAAATGACTAAGTCAACATGGCAGTCCTCAGAGTGCCATGCCCTCAACCCACTGCCTGTGGCATAGGTTAGTCACCCCTCTAGCAGGCCTTATAGCCCTATGGCAGGGTGCACTATACCACAGGTGAGGGCATAGTTACATGAGCACTATGCCCCTACAGTGTCTAAGCCAAATCCTAGACACCGTAAGTGCAGGGTAGCCATAAAGAGTATATGTTCTGTTGTCAAACTAACTCCACAGTTCCATAATGGCTACACTGAAATCTGGCAAGTTTGGTATCAAACCACTCAGCACAATAAATCCACACTGATGCCAGTGTGGGATTTATTGAAAAATGCACACACAGGGCATCTTAGAGATGCCCCCTGTATACCAGTCCAAACACCAGTGCTAGGCTGACCAGTTACTGCCAGCCTGCCACAACCAGACGGGTTTCTGGCCACATGGGGTGAGTGCCTTTGTCACTCTGTGGCCAGGAACAAAGCCTGCACTGGGTGGAGGTGCTTCTCACCTCCCCCTGCAGGAACTAACACCTGGTGGTGAGCCTCAAAGGCTCATGCCTGTTGTTATAGCACCCCAGGGCATCCCAACTAGTGGAGATGCCCGTCCCTCAGGATACAGCCCCCACTTATGGCGGCAAGTCTGGATGAGATCATGAGAAAAACAAGGAGTCGTCACCCACCAGTCAGGACAGCCCCATAAGGTGTCCTGAGCTGAGGTGACCCCTGCCTTAAGAAATCCTTCATCTTGGTTTTGGAGGATTCCCCCAAAAGGAATAGGGAAGTGCCCCCCTCCCCTCAGGGAGGAGGCACGAAGAGGGTGTAGCCACCTTCCAGGGCAGTAGCCATTGGTTACTGCCCCCCAGACCTAAACACACCCCTAAATTGATTATATAGGGGCGACCCTGAACCAAGGATATCAGATTCCTGCAACTTGAAGAAAGAAGGACTGCTGACCTGAAAGCCCCGCAGAGATGACGGAGACAACAACTGACTTGGCCCCAGCCCTACCGGCCTGTCTCCAGACTCAAAGAACCTACACAGCGACGCATCCAGCGGGACCAGCAACCTCTGAGACCTCAGAGGACTGACCTGCTCTGTCCAGAAACAAGAGCAAAGAAAGCAACTTTAAAGAGACTCCAACTTCCCGACAGAAACGTGAGCCTTCACACACTGCCCCTGGCTCGAGTTTAGGACAACCAACAGCACAGAAAGGACTCCTAGGTGACTCCAACGACGTGGACAACCTGACCCGACCTCCCTGCACCCCCACAACGACGCCTTCAGAGAGGATCCAGAGGCTCCCCCTGACTGCGACTGCCTGGTAACAAAGGAACCCGATGCCTGGACCAAGCACTGCACCTGCAGCCCCAGGACCGAGAGGAACCACCTATTAGTGCACGAGTGACCAGCAGGCAGCCCTCATCCTAGCCTAGTCGGTGGCTGGCCCGAGAAGCCCCCTGTGCCCGGCCTGCATCGCCAGAGTGACCCTTCCCCCCGGTTCCTCCATTGTGTTCAGCGAGAAACCCGACACCTACTTTGCACACTGCACCCGGCCGTCCCTGTGCCGCTGAGGATGTGTTTTGTGTGCCTGTGTCCCCCCCCCCCCCCAACAGTGCTCTACAAACCACACACCCCCCCCCAGTCTGCTCCCTGAGGACGCAGGTACTTACCTGCTAGCGGACTGGAACCGGAGCACCCTTGTTCTCCATGGGTGCCTGTTATTTGGGTCAGGTGCAGAGACCGGTCCTTTGATCTCTGCACCTGACCGGCCCTGTGTTACTGGTACAGTGGCTTTGGGGTTGCCTTGAACCCCGAACGGTGGGCTGCCTATGTCCATGAGACTGAACTTGTAAGTGCTTTACTTACCTGAAAAACTAACCAATACTTACCTGCCTCAGGCACTGTTGATTTTTGCACTGTGTCCACTTTGAAAATAGCTTATTGACATTTTTTGCCAAAACTGTGAGTACTACTGTTTTAAATCAAAGTTGTGTGAAACCTGTGTGAAGTACCTTACAATTTGTGTACTTACCTAAATTCTGAATCTTGTGGTTATAAAATAAATTAAGAAAATAATATTTTTCTATATAAAAACCTATTGGCCTGGAGTTAAGTCTTTGAGTGTGTGTTCTCACTTATTACCTGCGTGTGTGTACAATAAATGCTTAACACTACCCTCTGATAAGCCTAACTGCTTGAACACAGTACCACAATATAGAGCATTAGTACTATCTAATTTTGCCACTATCAACCTCAAAGGGGAACCCTTGGACTCTGTGCACACTATCTCTCACTTTGAGATAGTATATACAGAGCCAACTTCCTACACCTACCATCCAGTCTCCTTGGTCTAGGGCAGACAAGACCTGAGCAAGAGTGAGCATCTTGAATTTTTCATTTTTGAGGAAGAGATTGACGTCCCTTAAATCCAGGAGAGCAAAGGCCCTTGTTCTTTTTTGGGAATCAGAAAGCAGCGGAAATAACAATCACTGCCTACTTCTGACATTGGGACCCTTTCTATGGCCCCCTTGGCCAAGAGAGCCGTAACTTCCTCGTGGAGCAAAACCAAATGATCCCCATCAGCAGTTCTTTTACCTAAGAGATAGAGGGAGGGAAAAACTGGAAAGGAGGGAATAGCTCTTCAGTATGATCTGCAAGGCCCATTTGTGCGATTGATGGACTGCCAGTGAGGGAGCTGAAAGTGAATCCTCCCTCCAACAGTACGGACATGGTCTTGCAGAACCATACTAGGAGGGCTTGGGCGCTGCGGAAGAGGGGGGCTGTGTGGTGGCCGACCTCTGGCTAGAACCTCTGGGTCTGACGGTACCACGACCTCGCCCTTGCACGGGATGGTGAAAAGCCAGAGGACGGTGGCTAACTTCTGGCTGGCGTAGTCAGCGCCCCTTCTGAGGCTTCTCCAGCCTGGGTTTAAGTGGCCTGTATGCCCTCTTGGACCTGGGGCATCACCTGTGTCACCATATCCCATAAAGTATAGGAAAAACGGCCCAATATGCAAGAGGTGTTTACTGACCTCAATGCCAGGCTGGAGGAAGAAAACAACTTCTTTCCAAGTTGATCCTGCCTCTTGGATTCCCTATCCGGAGGGGCGGAAGGGAAGGCACCACAGGAAGTGGAAGCTTGGACCACCAAGCTCTCCGGGGTGGGGTGTTGCATGAGGAAACTAGGGTCATTTGGAGTAGGTCTATAGCGGCGGCCAACTGTCCTATTCACAGGAGCCCCTGTGCTGGGTTTGGACCATGTTCCCAGAAGGACATCTGTGAGGGCCTCATTGAAGGTTTACATCGGCTTCAATGTAGTAACCCCCCCCAGTTGAAGCACCTCAGTCTGGAGATTAGTCCTGACTGGCACAGTAGGCAAATCTAGGTCTAAGACCTCAGTCGCCCTACGCACCACCATGGCATAAAATGCACCCTCCTCCGTAGCCACAGCGGGAGGAGACAGCATGCCAGCATCTGGAGAAGTATCCAGTCCACTGGCTTCCCCTAGATCCTCAAACCAGTCCGGTCCGTGCTCCAATCCATATTCTAAATGGTCCTCAGACCCCTCCTCTCTTGTGCCTGGCTGTTCTGAATAACCCTCAGGCACTGATCCTGGCCTAATCGGCACTGAAGTCTGAATCGGCGTCGTACGACATTGTTACGGCTCTGGATCATCTGGAATGAGGATGGGGCTACCACCACCTGTGGGCGCTGGTGGTGGAGGGAGCGTCAACGTTCGGCCCGGCGCCAGAGGAAGTCAACTGTGTGAACGCTGAATTTCGATGGGGCCCCTGCTAATCCCACGGGGCCCAAAGACCCACCCGAGGGTGCAGCCCACTCAAAAAACAAGCCGCATAGCCTCGTAAAATTCTTTAATTTGAGCGGGGGTAGCTTTTGTTACCGGAAAAGGGGGAAGACGTGGAGTCAGCCCTGGCGACAGCTCCACGCTTGGAACGTCAACTGGACGCCTCGTCGGCTGATAGGCACAAGAAGAAGTCCAAGCAGCCTTCAGCTTCGCCACACCTCTTACCTGAATGCCCGAAAGACCTCGAATATAAGGAAGATGACTTGGGGCTCCTGGAGCGGTGCTCCGACCTCCTCCTAGAGCAGGACCGTGACTTCTTCGGAGTCGCGCTAACCAAAGACGGCTGCCAGGCCGCTAGAAGCTTGAGAGATCTCTTTCTCAAGGCCTTCGGAGCCATTGCCTGACAGTCGGAACACAACTTCGAATCCTGGTCCTTTTCAAGACACCAGAGACATAACTGGTGCGGATCTGTAACTGAAATGGTGTGATACCATGCACCACATGGTTTGAATCCTGTCTTTCTGCAAGACATTGTTCATACAATTGAAAAGATTCGACAAAACCGTCGGAAAAAGGGTAGTGCACGGAAGGGAAAGAACTGACGAACACGCTGCAGGGTGGTGCCTATTATAGAAGACCATGTCACAGATGGCCCCAACAATGCTGATGACGCCACGCGGAGCCGGCCAATGCACGCAGATCTGAATGACACCACCCGATAGCGCACGCAGGGTACTGCGCAGTAGAAAAATTCTGGATTTGAAGCCGACGTCAGGGAATTCAAAGGTTAAGAATCTGCAGCTAGAAGTCTAACAGATGTAATGGCCATCAGAGAGGCTGTTTTGTTTGTCAAGAGACGCATAGCGCAGCCATTCATAGGCTCAAAGGGATGGTACAGCAAAAATGTCAAAATTAAGTTCACGTCCCGTTGGGGAATAATGAAAGGTTTTTGAAGAAACATATTGGAGTCCTTTTAGAAAACGAGTCACAATAGGTGACTTGAACTGGGAGGTAATGAATATGGTTGGTATCCTCTACCATAGCCACAGAACAGGCAAAAGCAGAACATGTCTGGTGTGGGGCTGTGGAGGGATCAAGGACCGGGCATTGGACGTGCTGTCCTTAAAGTTTTTAATCTGTCTTGTTGCCAAAGCGGTGGGTGGCATCAAAGAGCATGTCCATAAGGAATGCTTGAACACCACCCAAAAAAACAGCAGATCTCAGCCAGGTGTGATGTTGGAGTGCCGCTGATGATGCAATCACTCTGCCTAGCGAGTTGGTGTTAGCCACTTTGCAGTGTATGGCGAACTTTGCTGCGTCTCTGCCATCGGCAATACCCTGGGTCATGATAGCTCGAGATTCTCCAAGACCATAGGCAGCAATTCCACAACCGAATCCCAAACTGTGTGGGAATACCAGCACATGGTGATCATGGAGAACAGTGTAAGGCTAGCAGAAAAGAACATCCTCTTTCTGAAGATATCAGCCCCTTGGTCTCCATTTCAGGTGGTGTGGAGTAGGACATCCATCAGGACTTCTTTTAAAGAGAGGAGAGGTTCTGTGGGGGCGAAACCGAGCTGAAACACCTCCTTCAAGACGTTTGTCCCGACTGCCACCTAGGTCAGCGGAAAGCCCAGGACCACAACTACCCTCCTCACCACCATGGCAAATGAAGCCCCTTCCTCTGTAGCCACACTAGGAGAGACTAAGCCAGTGTCAGGGGAGATGTTTCAACTACAGGCATCTGCCAATTCCAAGTACCCGTTATCTTTGGGACCATCATATCACTCCCAATCATACTCTCTTACAGGGCATATAAAAAAAAAAAAACTTGGGAAGGAAAATCACTAGAACAGGCCCTGGGAAAGGTCAGAGTCTCGCGACTGGAGCCGCTCCTGCTCCAGGAGAAGATTCAAGAGGCCCGACTGGTGAAAAGGGCAGACCCATTAGTGGGAATCCACTGGAGACATCTGCCAAACCTCTGAGGCCTGAAGGCACTGCAGAGGGGTCTGCTCGCCAAATATGAGGTGCATGACATGATAAAACATTTAATTGGGTGAAAGTTGCTCCAGCTGCTGGAAATTCTGGAAGGCTTAGAGGAGATCGAAAGACTGGCTTCGCATCTGATGCGAGGGAGTGGGGCCTAGATCAGTGGCGTGGTGCCAAAAATCTCATCCAAAGATTTGGCCAATAGTGCTTAAGAGTGCTTCTACTTAAAATGTTTTAGTGTTCTTGTGCAATTTACTCGACGACGAATTGTGATGACTAGCATTGTGAACAACTCTGCGAACAGGCCCAGGACCTTCCATGTAACCTATTGGTATTGGGTGACTAGAAGCTTCACGGTACTCCAATGAAAGGCATTTGGATTCATGGCACAACAGTCAGGACAGGCCTTGGAGCGTTGTCCTGGCTCCAGGCACTAGAGGCAAACAAACTGGAGGTCTGTTACAGACATCTGTCTATGACAGGAACAAAGGGTTTAACCCCCACAGGTTTTTTGTTTTTTCTCTAAGGGACATCCCTATGCAAACTAAGGGAAAAAAATAATAATAATAATAATAAATCACTGGAAAATAGCCCACAAAAACAGACAGATGTAGCTCTCTCTGGGTTTGTCCTGTTGGCGCTAAAAGAAAATAACCTATGTTAGTGCACTGGGGTTGCACCTATATACGCACGGCGCAATCACATATGGCATGGACAACACTGATGAGCTGATCAATGCTACCTACTGACACACAGAGGTACGGCTCCAGATTTTCCTTATTCAGTCAGAGGCCTGGGGAATATTTTAAGGTAAGGAATCTATGGTTAGAAGTCTGTGTGTTTCTGTAAAATCGGTAATCATCAGCATCTGAGTCAGGTGGAGGTTAAGAGAGCCCAACTCACTGCTAACATTGAAGTCATGACAGACTATAGTCGGCATCTAAACAGGACCAGAATCTGCACTAATGAGATCCCCAAGCATGCCAAGTATTAATCGTGAAGCAAAAGCTTCTAAGAAGCCTCCTCCAATAACTGTTATGCTCAGAGTTTAGACTTTACAAAGTTGGCCTATGTTTTCAGAAAGCCCGTCAGAGTAAAGACGCCTGCAGTGACAGCCACAATGCACATCCCAATGGTGTGGTTACTGGCAAGGCTTTTGGTGGAAGGTCAAAGTGAAATCTGAGCTACTGCAGTGAGGTTGACCATAAGAGGGGTAGGAGTTTCCGGTATGTGCCCGTTCAAGAGTTATGTATGCTCCCTAGAACATTACAGCGCACTAGAGGAAGTCTGGATGGAGTCCCTCTGAAAGAAGGCCAACATCACCGAAAAGAAAGCAGAGATCTGGACAGGGTCAGAGGAAGGAGCTGGAAAAATCAGAAGTGGATCAATGGCTTCATGTCCAAAGCTCAAGTCAGTGCTAAAGCGGAAGTCAGTGAATGGAGCTTTCGACAAAGAGACTGATGATGGAGTGGAAACCATGTCAGGCAGACAAAGATTTGTTACTGTGCCTCATGTGCACTCCCTTGAAGAACCTAACTTTGTAACTGGAAGCGTCTCACCTCGGTAATTTGCCTGTTGAAGGCAAGCTGGAGTGGGGCCTGTCAAGAGAACACGAGCAATGCCTCTTACTCTGGTGCTTATTCCACAACTGTGCCATGAACAGTTCAGTTTCCTGCTCTTAGTGTGCATGCACATGCTCTTCGCACATGCCTTGAAGTCATGTTGGGGCCCAGGCACCTCAAACAGACATTGTGCAAGCCAGAGAAAGACATCTGCTGGTCACAAGAATGGCACATTTTGAAGCCTGACAACTTCAGACAAGATGTTTTACTATTTTACATATTTTTTTGTGGAAACCTTTCTAGGTGGGTGTTTGCTGTGTTGAAGGGCATAGAAAAAAAGAAAGTGGTGTTGGTGCTAAGAGGCAGCACATGGTACGACTTTCTAAAGTCATGTCTGGGGATGTTTCTGGGTCAATGTCAGCATTGTGGTACCATCTACCAGCACAATAGACGTATTGCAAACTTCCTGGCTACAGTCCGGTGCCTGGAAGGATTCAAGAAGTGAGTAATCTGCATGTATAAGTATCCATTTGACTTGTACAATGAAGTCCTGCATTACAGAGAGCATCATACACCTCCCTGCGGATCTGATTATCAAGACAGTAAAGCCTGGTGAAGGTGTATATGAACATACACTTAGCAGAACTCCTCTCTCCAATGCCATGGTAGCAGTTTTTGCTCTAGTGAAATGAACCTGAAGGGCTTAGGCTCCTTTAGAATAGAGCATAGCATACATTTATAAACAGGATGAATTACCTGGACACATTTTGATACTTGGTCACCTACCCTACCTGAGCACCAGTAAAGCCATCTACCTGGTGCTGTTTTGTGTGCTTGATGTAAAAGCAAAAGGCTCTTTTTGGGGCCAACTGGTGAAGCCTTTCCACCTTCAAGGGGAAAGGGACAGAGCAAAAAAAATCAATCAAGAGAGCTGGACTGTGCCATTTGTCAGGCTGACAACCCCTTTGGTAGAAAGGAAGCTTGAGTTTCCTTCACTGGCAGCACCAATAGCTCACTGGCAGGAAGTGCAGAAGTAATTTGAAAGATAAACACTGTTTTAATGATCAACAACCTCAGAAAAAAAAATGTGCATAGGCTCAAAGAGTGTGCACATCAAGAGCATGAGGGCCAACGTAAGTCCCACTTAAACACATTACAATAATGATTTATACTCCGGGTTGGTCAGGCAAATGCAAAAAGGGCAGATGAACAACATATAACAGTACCAACCACTGCTGGACCGGAGGTAAAACATACATCAAAGCATCAGACAACTTAGCTCGAGAAGGGCCAACTTGGTGGTCCCCACATCAGGCACGAACTTTGTCCAATGGCCAGTATAGATTTGGTAGATGGGTGTATAGCTACAAGAATATCATTCCCTAGTTCTGCAAGCAGATCAAGCGTGCTTAGTTGGTGCCATTCATTCTCTATGCATGGAGGGGTAGGTTGTGGATATTTGGATGCAGAACCATTCTCTGATATTCAGACAGATGGTCCTCCCGAAAAGGGAAATAGACCACATGGCAAGTGTTCAGGCTCCGTATATCACAGTATCACACTCTCCTTGCCCAATCCAGGGCTAAGAAGATGATCTGAGCCTCGTCTTTCCTGATCTTCTACTACTATCACTACTATGAACTCTGGGTGGGTTAGAGAGAACGTTCAAAAGGCAGTCCCAAAAGCTATCTCACTGCAGAGGTTCTACTGAAGGGCGCACACACGTGTTTATGGGTGCAGGAGACCAGCGGGAAGCGAGAGGCCAAGCAGAGTTACAATCGTCAAGTTGAAACCCAGCAGTGAGCCCAACACATTGGGCTCAGAACCCTTTATTTTTTTTTTTTTTTTTGGGCAGCAAATCGTACCAGCAGTAAAAACCCCTTCCCTACCTCCTACGAACTCTCTATGCAAGAGTAAACTTCCTGGGAAAAAAAGGTGTATGATGGCCTATTAAAACATAGGTGGAATTTGAGGGGGAACTGCTGTAAAGGGAAGAGGGTAACCGTGCTGAATATCCTGCAGCACCTACTGGCTTCACAAAATTGAACACCAGTCAGCCAGGTGAAACCAAATTCTGCCTTCTACCGGCCATGTATGACCACTAGAGTGGAGGAAAATACTTTTTCCAAATGCATCAAACAGCTTTAATTGCCCATCTGGTAGCACATTCAGGAAAATAATCTTTAGTCCCTGTAGAAGATAGCTGGAGGTCCAACACTTCTATTGCTCTGCAGCTACTACTTCAAAAAAGGCACCCTCTCCAGGTAAGGTTTTCTACTGTGTCTCAAGGGAAGCATTTAGGCCACTGGTATTTTGTAGATCTAAATATAGGCTAGCATCAGTGTAATGATTGTGACTAAATTAACTAGCTCCTCGTCATCATCCTTGTCTGGGGAACATTTTGAGACCTTAAATGGCTTCAGAATCTGATCGAAACAATGCTTTCAGCAAGGGAAGGGCTGGTGTTTATCCGAAGATGGAGGCTGTGCCTTGGTAATTTTGCAACCAAAGAAAGGACTGGTGCGGGTTAAGGTCGGTTCCGGATTAGGAAATGGTGTCAAATCCGGGAGCTACAAAGACGTCTGTGGTTGTAACTTGGGCCCAGGTGATTCTGGGACCTTATGATTTTTAATGCATTATTAAAATACCTATTAATTGTAGGAAAGTGGAGTTTTATGCAGTGATGCTGGTTAGGCTTCACTATCTAATACTCTCACAATACCCCAAAGATGGTCCTTTGGATTCACAATAACAAACCCTTAACTCAGTCCTGGTAGTCTGGAAAAAAAGCAGCCAGGCTTTAATAGAGGAATCTGTGTTAAGCATTTCAGAGTACCAACATGGACGATAAGTAATTGACATGACTAAAAAAAAAAATCCAACACCAATTTATAAAAATAAAGCAGATTGGGGTAGTGTTTTTATTAGCACAGCTGGGGAAATGCTGAGTGGTAGAAATGTTGTGGAATCCTGCAGATTCTGGAAGTTTCCATCACAGAACTGTAAGGAAAATGCACGATTTCAGGAAAAGTTTGAGGTTTGCAGGGCATTGTGGGGAGAAAAACATTAATGGGATCTACACAAGTCACACCATCCTGGATTCCCATAGGTATCTAGTATTCAGAAATATACAGGTTGGCTAGGTGTTCCAAGGTGGCAGTTGAGCTAGGTTCCAAAATCTACAGCTATCCACATCGGAAAAAGAGGGTAATTTTTTCGATGGAAAAACGTGCTGCATCCATGCTGCGTTTTGGGCTATTTTCTGCTGCAGGCACTCGGTTTATCCATACAAGTGAGGTACCACTTTTACTGGGAGACTTGGGGAAATGCCGGGTGGAAGGAAGTTTGTGGCTCCCTGCTGATTCCTGAACTTTCCATCACAGAAATGTGAGAACAATGTGTTTTTTTTTTTTAAATCAAAGTTTGAAGTTTGCAAGGCCTTCTAGGTAAAAAAAAGAAACATGGTGAGAGTCATGCGAGTCAGCCCATCCTGGATACCACTAGGTGTCTAGTTTTAAAAAATTTACAGGTTGGTTAGGGTCCCTTAGGTGCCAGCTGAGAAAAAATCTAGAGCTACCCACATTGGAAAACGAGGGTCAGTTTTCACTGGAAAAATGTGCTGCATCCATGTTGCGTTTTGGGTTGTTTCCTGTCACGGGCACTAGGTCTACCCTTACAAGTGAGATACCATTTTTATCAAGAGATTTGGAGGAATGGCAGTTGGAAGGAAGTTTGTGGCTCCCCGCAGATCCCAGAATTTTCCATCACAGAAAAGAGAGGAACATTTGTTTTTTTATTAAAAGTTTGATGTTTTCAAGGGATTCTGTTTAAAAATACGTGGTGAGAGTCACTCAAGTCAGCCCACCCTGGATACCCCCCAGGTGTCTAGTTTAAAAAAATGTACAGGTTGGCTACGTTTACCTAGGTGCGGGCTGAGCTATGGTCCAAAATCTATAGCTACTGACATCGGAAAAAGGGGTCAGTTTTCAGTGGAAAAATACAAAGCGTCCATGTTGAGTTTTGAGCAGTTTCCTGTTGCGATACCAGTCTTACATACACAAGTGAGTTACCATTTGTATCGAGAGACTTGTGAGAGCATAGAATAATAGAACGTTAGTTATTACCAATTAGATTTCGCTGCATTTGTGCCTTTCAAATGTAAGCCAGTGTATAAGAAAGATGACAATTTGAAAAATATCATCCAAATCATACAGAATTTCAGAGATGTAGAAATAACCACTGCTTCTAAACTCTAAATCTTGTGCCCATGTCAGAAATGCATTAGTTTCCTTGATACCCATTTTTCATTCTGCCTATTTTGCTATAAGAATTGGTCTATACTTAGTACTGAATTAAAAACCATTGTACCGCGCAGCTCAGTTGTTTGCTCTGAGTACCTTGCGTTCTTGGAGAACTTACAAACCCTAAATATCCCCACAACCAGAAGTGTCTAGTGGAGGTAATGGTCAATCGGCCATCGTGACAAAAAGTTACAGATAAAAAATTTGATAAATGCCCTTTTTTTCCAACTCATTTTTAATATTTCTTTATTTCAACAGTTATTTTCCTGGGGAAAACCATGAGGGATCTACACATATGCCCCCTTGCTGAATTTGGAATTGTGTCTAGTTTTCAGAAAGGTACAGCTTTTTTTAATCATCCATAGGTTTTACACTGATTTCCACCACAAACTGGAAGAAGGTTGAAAGTACAAAAATAGGAAAAATAGGCTACTTCTTAGAAAAATGCTTAACTGTGGTACAAAATTAGGTTTTTTGATTCAGCTGGGAAGATGGTGACTTTAGTACAGCAAACTGTTTGTGATTGCCATTTTTAGTGAAAAACACAGACACTTATCTAAAGCTCTTTCCCCCTATTTTTTCACAAAAAACTCAAAATGTAGCTATATTTTCCCTATTTTCTAAGTTACCTCCAGGGGAATTCACAAACCCCATGCACCTTAAAAATACCCAGGATCCTGGAAAAAAGGACACAAATTTGGCGCGGACAGCTTATGCAGACAAAAAGGTATGGAGGCCTAAGCGCAAACTACCCTAAATAGGCAAAATTGCATACCATTGTATCTAACAAGGCTGTATACAAACAGTTTATCCACTTGAATGTGCATTTGAACTGGCACTTATAATACACTGTCTTAATTGTTGAATACTGTACATAATTACATCAACATTGCAAACGTGACAACTAGCAAGATAAAATGATAACCAACTAATACACAAATATACATCATCTGTGAGACAGAACTAATGACTTTTTTGCTGCACCAACATTCCATTCTACTACAGTTTACTTGATTTTAGCATTTGGAAAAGGCTTCACAACTTGCCAAAACTTGGCGTTCGGATGCCCCTCTCTTCACGCCCACCAATTACACTGAAGTTGACATTGTAATTGGCTTTTCCCTGAGTTGCAGCTTTAGGTGGTGGTGGTTTAGGTGGTGGTATTTTTGGTGGTGTTGATTTTGACTGTGAATTCCACGGCTGTCCTGTATGAGGTTGTGCGCTAGCTTGCCACGTTTTCTCAACTTTTTGAGAAGGTGCAGATTTCTCTCTGACGCCAGGAGGTGGGAGTCGAGGTGTAGTGCCAGCACCTAGAATATTACAAATATTGTGTTAGCCAAGTTGCTGAGAAAGGATTATCCATATCTTTAACTAGTATGCTTTTGCTACCTATAGGATAGTTAGGACATGAACCCCTGGATAAAATAATAAGCATGCTGTGATGTCAGAAAAACATTTTTAACCTAGCTATTGTAAATTACATTGTGTCGGGGTCTCACTGTCCTCCCCTGAGAGCTGTAGTATCAGATGAAATGCCATAGACTAACCCTAATGAATTAGAAAGTGGCATTTCGTGGTGAGGCATGTTAAAGAGCAACTTGTAGAAAAGTAAAAGGTGGAAGTATAATTTTGAGAGTGAAGAATTTACTGGAAAAAAGGTGACTGATTAGTGTGAAAAAGTGTCCTTTGATAAGGGTGTGCTGGAGGCAAGTATAATGCCTAATTACTTGATATAATGCAGACCATCTCAGGGTAAGTAGGTTGAAGGCACCTCCCTATACTGTTAGTGATAACCTACTCAAAGAGAAGACAAGAAGGCGCTAGAGGTGAAAAACATGTGAAAGATCATCTTGGTCATTTTCAAAAATAGAATTATGTACAGTTAGCGTCAAATATTGACTCAAATAACACAGAAGTGAATATTGTAGGACACAACAAACATTCAAGGCATCTTTCAATCTGTTCCTTATACAAAGTCTCCACTGCTTGATGAGCTGTAGCTTAATGTTTATGTAACACTTCAAAGGATAAAAGCCCTCCATTTACTGTTACAGTTACAGCAGGGGCTGCTACCGCTTAATGTATTATGAGCTACATGGCACGGGTCCTCAGCGATTTGTAACCTCTGTCAGAATGATATTGAAGATCTATAACTCCTGCTCTTGTGAACTCCCGTACCTTCTTAATGAGCCCATGATTTTCCCATACACACATTTAAAAACAGCCAACAATCACCATTCTTTTTGTGGCATATAATTTGGCCGCTTTTATTCATTTACCAACTATGCATGATCCCCCCAAACCAGTTTAACCGGTCCTTTTGGGTCCAAGCAGCCGTTATGGTGCCAGCCCTTTATGCCCCCTTCGGGGGGTGGCCTTTGCAAAACCATGTCCTACTGTTATATCGTCAAAGATGGCTACGATTATTCAGCCTTCAACTCTCCTTACTTTCTGTAACAGAAGTAGTGCAGGCTCTTTATGCTTCCCCAAATTAATGATTCTGCTCTAGAATTCTTAACTTTTTAAAGTGTTTTTTAAAATTGTATTATTATATTATCTAATTCAATTTGTGAGTTATGTATATTAGGGTTTTCTCAAAATTGTTTTAACATTATTATTTTTATTGAATTGGAGTGGGTATACTGGCTTGGCTGGTCCTGCTGGTCACATATTTTATGGCTTTTATACTGTCTTTATGTGGATCTCATTGTGAGTTCCGTATCATAAATAAATAAACTGAATTGAATTGACAGTCTTATCTCTCCCCATGTATAAGATGGTTTCCATAGTCAACTCTAGACAGGATCAGGGCTTGAATCGCTGTTTTCAGAGCAGAAAGAGGTAGTATACCAGTGATCTTTTTAACCCACCTCAAAACTGCAAAGCAGGTGGAAGCTACCTTGCCTACTTGAAGTTTCATCGTGAGCTTCCATCTAACCAGAGGCAAAGGTTCTTTATCTGCATTGAGAGGTCTGGAAGCATCCGGCCAATGCACTGGTGATTCTTCCCCAGGCCCTAGCCTCCGTCTGCTCTCTATTCAATTTGAGATAATTTGTGCCCATCCACGTAGAGATCCTACTCATGCCTAACTTTAGGGTGGTTGAGCTACTGCCTTCTGCGGACAACAAAGTGAAGACGATCTGAGTGTCGTCTGAACAAAGTCAGACTACAAGCTCTCCACCAACTCGGCAAGAGGGCGCACATAGATGTTAAAAAGCATTGGGCTCAGCGCCAAGCCCTGAAGAACACCCTTCTTTAGAGCATGTGCCTTTGATCTAATACTGCCAGAAAATACCTAAATGAGCAGTCCTCCAGAAATGCGGATAACAAATGCCATTAGCTGTCAGTAGACATGGGAGTACTTGTGATAGCTCTGTCCTTATTAAGAAGGCATTGCATAAGTTAGTGTGGAGTAAATGCATGAAGTAAAGCACGGTATGGATTGATCACAGCTATAGCAAGCTCGCAATAAGTACCCAGTCATCAAGGCACAGGAATACAGGTGTTCTAGACAAAGGTGCACCACAATAACAAACATGATCTGTGTAAGGAAAGAAGGGTGCTGAAGTCATGCCAAAAAGCAAAATACAAGTTGTGAAACCTATAATAACACTAACTTATACACAAGACTGCAGAAAAGATTTAAGCAACACGGGCAACACAGGGCGAGTGATCGAGTCTCACAACCTCTGGGCTAAAAGAATCTGGACCAGGTGTAATGATATAAAGACCTTGTGAGAAGCTGCACTGGTTTGTAGTGGGTACCAGAGATACTTACACCTTATACCAGGTCCAGTGATCCACCTTCATGGAATGTAGGCAGTGTTTAGCAACTTAGGCTGTCTAGGGGTAGCTATAGTAAAACAGCCAAGGCTGAACTGGGGGACATGCAAAACTCTTGCAATAACCACTATAGTCACACAGTACATAAACATAATAATAAACAATACTCAGTGCTATAAATTTAGTGACACAAGGCCAAAAATATCTTAGAGGGAATACTCCTTCTGGAGGTAAGTATTATACACAATATATACACCAGTAACCAAAATCAGGTGAGTAAATAGTCATAGAATAGTGCAAACAGTGAAAATCACAATAGATTGCAATGTGCCTAGGGGCAACACAAACCATATACTGAAATAGTGGAATGAGAATGTCAGTTTCCCCCCTAGGCAAGTGTAGGGGCGTTGGGAGTGTAGGAAAACATCAAAGGTAAGTAAAATACCCCACCCAAGAGCACAGGAAAGCAGGAGTAAAGTACAGCAAGTTTCCTCAGAACACACTAGGAGTCGTGGTAAAGGACTGCAAGACACCAACAATAGATTCCTGGACCTGAAACCTAGGGAGAAAGGAGACCAAGTCCAGAAGTCGATGAAGAGTCCAGGAAGAACGGGAGCCCCAGCTAACCCGGATGAAGGTTGGAAGAAAAAGTCAGAAATGCACCAAAGAAGATAGCTGCGGATTCCTGCTTGGTGCAGAAGATGTCCCACGTCGAGTCAATGGATGCAGCATGGTTTTCGTCGTTGGATACCGACAAAAAGCCTTGGCTCACGCAAATGTTGGGGTTGGTGGGAAAAGACGCTACCTGGGTCAGGAGAGACCGGGTGCCTCAACTCGGACTGAGGAGACAGAGGGGCCTCTCAGTTCTTTAGAGAGCCCTCTGAAGACCAGGCAGCACCCACAGGAGTCCCAGAACACGGTGACAAAGGAGTTGCAGAATGCAGTCGTTGCAGCACTACACAAAGGGATCCCACGCCACCGGAGAACAACTCAGAGAGCTGAGCGTTGCAGGATAGAGTGCTGGGGACCTGGGCTACACTGTGCACGAAGGACCTTTGGAAGAAGTGCAAAGGAGCTGCAGAACAGGCAGTGCACAGGGGGTCATGTCTGGCACGGGGTAGCAAGCTCCTACCTCCACCAAATGTGGACAGCGGGACCTTTGGACAGTCAGGATCACTTCGGTACACCACTTCTGTTCCAGGAATCACGTTCGTCCACAGGAGAGGAGTCCCAGAGTACCGGTTGTCGTTGCAGAGAGGTACCTGCTGAAGCAGGGAAGTGACTGTCACCCCATGGGAGATTCCTTTGGTCCTTCTGGTGCAGAATGAAGACAGGCAGTCCTCAGAGCATACAAAACCTGTAAACTGTGGCAGTTACTGGCTGGAGCCGAAATTGCATTGTCACAGTAGCCTTGGATACTTTGTTGCATTTACAGAGTTCCTGGAGCAGCCGGCGGTTGATCCGAGGGTCAGAAGCTGAGCAGAGGAGTCCTGGTGGAGTCTTGCAAACCGAATCTGAGGAAACACCCAGAGGAGAGACCCTAAATATCCCTGAGAGGGGGACTGGCTACCTAACCAGGTATGCACGTATCAGGAGGAGTCTCTGACATCACCTGCTGGCACTGGCCACTGAGATGCTGGCAGAGGGCCCCCACAACTTGGAATCCAAGATGGCTAACACCAGGGACATCCTGGAGGAGCTCTGGATACCTCCCCTGGGGTGGTGATGGACAGGGGAGTGGTCACTCCCCGTTCCTCTGTCCAGTTTTGCGCCAGAGAAAGGACTGGGGTCCCTGAACCAGTGCAGACTGGATTATGCAAGGAGGGCACTGTTTGTGACCTTTAAAGCATTTCAAGAGGCTCTGGGAGGATACTACTCCCATGCCTGTAACAACTATTTCCAAAGTGAGAGGGTGTAACACCCCTCTCCTAAAGGAAATGCATTGTTCTGCCATCCTGTGATTGAGCTGCTCAATCCCCAGGAGGGCAGAAACCTGTTTGTGAGGTGGCAGCAGCTGGGGCTGCAGTGGAAACCACAGAGAGCTGGCTTGGCAGTATTGGGGGTCCATGGTAGAGCACCCAGGGTGCATGGAATTGCCCCCCCCAATACCAGAATTGGATTGGGGGTACAATTTCTCAGTCTTAGACACCTCACATGGCCATATTCAGGGTTACAATTGTGAAGCTACATATATGTATTGACATATAGGTAGTGCACTCTTATATTGGTGTACCTGCACTCACGAAGTCCGGGAATTTGGTCCTGGACAACGTGGGGGCACCTTTGCTAGTGCAAGGGTGCCCTCACACACAGTAACGTTGCACCTAGCCTTCAGTAACTGACGGTTACACATTTAGGTGACTTATACATTACCTGGCGGAGTGAAAATGGCTGTGAAATAGTGTGCGCACTATTTCACTCAGGCTGCAGTGGGGGTCCTGAAGTAGTGTTTGTATGAGCTCCTTATGGGTGGCAAAAGAAATTCTGCAGCCCGTAAGGATCTCCTGGAACCCCAATGCCCTGGGTACCTATGTACCATATACTAGGGACTTATAAGGGGGGTTCCAGTGTGCCAACCTGAATTGGAATATGGAGTCCTTAGACTATAGTGACAAATTTGTAAACAGAGAGAGCATAAGCACTGAAGTTCTGGTTAGCAGAACTTCAGTGACACAGTCAAGCATACTGACAGCACAGTAAAACACACTGACATAGGCCACAAACTATGGGCACTGGGGGCCTGACTAGCAGGATCCCAGTGAGACAGTAAAACACATTGCCAAACAGGCAGAAATTGGGGGTAACATGCCAAGAAAGATGGTACTTTCCTACAGACTGCCTTTAAAAGAAGGAATTCAGATCACAAACATCAGACTGAGATTTAGACACCTTCCATCATGCGAACTGGGAAAACCAGCAGTATGAGTCCTATTCTGTCTCCTAGGAGGAAGAGGACCAATGCTGTCGATCTTGATAGCCCTGAAGCCTCCACATCCCCCATAGCCAGGAGAAGGGCTCGAATGACTGCTGTCTGGTTTGGGAAGCCTGAAATTCTCAGGTAGCCTTTGGATTTTCCATACTGCTATTGGGACTGTAGAGCAGGAGACTTCAGGGAGTGCCACATACTTGTTCAATTCTAAGGTAAAAAATTGAGTTTTTCATCATAGAAATAGGAGCCATCAAAGGGCATATCCATCACACGTGCTGTGGATACCTCCACTACATTAAAAAGTCCTGTATGACTGAACAAGCAAAGTGTACGTCTCTGTACCTGATTGTCCAGGCAGTAATGTTTTGCAAACGTGTGCAAAGATGCCCAAGTTGGCGCCTGACAAATCTCCAGGACTGGAACACCTGGAGCTAGCGCAGTGGTAGCAGCTTTGCCCCTGGCAGAATGAGCCCTCAGGAGGCTACTTCCTGGCCAATGCATAGCAGATCTTGATGCAGAGAATGACCCAGCGCAAAATGGTTCGCTTCTGCACTGGCCGACCCTTCTTTGCTCTAACGTACCTCACAAAGAGTTGGTCATCCACCCGGAACTCTTTTGTGCAAACAAGGTAGAATGACAACGCTCTTTTTGGGTCCAGCCGGTGGGGTCGCTCCTCTTCCTTAGAGGGATGCGGTGGAGCAAAGACAGTGGGCAGGGTGATGGGGGTCACCACCTTGGGGAGGAAATACGCACGTGTCCAGAGTACCACCTTCTCTGGATAGATAGTGAGATACAGTGGATTTGATCTGAGCTTGCATCTCACTCACCCTCCTGGCAAATGTTATTGCCACTTAGAAGGCTGTCTTGATAGTGAGCAGCCGGAGGGGACAGTTGTGCAAAGACTCGAAGGGAGCACACATCAGAAATGTGAGGACCAGATTTAAGTCCCACTGGGGCATAACAAAGGGCAAAGGGGGAAACATATGTACAAGCCCTTTGAGGAACCTATGTACAATAGGGGATTTGGACAGAGAAGGCTAATCAGGCAGCTGAAGAAATGCCAATAAGGCAGAAAGAGAGTCCTTGAGAGACCCCAAGGCAGAACCGTGCTGGGCAAGGGAAAGTATGAAAAGAAAGACATCAGTAAGAGAAGCAGAAAGAGGATCAACATACCTTTCTGTACAATAATATACAATGTGTTTCCAACAGCAGGCACATTACATTTTAGTGGAGGGAAGCTTGGCTGCCAAAATAACTTTACAGACTTCAGGAGGATGGTCAAAAGCCATCAACTGCTGCTGCTCAATCTCCATGCATGAAGGCGCAGAGTTGACAGGTTCAGATGGAGAACCCTCCCCTGCTGCTGCGACAGAAGAGCTTCCCAAAGGGGCGGCCTGACCGGAGGATTGATGCTCATTTTGAGAAGCTTAGGATAGCAGACTCTCAGTGCCCAATCCGGAGCCACTAGGATGACTTGGACCTGGTCATTCTTGATCTTCTTGAGAACTATGGTCAGTAGTGGTATGGGCGTAAAAACGTACAGGAGGCCTGAACTTAACTCATGACGAAAAATGT
Organism: Pleurodeles waltl; assembly: GCF_031143425.1. Taxonomy (NCBI): domain Eukaryota; kingdom Metazoa; phylum Chordata; class Amphibia; order Caudata; family Salamandridae; genus Pleurodeles; species Pleurodeles waltl. The sequence continues at coordinate 100,237,538 of NC_090437.1, forward strand.
TGCAGAGCGATTGCCGCCTTGGAAACTCCAACGTGAAATACGGCTGACATTGCGCATTCTCTGTGGAGGCGAACAGATCTAACCAAGGCTCTCCCCACACTTAAAGAGTCCTTGCCCACCTCCAGATTGAGATACTCTAGGAAAATTGCTCCTCATTGCAGTTATCAATTCCCTCCCACACACTTTTTGCCTGATATTGATGCTGACTTGACAGAGTGTGCTGGGACCCTGCTAACCAGGCCCCAGCACCAGTGTTCCTTCCGTAAACTGTATCTTTGTTCCCACAATTGGCACTGCCCAGGCACAAAGATAAGTCCCTTGTAAATGGTACCCCTGGTACCAAGGGGCCTGTGGCCAGGGAATGTCTCTAAGGGCTCCAGCATGTCTTATGCCACCCTGGGGACCCCTTACTCAGCACATGCACAGTGCCTCACAGCTTGTGTGTGCTGGTGGGGAAAAATTGACTAAGTCGACATGGCACTCCCCTCAGAGTGCCATGCCCTCAAACCACTGCCTGTGGCATAGGTAAGTCACCCCTCTAGCAGGCCTTACAGCCCTAAAGCAGGGTGCACTATACCACAGGTGAGGGCATAAGTGCATGAGCACTATGCCCCTACAGTGTCTGAGCAAAACCTTAGACATTTTAAGTGCAGGGTAGCCATAGAGTATATGGCCTCGGAGTTTGTCAAACACGAACTCCACAGTTGTATAATGGCTACACTGAAAACTGGGAAGTTTGGTATCAAAGCACAATAACTGCACACTGATGCCAGTGTGGGATTTATTGTGAAATACACCCAGAGGGCATCTTAGAAATGCCCCCTGAATACCAGTCTAACTCCTAGTGCTAGGCTGACCAGTTTCTGCTAGAATGCCACAACCAGACGAGTTTCTGGCCACATGGGGTGAGTGCCTTTGTCAATCTGTGGCCAGGAACAAAGCCTGTACTGGGTGGAGGTGCTTCTCACCTCCCCCTGCAGGAACTGTAACACCTGGTGGTGAGCCTCAAAAGCTCATGCCTTTTGTTACAGCACCCCAGGGCATCCCAGCTAGTGGAGATGCCCGCCCCCTCCGGCCACTGCCCCCACATTTGGCGTCAAGGCTGGAGGAGATAATAAAAAAAACAAGGAGGAGTCACCCACCAGTCAGGACAGCCCTTAAGGCTGAGGTGACCCCCTGCCTTAAGAAATCCTCCATCTTGAGATTGGAGGATTCCTCCAAGAGGAATAGGGATGTGCCCACCTCCCCTCAGGGAGGAGGCACAAAGAGGGTATAGCCACCCTCCAGGACAGTAGCCATTGGCTACTGCCCCCAGACCTAAACACATCCATAAATTTTGTATTTTGGGGTAACCCTGAACCCAGGAAATCAGATTCCTGCAACCTACAACAAGATGGACTGCCGATCTGAAAGCCCCACAGAGACGACAACTGCTTTGGCCCCAGGCCTACCGGCCTGTCTCCAAGTTCGAAAACCTGCTCCATCGATGCATCCGACAGGGACCAGCGACCTCTGTAGCCTCAGAGGACTCCCCTGGACTAAAGGACCAACAAACTCCCATGAACAGCGGCCCTGTTCAAAACCAGCTACTTCTTTGTAGCAAAGAAGCAACTTTCGAAGACTGTACATTTTCCGCCGGAAGCGTGAGACTTCACACACTGCACCCGACGCCCCTGGCTCGGGATCCAGAGCACAAACACCTCAGGGACGACTCCCGGCGACTGCGATCCCGTGAGTAACCAGAAACGACCCCCCTGAGCACCGACTGTGACACCTGCAGAGAGAATCCAGAGGCTCCCCCTAACCGCAACTGCCTGTAAGAAGGGGCCCAACGCCTGGAACCAACACTGCACCCGCAGCCCCCAGGATCTGAAGGAAACGAACTTTGACGCAGGAGTGACCCCCAAGCGACCCTCTGCCTAGCCCAGGTGGTGGCTGACCCGAGAAGCCCCCCCTGTGCCTGCCTGCACCGCTAGAGTGACCCCCAGGTCCCTCCATTGTTTCCTACCTGAAAACCAACACCTGCTTTGCACACTGCACCCGGCCGCCCCTGTGCCGCTGAGGGTGTGTTTTGTGTGGCTACTTGTGTCCCCCCCCGTGCTCTACAAAAAAAACCTGGTCTGCCCCCCCCCCGAGGACATAGGTACTTACCTGCTAGCACAGTGGAACTGGAGCCCCCCCAGTCTCCATCGGCGCCTATGTTATTTGGGCCCTACTTTGTCCTCCGCACCTGACTGGCCCTGTGTTGCTGGTGCTGGGTGTTTGGGGTTGACTTGAACCCCCAACGGTGGGTTGTCTATGCCCCGGAGACTGAAGTTGTAAGTGGTTTAATTACCTGCTAAACTAACTTGTACTTACCTCCCTCAGGAACTTGATTTTTGCAGTGTCCACTTTTGAAATAGCTTATTGCCATTTTTGCCAAAAATGTGTACCTTACTGTTTTACTTCAAAGTTCCATACTTACCTATGCCAAGTACCTTTCAATTTATGTATTTACTTGAGTTCTGAATCTTGTGGTTCTAAAATAAATTAAGAAAAGAATATTTTTCTATAAAAAAAAAAAAACTATTGGCCTTGAGTTAAGTCTTTGAGTGTGTTCCCATTTATTTCCTGTGTGTGTGTACAACAAATGCTTAACACTACCCTCTGATAAGCCTTCTGCTCGACCACACTACTACAAAATAGAGCATTAGTAGTATTTATTATTGCCACTATCAACCTCTTAGGGGAACCCTTGGACTCTGTGCACACTATCTCTCACTTTGAGATAGTATATACAGAGCCAACTTCCTATACAACCACTGTCTACTTCTGACACCGGACCCTTTCTATGGCTCCTTTGCCCAAGAGAGCCGTAACTTCCTCACGGAGCAAGATTAGATGACCCTCCATCAGGCGTTCTTTAAATGGAGGGATAGAGGGAGGGAAAAACTGGAAGGAGACGGGATAGCCCTTCTGTATGATCTGCAAGACCCATTTGTCCAATGTTATGGACCGCCAGTGAGTGAGATGAAATTGAATCCTTCCTCCAACTGGGCGAATATGGTCTTGCAGAACCATATTAGGGGGGCTTGGGCGTTGCGGAAGAGGGGGGCTGGGTGGTGGCCGACCTCTGGCTAGACACTCTGGGTCTGAAGGTACCACGATCTCGTCCTCACACTAGATGCTGTGAAGATGGACGGTGGCTGACCTGTGGGTGGCGTGGTACCCCACCCCTTCCCAAGCCTCTAAAGGGGCGAAAGGCAGACTTCTGGCGAGCAGATGTAGAATGGCCCAAGGATCTGGCTGCAGCTCGAGAGTCCTTGAACTGCTCAAGCGCAGAGTCTGCCTTTTCACCAAAAAGGCGTGAGCCATCGAAGGGCATGTCCATCAGATTTGCCCGGACATCCCCAAAAAGCCAGTGGTACTAAGCCAGGCGTGGCAACGAAGAGCCACTGTCGATGAAATCACCTGCCCAGTGAGTCGGTCATGTCCAAACCACACCAAATTGTAAACTTAGCTGCATCTCTCCAATCCTTGACAGCCTTAGTGAGAGTGTCTTGCATGCCCTCCAGGCCCTGGAGCAGCACCTGTAAAGTATTGGAAAAATGGCCCAACAGGCATGAGGTGTTTACCAACCTCAATTCCAGGTTGGAGGAAGAAAACATAATCTTCCCAAGTTGGTCCAGCCTCTTGGATTCCCTAGCTGGGGGAGCGGATGGGAAGGCATCATGGGAAGTGGAGGCTTGGACCACCAAGCCCTTCAGGGTGGGGTGTTGGGTGAGGAAACTCAGGTCGGTAGGGGCTGGTTGATAGCGGCAGCCAAATGTCCTATGTACAGAAACCCCTGTGCTTGGTTTGGACCACGTCCCCAGCAGGACATCCGTAAGGGCCTCAATGAAGGGTAACATAGGCTCTGATGTAGCAACCCCTGGCTGAAGCACCTCTGTAAGGATGTTAGTCCTGACCGGCACCGTAGGCACGGCTAGGTCCAAGACCTCAGCTGCTCTACGCACCACCATGGCAGGGAGAGCATCAACGTCGGAACCGCCGATGGCCGACTGTGTGGAACAGACGCCAGTCCGGATCTTATATTACATAAGTCAGGAAAAAGAAGAATAATGTTCGAAGTTCATGAGCATACAAATGCCTACACCAAAGTGTATAAAATCCAACAACTATGATGGCTATCTGATATAAAACCTTTAAGACCAAAACAAAGAAATTCTTAAAGTTCCTAAGATGAGCTGAGTTCCAATGTACCAACAGTAGAAAACTGATACTACCATGTCATTGGTAAAGTGAAAGTACATAACAAATAGTGTGTAGAACAACAGCTACCTTGCTTGACAGTTCAAGGAAGATTGAGGAAACAGACACCTTAAATGCTGTCTTATGGAAGAGGAGGACTTCTTCACAACAACCCAGTTTCTTAATTAATATACTGATACACCTATGGAGATAATATTACTAGCTCCCTATGAATCTATAATAGCCCAAAAGCTAAAGAATCCTGTGTAAATATATATAAATGCTCATTTGGCATACAAAAGAATTAAGTAAACATTACCTTTCTATCAGGTTCAAAAAGAAATAGACAGCTAAGAAACTGTCATTGACAAGCTTGAAGTGGAGAACTACCACTGTAACACCACGTAATAAAGAATAATATTAAAAGTAGCCTTGAAACATCAGGCATGAAACCTCCTGCAAGGGTTCTAAGATAATATCTCAATAGTTTATACTTAACAATTTAAGGAAAATAGCACCTGCTGAATGCAAGGACACCCACTGGGTGCCACCATTAGGTGTAACAGACATGGAACAGAAAAGTCTCACAACACTGCCAAAGCATGGCTCATATGGTAGTACAAGAGGTATTAACTAGACCAAAGGATAGAGAGGAACCAGACTAATTCAATGTTCCACCCCCACTGTCAGGAAAACGCCTTAATGCGGAATCAGCCTGTGCACCAAATAAACAGGCACCATGAAATGGTATGTCAATTAATGTGGCTTGAACTGCCTCGGAAAATCCAGAGGTGTGTACCCACACACGGCGATGTAGTGCCACTGAGGAGGCCATAACCCGACCCACAGAGTCAGTAGCATCCACACCACAGCGAATGATTAGTTTAGCTGGAAGCGTGGGTAAGATGTTGGCCAATGAGACCCATAATGATTGTGAAAACCATTCCAGAACGCGAGGCTTATTCAGAGAACATAAAGCAGAACTCTTGGAGGAACAAATATGCCTGCCACAAACATCTAGACTCCTGGAATCTATCAGATGGGACATGCGGTAGAGCATCAATATCCTGGGAGGCTAAAGCAGCCTGTACTATCAAACTATGGGGAGTAGGAGGTCTAAATAGACAAGCTGGATCGTCTATGGCTGGTCAGTGCCTATGAGATATAGCCCGATCAACAGAAGTCCCTGTATCAGGCTGAGACCAAGGCTCCAACAAAACATCATGTAGGGCTTCACTGTGAGGAAGTACAGGCTCAACTCCTGTTTTTCCTTGATAAAGAACATCAATGAGAGGATCTGAGGACAATTCCACTGAAGACAGTGTCAAACCCCAAATCACAGCAACCCTTCTCAGCATGTCAGCTATAGTGGAACTTGCCTCCATAGCAAGGCCAGGTGAAAGTAGGCCTGAGGCTGGAGAAGAATCCCAACCACTAGCCGTAGCTAGGTCAGCTATTCAACTATGCTCTGTAAGAGGCTGCTCCACAAGTGAAATGTGTGGTAAATCCACAGCCTCTTCACCATGTCCCTCAAAAGTCCAAAATTGAGGGGACTCCTCAGAATGTGGAGGACAGTCAGGGAGAACTGGCATGACATCATGCTATACCCGATGTCAAGCAGCGTCAAGAAGGCAAATCCTTGATGTCGAAGTTGACTTCAGATGGGGAAAGGGATGCAAGTTAGATTGCCACCGGCAATGGTGTCGCCAGAGTAGATTGACCGGGTACCGGCACCGAAGTGTGAACCCCAAATTGGCTGTGCACCGGCGCCGTAACTGCTTTGTCAACTGAAGACATCTTGCACCTCTCCTTGGGGCCCACAGGTGCTCCAGGGGAAGATGATTTCCCAAAAAATAGTGTGAAGGGAATTGTGGAATTCATACATCTGGGTCATAGTTGCCCTCGCCCCAGGAAAGGTGGGGAAACTCGAGGCAGACTCAGGCCTTGACTCCTCAGTCAAGGACTAGTGAGAGGCCGAAAGCAGGAAAGGCAGTATCTTTTGTGACTTCAACTGTTTACGTAGGGACTTACCTTGTGATGTCGATGGAGAAAGATGTGTACGAGAATGACTCCTTGACCAGGCCCGCAACCGGACTTCGGTAAGAGAATGAGTCCATGACCGATGCGAAGACTGGGATTGCTCCAACATCCACTCTGCTACAAGCTTCATACAGCACTCCTGCACAGCCTTCCGACGGAGACGCCGACAGGAGCCGCACTCTTTGGGGTCGTGGTGCTCTCCCAGGCACCACATACAAACAGAGTAGGGGTCCATAGCTGACATTTGTTGTCCACAGGACCCACAGGGCTTAAAGCCTGAAGACATGGACCGTAAAAGCACACTGTTCCGTCGATGAATACGTCAAAGTAGGCATAGCCACCGTTACCAGATACGTGATGAAATTGCAGAAAAGAAGGAACTGACTTCAGCAATGGGGTTATATGGACTCCACTAACGTCACATCTGGTGGATGACGTTGATACGGTGTCACATGAGCCCTCTACCAACATGCTGACTTACTATGGGAAATAAGTTTGTGGATCCAGACTGGCTAGATGTCTCTATCAGATACCACGTGTTTGCTGTGTCAAAGAGGAGGTGAAATTTAGAAATTTCAAGAAGATTGGGCATTACCAAAGGTGGTTTGGCAGCTAAAAGTGAGGTAACTGTACTTACTTTAAGTGCATTTTCCGAACAAGCACATTGATTGTATGAAATAATAGTTACGTTTGGAAGACGCAGATAAGGAAGTATTTATGTGGGAATAATCAATATGATTAGCAGATAAAATAATTGCATGCAATGATTTTATATTGTGTGTACTCCAAGCAGATCATTTTTTACGAGATTAAAATTAAAACACAAAACCAGCTACAACCGGGGTTTGGCTCTCAGAGTTTAATATGCAAATTGAATCATATTAAAGACCTTAAATAACTGATTGCAGTGTAGTACATAGGTGCTCACATATCATTTAGAGAATGCAGTGCTCTCAGCTTTTTCTGAAGTATTTGGAATAATACAGAAAATTCAATAATTTGAATAAGACAAAAAAGTAATACAACCTTTTTAAAGAAATTGTGGTTGTGTGTAACCCTACCTTGGCCTTGAGGACCTGAAAGAAAGGTTCTTTCATAGAGACCGGAGTTGGCTAACTGTACAAACGAGCAGAGGCTTAAAATGGAGGAGACCAGTTAGTCTGGTCAAACAATATTGAGATCCCAAGCAGGCACTCTGAGTGCCCTTGTTGAAATGATTCTTTAAACTTTACAAAAAGTCTTTAAGGACCAGTATCCTCAAAGCCGAGATGGCATATTTGTTATGCAAAAATGTGTCTATAGAGGCAACACTAATAGAATGCCATAGGCTAGCCCAGTTACCTTAAGGGAATACATTTATGCATGATGGTTTGACAGTGATTGTAAGTACAGATGTTCATTCATAATGAACAAAATATTTTCAATTTCCTGTTTGGCATGCACTGTGTGTGCTCCATTAAGAACACTCATACACACTGATGATAAAATAAGCAAACAATTCTAAGATTTCAGGAGTCAAATTGCTAGATTGTGTAGCTGTGGATATGAATGTTACATACGGCTGAGTTACACTGTGAACAAATTTGGGCACACTCTGAGCTGCAATAAGGATTTACAGACATCTGCAGCAATTGTGAGCAGCATACTTCTGAGGCCCATGTATGAACAACTAAGTTCATTGTCATGGATTTGTCTCAATTTTGTCACCACTTTGGAATCAGTGGGGGCAGTGGAAAATATCTGTGAGCAGGGGATACACACAACATTCCCTTGGGTTTGGGGTGTTTAAACATGGACATAAAAGCCTAAATATTTTGTGTTTTGATGCCAACAGATCAACATCTAGAGTGCCCCACTGTAGAAAGTACCATTCAGGACTCTTGAAACTGAATTCGTACTCCTATGTGTCTGTGTGTTTCATTGTTCCTGATGAGTAGGTCTGAAAACCGACAATGTGCACTTGGAAGGTAATGTTCCAGAATGTGGATTTGGTGTTTTAGAGCCATTTTTCCTGTCCAATCTGAGGTATATACAGGGAGTATATCCCTCTCTGCTTCACATTCCAAGGTTATCTTTTTGTCTGTATACAGGAGTACATTTTTGCCATGGAAGTAGGTTTGGAATCCCTTTACTGCTAGATATACTACTTTTAATTACAAACACACTGATGTGAAGTAGTAGTTCTACATTGCTTCACTTTCCTTATACTATGAAATCGGACAGCAGTACTCCCCTTTCCTAAAGGAAGGCAACCATCATGTCATGGGTGGCTGGAGATCTACAAAGTGTCTCCATGTTGTGCAATACTGACTGTACCCCCATTTTTGTAATTGATTTAAGGAAACAATACTAGATCTTCCCAATTTGTAAACGTCTGTGTCCACTGTAACACCAAACTTTCCAGCAATGGGCCCATCTGCATATGTGCTTTGGTAACAAAGTTTAATCAAAAAGCCATCAAGCCCATCAACATATGCACCATTGGCACTATCAGCTATTGTGATATTTGGAAAACAATGAATTCTGATGGGAAACAGCCCTCTATGAAGGCTCACCTCAAACTTCCTGCCTTGCTTCTCCTCTTTTTCTTACCTTGTTCTTTTTGGCTTTAGGACCCTGAGCACTTTACAACTGCTAACCAGTGCTAAAGTGCATGTGCACTCTCCCTAAAACATGGTATTATTGACTCATACCCAACTGGCATATTTAATTTACTTATAAGTCCCTAGTAAAGTGCACTAAATGTGCTCAGGGCATGTAAATTAAATACTACTAGTGGGCCTGTATCATTGATTGCGCCACCCACATAACTAGTCCTTTAACCATGTCTCAGGCCTGCACTTGCACGGGCCTGTGCGCAGTTTACTGCCACTTCGACTTTGCATTTAAAATCACTTGCCAAGCCTTAAACTGCCCTTTCATTACATATACGTCGCCCCATAAAGTAGGCCCTAAATAGCCCATAGAACAGGATGCTATGTAACTAGAAGGTATGACATGTACTTTTAGAATTTACATGTCCTGGTAGTAAAAAGTTATCAAATGTGTTTTTCACTACTTTGAGGTCTACTCCTCTTATAGGCTAACATTGGGAAATACCTTTAAGCTGTAACTCATGATAAGAAAGGAGTAGCTGCATTATGTTTCATATCTTTGAAATGGTAATGATAAATACTCTCAACTGGTTTATGTCAGATTTAACATAACTATTTTAGAAATGCCACTTTTAGAAAGTAGACATTTCTATGCTCTTACTGCTGTGTGTGCCTTACAGTTTCTCCAATACACACGTGGGCTAGGTGACAATTACACTGTGTACATTCCCCCCAGACAGCCACAAACACAGGAAGGCTAGGTGTGGCTGAGTAGCGATATATATACATCTGCATCTGAAGGCCCTTCCTGAGCCAGAAGGGAGGAAGGCGCCAAAACTTACACTTCAATATGTAGTGGCCTGACTCCACACAAAGGACTGACAACCCCCCACAGATAGCCTGGCAGACAGGATTAGGTTAAAAGGGATACTTGTGCACTTCAAAGCCACTCTTTGAAGTCTTCCCCACTTCAAAGGCAAATTTGAGTATAGGTACTGGATCTGTTACCTCACCAAATCAGACACATTTTGGACTTATAACCAGACACTTATGGATCTTGAACTGGACCTCTATCAGACAAACTGCTGTGTGACCCAAAGGACTCATCTGGACTATTTTTCTGGAAGGACTGCTATTCTGCTGGTTCCCCTGCTGCTCTCTGACTCTGCTGAAAGAGAGCAGAACTCTGCCTTCCCTCCAAAGTGATCTCCAAGGACTTGCTGGCTTGTCTCCTGCATTATCGGCTCAGGTTTCCTTGACAACCCAAAAGTCGCCTGCCTCGCTGCATTCCTGATCCGGAGCATTGCCATGTAACATTGTGCCCTGGCTACATCTACGAAGGAGCCGCAGTGCGACTCACCGAAAGAAAGCCTTTTTCCCCAAGGAAGGTACTATGATTACCAAGACCCATTGGGTCTCTGCAAGCCGACCTACAGAACATTTCAGACGGCTGGGGGGGTTGGAGGGGGGCAATTAAAGCATTTTGGTCTGGACGGACCGCTTAGAGACTTCTCTTCGAGGATTTTGGGGGGGGGGGGGGGGGAGTACTACACTGGTGCTTTCAATGTGAGGACATTCATTTGGCTTTTCAGTATTACTGTAAATCTAAAAGAAGCAGATGTATCTATAGCACTGTGAGTTACTAAATTAACTTGAAAAGCATAAATTGGATTCTTTTTGTTTTGGTCCTATGTTGGTTATAATATACTAAGCTATTTTTCTAACCTGGTGTGGAGTTTTTTTGTGGTGTTTTCACTGAGTTACTGTTTGTGTTATTGCACAAATACTTTACACATTGCCTTCTAAGCTAAGTATGCCTGCTCTGGTGTGACTTAACCTGACTAGGAATGGGGTACTTACTTGCTCAGGGTGCATACCTCTGCCAACTTAAAACCCAATTTTTAACAAATTCAAACTCTGAAATGTCGGTTCTTATTGCATTAAGCTTGTCGCTCCGAGATAACATTGAGTAGGGGGTGATTACCCTAGAATTTTGACACTGATGGTTACCCTAATGCATGAAACAAGATTACTGTAGTTTGTGTATGGGACAGGCTTTGCTAAGCCAGCTTCCCCTCTACCATCCAATTGTCCAATTAAGGGTAAACAAACTCCTTTGTTGCGAAGGTGAAATGCCACTGCAGCAAGGCATTTGGTGAGCACTATTGGTGCAGATTTTAAGATGAAAAGTAGAGCTCTGAATTGATAATGCTTTGAATTGATAATGCTTTGAATTGATAATGCTTTGAATTACCATAAAGCAGCGGTACTTGCAATGAGTTTGAAGCATAAGGATATGAAAGTGTATATTCAGGCCCCACTGGTCCAAAGTGGGATACATTAACCTCTCTGAAGTAATGTCTACTCTTATAGTGCCTCCCTTGCTTAACAGTAACCAGGCTTCTTTTTGCATGAATAGTATTTGATCCCTCTTTACTTTGGATTTTATTGAGGTATGTTTGGGGATAGGTGTGTGAAGTCAACAGAAAAGCCATGTTGCACAGCTGACAATACTATTTTGTATGTGGTTACAGTACTGAGTTGCGGATGGTATTCTTTCAACCCCCTCACAAACTGCCACCCTCCCACACCTACACAAAGCACCAACCAACAGGTGTCTTATGGCCACAGTGTTACTGCTTGGATGTAGGGAAAGTTCCCTGTACTGGAGCCTCTGCCATTTTGTCGAAAACACTTTTCGGAAAAAGGATTTGTTTTATGGTTTGCTATTATTGCCCTTGTTGCTAAACAGGGTGCCCTGGTAGGCCTGTCTACTGAGAGGGGTTGCATGCCAAGTCTTATGACAGCACTGGAATGAGTACAATTACTGAAAGACATCCATATACTTGGCAGAATAAGTGTCCTTAATCTTTTTGAGGGCCTCATCAGCATGCAGTCTAAATAAATGGGATCAACTGATTGACAACTGTAGGAGGTATTTCTGTAGCTTAGGGCAGATACCAGATGTTGAGAAATAAAATGGTGCTGGTGTTAATCTGGCAGCATACCGAATCTTCAGCATGTGGAAAGCAGTATATACCCACAATTGAGATGATTTTCCAACTAAAGAACAATTTCAAAGTTTTCAACAGATGTTTTTAGGGAGCTCTTCAAGAAGCTCTTCCATTTCCTCCAAGTGGGAACAGCCATATAGGCTGAAGAGTGCCAGAATAGCCCTACTACCACTAACACCTCTAATAACTCCACCACTGTTACCACCAATGACAACACAAACAACTCCACCAATCACCACTGATAAGTTCAACTTCATCACCAGGACAATCATAAACACTACCAAACTATCCAAAACAATACACCACATAAGTTAACACCACCATTCCAATGCTGTAACCACAATAGCAATATGATCATCAATATCTACAGCACCAACACCATAACTACCACCAATACCACAACAAATAACACCAATAGCACCACCAACACCAATAGCTCCATCATAGTATTCTTACACCACCAATATACCACCACCAACAAATGCCAACACCAATGCCACCACCATTCACTATAAACACTAGTGAGGTCAACAGGTGTAACTTTAATATTTTATGACATGGAAACATAGTTGTAGCATGCTGATGTTTGCATGCATTTTTAGACTTAATTGAGGCCTATTGGCTTAGCCAATGCTTGTATTTAATGGAGAACTCTTTTTATTTCATGACTCGTAGTAGGTTGCAAGTCAGAGTACAGAAGGCATGCTAGCCTCCACTGATATTCTCGCTATGCTCTCACAGCTGTATCTGTGCCTTGTAATTGGAACAGCCCATGCAGTAATACAAAAGTAAACATACTGTAAATATGTGTCACAAGTGCTGGCTGCAGAAGAGTGGTTGTGGGAGAAATCTGTGAAAGTCAAAACAGAGCCAGGGCTCTCACAGGTCCTTAATTAGGAGTAGATGTTTTAGTTGTTTAAGGCAGCCAGTGCCCTAAAAATGACCATAGCATAAATGGGGTCCAAGAGTGAACCTTTTTAATTTATTTAAAAAAAAAAAAAAGATTTTAAAGGTTGCAAAATATGTGGTGGCATTTTGTAAAGTATTCTACCTTGACAGCTATTTCCGATAAGCAGTATTAAACAGCCCCATTAAATGTAGTGAGAAGGGAACACTGGGGATGTCTTGGAAATGTGGGTGAAATGGTGAAAAATACTGAATGGAATATAAATGCAGCTGTACATGGAGTTGTGTACTCGCCATCAGAGCTCTTTAAGGGAACTGTATGACAAACGCTGCATTTCTAGACACATTTTAATAATAATACTGATAATAATTGAAAGGGGTGTAAATGCAGGTCCAAACACATTTGCACGCTTTTGTGTACATAGATGTGATGTCTACAATGATCCACTTGACAGTAGGATTGCACTGACTTTACCTGGCTCTTGCACAAGATACCGCAATGGACGAGTCGCCAGGACAGAAAGACAAAATATGCACAGGTTGTTGGGAGCCTGGGCACACCTCAGCCAGTGAGTATGGCAATATGCCCACATCCACTACTCAAAAGGAGCTAGAACTATCACAACAGCCACCCATCCATCATTCCAGATCATTGAGCCTACTGCTTAATTGGTGTGGGCTGTTGGGGGTGGCAGGCACCAGCTCTCATTTTTAGGGACCTATTCTTAATTTTCTTTATCAGACCCCAGACCAAAAAAGAGGGAAGGATACCAGAGGTCGAAGGGAAACATAAGAAATCAGTAACAAAGTGGGATAAACAGGGACAAAAATGAACCTGAAAGCGAAAAAAAAAAAAATATACACTAAGTGTAGAGTAGTGGAAGAAAGAGACACAAGGTGGGGTCAGAACTAGGCAGTCGTGGTATTCAAAAAGCCTGTCATTCAGTAATGTTGTAACCGTCCCCTAAGAAACGCCTGTGGCCCCCTGCACTAATAATTTACCAAAGTAAACACCGCTTCAACACCAAACTACTTTCAGAAAGTAGTGGTGATCTGTTTCGGGTCAAAATTTTCACTATCTACTGGTCACCATTTTTCTTTAGGAGGATGCTGGCAGCGTACCTTCAAATTGACTGGGCATGTGGTGGGAGGTGCAATATAAAAAAGACGATGGCTCAATCACTTTTGCTGCAGCCCGTGTGTGTCTTACTGCAAATAATTTCACAATGCCCCCCTCTACCTAAATCCAACACGGCAGAACCTTTCTTTCCCTGTGCAGAGCTCATGTTCCCCTCTTAGAGATGTTAAAGTATACAAAGAGAGATGTGTGGAACTAATAGGCCGGTCCTTTAGTGTGTTGCCCTAAGTGCAACATGTATGCCCAGATGTGGGGCGTGTGCACACTGTGACACTGGAACTAAGCTGTACCTGCCTGATGAGCACTTAACAAGGACAAAAGCAGTCATGGATTGTGCTCTGTTTAGGGGAGGACCTGACCTGGAAGTTCGGGCTGGACTGTATCCATTGGAGCAGTGTTAAGACTGTCTTGAATTTGTCTGGGTCCTAACTGAGGTGGCATGGTGTGCAAAATAACAATGGCCTGGGATGCAGCCCAAGTAATTAATAGTGGCTGAGGTTAATTCAAGTATTCCATTTATCACTTTTTTGAACACTTCACCCTAGAGATGTGGCCAGGGAAATGAGCATCCCCTCCTCAGTGATCAATCAAAACCAGTTCTAGACGCCGCTCTTCTCCCACTGGGACTAGTGTCCGGCTGAGTAAGGGAACAAAGAATGGGACAGGCACAGGTGTTAGCTATGTCTGCCTGTGACAGGGTTGGCTTCTTTAGCATTAATTAGGTTTCCGAGGACTCCCCAGATGGTCATCCTGTCATTCTGACAGGTAAATCCGCAGATAAAACCTGCACCACTGTGCTACACATGGCAGGCCTGCAGTCATGTTTGTCCTGACACTGCATTCGGTGGCACAATGTGTACTGCAGCCCTGTGGTAACATTCAACTCACAGGCCCTGGGAACACGTACCACAGACTAGGGACTTACAGGTAAGCTAAATATGCCTATTAGTTATTTGACATTTTTAAGGGTCAGAGCACATACACTTGGCAATGGATAGGAGTGTCCCAGTGTGTAGAGTGCAAAAACCAGCAATAAAATGTAGGATCACGCAGAAAGGGTCATTTTCCTACAAGTGCTCTGTGTAAGTGCCCCAAGTGTCAGTCTGTCAGTATCCACATTTGGCCCCCCTCACCCCCCACCGTCAGTGTCATGTTACTTTGTTGGTATTGTGTCCTACTGTCAACATACTTGTGCTCTGGCATCCCTTTGTCAGTGTACCAGTGAAACTCCAAGCCAATATCTCAAAATGATTGATTATGTCTTGGAACAGCAATCCAATGTCACAGTCCTCATGTCAGTATTGATTTGCCTGCGCAAATATACTAGTGACTGTGTTTATTTGCTATTGTCCTTTTCAGAGCATTCTCCTTTTGGTGTCCAAGTCTAAGTCTACTTTTGTCACTGTACTCATGTCAATGCCCCTTGTCAATAGTGATACTCCAGTAGCAGTAAGCCAGTGAGAGTTGGTAACCCCTTGTCAGGGGCCTCTGTCCTTGTTGGCACCTTTGTGTCAGTTTCAAGTGAGTGTGTCAGCACCCCACCCATGTCAGTGTACCAGTCTTTGTGTTCGCCAAAATGGCACTGTCTGCTTATATAATGCTCATTCCATCCTGAGTCTACGTCAAAAGTCTAAGGGGGCGGATGACTGAGTACTGGCGACAGAGTGCTGGTGATCTAAAAAGAAAATGAACCAAGGGGATGTGTATTTTAGAAGTGATATATTGAAAAATGTTGTGAGATAGTGGGGCAGATTTACTAAACTTTTAGTGTAATGCAGCACAGCAACCAACACTGCTGAGTTAAGCTGCACAAGGGGCAGAAAGCAGTGCAGAGCCACTAAAAGTAAATGCCCTGGTGTTCTCTTCCTCAAAGTCTATAAAAAGTGATGGATGGAATATTTGAATTCTCAGTCACTTGTAATTACTCTCAGATGGTCATTATTGTGTACACCACACCACCTCAGTATGGACCCAGCTATATGCAAAACAGTCTTGACCCTGCTCCAATGGGAATATGCCAGCCAGGTCATCCATGAACCGGAACACGAGCAACTCAGGACCAGTTTTGCCCTTGTTATGGCCTCATCAGCCGGGTATACCTTGGCTCTACTGACAGTGTGCACAAGACCCATGTCTGTACATAGCTGTTCCATTTAGGGTGACATACTAAAGTCCACAAACAGTGATGGGTGGAATGCATGAATTAATCTCAGACCTAACTAGGGCAAAATCATCCCTTGGTTGCTTGTGTTTCGGTTGAGGGAGGACCTAGAATGGCAGTTCGGACTGGACTGTTCTCATGAGGAGCATGGCCAAGACTGATTTGCAAGTGGCTTGGTCCAAACTGAAGTGGCATGGTGGGCATAAATTATGGATAAGGATGCCGCATCAAGCGTTCACCAATGGTTGAGATTAATTCAAGCATTTCATCCATCACTTTTTATAGACTTTACTATGTATCCCCAAGTGTGCCAAGTACGCTAAGATATGGGTCCAGAGCTTACTGAGCCACTGCCGAGAGATAAGAAAATACAGGGCTGCATACAAAGTTGTACTAAAAAACGCTAAAAAAGAGTGGGAAACTAAATATTGGAATAGGCCGGTTGATGTACTTTATGAGAAGGATTTTAAACTATTTTGGAAACTTGGGGCAGACAAAGGTAGCTCTCAAGGTGTGGAGAACTACCCAGTAATTCAGCCAGAAATGTGGGTGACGCATTTTAAAAATGTATACAGAAAACCTCAAATTAGTAGTACCACTATTCCTCCATTAAAACCTAATGAACTTCTTGCCGATACATCAACTGATGGGAGAGTTATACTACCCAAATTCGACCTGGATCTTTTCTCCCTAAAAGAAACAACTCTGGCTCTCCAATCAATACGTAAAGGGAAGGCCCCTGGTCTGGATGGCATCCCAGGTGACTTATATCTGTCCCGACCGACAACTTGGTCTCTGTATCTAAATGCGCTCAGTAATGAGATATTGAGGTGGGGAGGACTTCTCCCCACGTGGCAAGGAGCAATCATAGTCCCTATTTACAAGAAAGGGCCAAGGGAAGAACCTACCAACTATAGGCCAATTAGTCTAATTGATGTTAGTCAAAGAATATTCAGCAAGCAGGTATTGAATAGACTACAGGCATGGATAGAGGATTCTCATATTCTCTCAGATTTCCAGGCAGGATTTAGAAAAGGAATGAGCACAACAGATCAGGTATTTAGGTTTAACCTTCTCTGTTGGAAATATTTGTCACTTAATAAGAGCCATCTATATGTAGCTTTTATTGATTTAAAATCTGCTTTTGACATGGTACCACGGGATCTATTGTGGAATGTTATGGAGAGTTATCAACTTGATGGAGAACTACTAAGACTGATTAGGTATCTGCATGAGGGGACTTATGCTCAAGTACGTTGGTCACAAAGTGGCGATCTAACGGAAGCTATACCTGTCAATAGTGGGGTCAGGCAGGGGTGTATTCTGGCACCAACATTGTTTAATCTCTATATCAATGGTGCGGCGGACCAACTGTTACACTGCATCCATGATGCCCCAAAGCTAGCTGGAGCCTCTGTCCCCATTTTAATGTTCGCTGACGATACCTTATTAATTTCGAGAACACCCATGGGCTTACAAAATGAACTGGATGCTTTTTATAACTTTTGTTTTAATAGAGGACTTGAAATAAATCCAACAAAATCAAAGTTCATGGCTTTTAACCCGCATAAATTGTTTAGGGGGAAAATGACCATAGCAGGCCAACCAGTGGAGAAAGTCAGCCAATTCGACTATCTGGGGATTAGGCTAAGTGATGACCAACATTGGTCGGCGCAGATTGGGAAGAGTCTGACAGTCCTTAGGCAGAGGTCAACAGTGATAGGGAGGAAAATTGCTAATTTTTCAGAAGGGGAGATATCACCCGCCATCACTGTTTATAAAGCAGCGGCAGTTGCAGCTTCAATCTATAGCGCTGAGCTTTGGGGACACACTAACTCTAGGTGCTTGACTACGGCAGAAAACAGTTTCATACGGAATTTTCTGCGGCTGCCGATGAGTACCCCTCTCAACCCCCTTAGATTTGACCTAGCCTTAAATGAGATCCACAACAAAATTGCACTAAGACCACTCATGTATTGGGTTTGTCTTTGGACTTCGGAGTATCTGTCCACCCTGCATGTAGTATTAGATGAGTTTCTCGTAGGTGACTGTGCATTAAAGATCCCTTGGTTTAGACACATCAGAGATATGTGTAAACTCCTCAAAATGGAGGAGGTGTGGAGTGCTCCTCATAACCTGACCAAGGAACTAAAAGAGCGTATAAAAAGGTGCTACTGGGAGAACATCTTGGTTCAAATCTGGTCTAAAAACCAAGGCAGTCAGACCCTACAGTTCCTAGACCATAAATGTAGTCCCAGATTGGAGGCCTATATGGACAATGTAAACCCTGCCTATACCAAAACACTTTATCAAGTTCAGGTTAGGGATCCTCCCGCTCAAGACATTTACAGCGAGATGGAGAGTGGAGGAATGTAATTCAACATTCGGTCATCATTGTCAAAAGACAACAGAGACACTCGCGCACTTTATGTTTTTTTGTCCTAGATATTTGGTACCTAGGAAGAAGTGGATTGCTCCGCTATGTAGGTCAATGGGGATGAGGGAATGGAATACAGCATTACGCCTTTTGACAACTGACACAAATGACAAAATAGTTTTTTCAGTCGCGAGATATTTGCAAAGTGCATCGGCTATAAGAACCAGAGAATTGCCATAATCGTGTGTTTTAATATATTGGTCTTAGATCATATCTATTTAACATAACAAGTTTTTAACTGTTTGGAGTTAAGATATAATGGCAGATTTCTTTTTTTTTTTTATATTTAATACCTTGGGATTTTAAGAACAGTGTTTGTTTTGCACTGTTTTTACAACTATGTGATCTCATAACTTATTCAGGGCTCTTAAAGTATAACGTGGCATTTCTTGTTCATTTTCTTTTATAATCGACATGTTGCTCAATCATGATAGGCATTTTATTGTTTACTTTTATGGCTTCCAGCCGAAATAAAGTTACTATTTGATTTGATTTGATACTGAGCCACTGGCACCGAGCTATACCTGGCTGAAGAGCCGTAACTAGAGCAAAACTGGAACTAGGCTGCTTATGTTAAAACTTGGCCTGGAAGTTTGGGCTGGACTGTTCCCATGAGGAGAAGGGTCAAGACTGATTGCATATAGCTATGTCCAAAATGAGGAGGCATGTTGGGGAAAAAATAATGGATTGTGATGTGGTCTCTGCGATGACCAGTGGCTGAGATTAATTCAAGCATTCAAGCATTCATCCTATCACCTTGTTGTTTTTGTTTTCTTTCCCTGTGCTGGTGTACTAAAAATCTGCCTAGAGCTATGCACATGCCTTTGCACCACGGTGGTGTGACAGTTTTTTTTTTTTTGCTGAAGTATGCCTTCCAGTACAAAATCCTATGCCTACACAGGTTTTATAACATTCCACACATAAGATGTGTTTTTTTTCTGTACAGTACAGCACACATGCAACATGCGAAAATGTGTTCAACCTTGCATCTGTTTCAAGGAGGCGTTATTCTTTTATGCAAAGCTTGGTCTGGCTATTTTAGTAGGTCACATTTTACAACTAAAACTATAGGTTCTTGTGCTGGAACAACCAAGCAGCACCCTCTCCCTTGATGCAATGTGGTGCAAAGTGGTAGAAAGCACAATTTGAGCCAAGAAAAAGAAGCCTTTCCAATGCAAGACATCTTTTGTGTTGGAAAGTAAATATCTTTACCAAACGTTCGATGCAAAGTCTAAATACATATGCTTTCCTAGCAATACAGAAAATCATTTAAAAAAACAAGAAAAAAAGAGAAAAATAATTGAACAAGTAAAATATGTTTTTCACTAATATATACATTACAGTGGCTTGTGTAGCATTATGACTATAATCTGTATCACACTATTCTTTTGGGATGACCATACTCAAACAGTTCCACATATTATCTGAAAATTAAGGCAAAGGCTTGAAGTTTGGAATGCAGCATTTTATTACTAACATGTGTGCTGAACATATAGGAAAAAGGAAGTGGCAATATGAGTAAAGTTTTTTTTGTGAAAGTAGTCTCTTGAGCACTGCCTGCTGCCAGTTGCATTTGGAGGAGCAACCACTATAATGCAGGTGTCTGGCCCCTCCAGGTAGCCTCCCCCCACTTGCTGTGCCCCTGAATCTCACTGCTGATGGACCAGCCGCTTTACACTAAGTGTCATTGCCAGGACTGGCACCTTAATGGTACTCATAGGCGAGAGGTCAATGACTGAACAGCCATAGTTTCAGCACAAACAAAATATTTTGCTGTGAGGAAACATGTGGCCCTGAAAGTGTTTGAATGTGAGAATATCTTAATGCAGGCACTCAACATATACAAAGACTGCACAAAAAGAGAGGCTGAAGCATTTCTTGTGCCAACATAACAAAGATACCAGGTAGATATTCTGCATGACAGTCATACATAATCCTGCACAGCAACACAAGCATCTGCTACAGAGGAGGTCAGTGAGCACATTGGTTCCAATCACAGGAGGAACATTTTTATGAATGCACCTGCTTCAGAGTTTCCCCTATAAACTGCTGGTCTGTGGTTTTACTCCTGGTATGGTAGCTCCTAAAGCACCTGCTAGGGCTATCAGTTTGTCATTTGCAGGCCACATCCCCAGTTGGGGAGGTCACAGATCAGTCTGAGAGAACTGTATGTAACCTGCTGGTCAAAGGTCCCAGTTTTAGTAAGATACTTTACAAGAATAACATTGTATTTGCAATTGCAAAGCGCATGTTCACCCCCTAGAACAGCATGGAGTGGAATACCAGATTTTACCCAGCTAAATAGTAGGTTCATGCACTTATGTTATTTGCATCCTGAAAAACTGCTGCCTGCAGAAAGACTAATGGTTTAATATTCCAGAAACCTATAAGAAATATAGTGATAGGTTTGTCTCCAATGGATTGGTCAACTCAGTCTTCGTCTTTCCGAAGGGAACAAGAGAATCACTGTGCTGAATCTTAGGAGCTAATAACTATAATGCACCAAGTCAAAAACTACTCTGTGATGAAGGTTGCAGTTCTTATAAAGGAGCCACAGTTTCTTGTGCTTTTGCTCAACACTTTACCCTAGAAAATGGTGTCAAAATGTAGAACGTAGGTGGAGGGTGGGTGCTTTCAAAGGTTACGTTGTCTTCTTTAGGAAAAAACACAAATTAGCCCAGTGAATTATCTGAAGTCAGAATATGACTTCACACTGCTAACCGAACTAGTACTTTTTATATTTCCCTCATAGCTCTTAGACTGATTCTACCCACATTTATTTTTATGGTTTGGCTTGACAGCCTGCTAACCTGGCCACAGCACCAATGTTCTTTCTTTAAACTGTACGATTGTTTCCACCACTGGCACACAGCTAAGTCCCATGTCTAAGGTACCAGTGGTATCAAGGGCTCTGTGGCCATGAAGGGTCCCTAAGGGCTGCAACATGTATTGTGCCACCCTAAGGGACCCCTCATTAAACATGTGCACACTTCCATTGCAGGTTGTGTATGGTGGTGAGGAGAAAAAGGTGAAGTCGACATGGCGCTGCTTCCAGGGTGTCGTGCTCACAAACCACTGCTTGTAGCATAGGTAAGCCAGCCCTCTAGCAGGCCTTACAACCCTAAGGCAGGGTGCACGATCCCACAGGTGAGGGCATAGCTGCATGAGAAATATGCCCATACAGTGTCTAAGTCCATTCTTAGACATTGTGAGTGCAGTGTGGCCCTATTAAGTACATGGGCTGGGAGTTTGTCATGACAAACTCCACAGCTCCATGATGGCTTCACTGAAGACTGGGAAGTTTGGTATCAAACTTCTCAGCACCATAAACCCACACTGATGCCAGTGTTGGATTTAGTGTAAAATGCACACAGAGGGTATCTTAGAAGATGCCCCCTGCATTTTATTCAACTCTTTAGTGTAAGGCTGACCAGTCTGTGCCAGCCTGACACTAACAGACAAGTTTCTGACCCCAAGGGGTGAGACCCTTTGTGCTCTCTTGGGTCAAGAACAAAGCCTGCTCTGGGTAGAGGTGCTTCACACCTCCCTCCTACAGGAACTGCAACACTTGGCAGTGAGCCACAAAGGCTGGGGCCTCCTGTTAGAGTGCCCCAGGGCACTCCAACTAGTGGAGATGCCTGCCCCATCTGGACAAAGCCCCTCTTTTGGCAGCAGGCCCAGGGGAAAAATTAGGTAAAACAAAGAGGAGTGAACACTGTAGTTAGGACCACCCCAAAGGTGTCCAGAGGTGAAGTGACCCCCCCTCCTTTCAGAATTCTGCATCTTGTTTTGGAGGAGAGGGACCAATAGGGATAGGAATGTGCCCCCTCCCCAAAGGGAGTGAGCACAGGAAGGGTGTAGCCACCCTCAGGGAGTGGTAACCATTGGCTACTGCTCTCTGACTCCTATAACACCCTTAAATCTAGTATTTAGGGGCACCCCTGAACTATAGTCGCCAGATTCCTGGCAACCTCAAGAAAGGAGGACAGCAAAGCATACCCCAGCAGTGAAGACTCCAGTTGATAACTGACTTGGTCTCAGCCCGACAGGCATGTCTGCAGCTTCAGGACTACTACTACAAAAAGGCGATGCATCCTGCAGGACCAGCTACCTCTGCAAATCCCCACAGGACTGCCTGCCCAGTAGAGGACCACAAACTCCGGAGGACAGTGGCCCTGTCCAGAAGAAACCCTCTAAAGGAACTCCAGAACCGCCCACCAGTCCAGAGAAGGTCCCCAGGCGATTTCGACCTCAAGTCCACCCAGGGTTGACCCCCCCTGGCCAGTATGACAATGCCTGCAGCCTGAATCCAGAGGACCCCCCCTGACCACGACCGGATCCGATGAAGATTCCCAATGCCCAAAGGTACCCCTGCACCCACAGCCCCCTGTTCTTGGGAATGTGACCGATGGTCCAGCAACATTCATCTGGCGCCTCTCCTACGTGTCCAGCCTTTGGTTTTCAGGAACTGACCCCATGGACACAGCCAGCAACATCTTTTGTGATCCCCTGTGTCCCCCATTGAAAAGCACTGGGCGCCCACCACTGTGTTTGCACCCTCCACCCAGCCGCCCCTGAAGGTGTGCGTTTGGTGTTGACCTGTGGGCCCCCCAGTGCTGACCTAAATAAACCCCACAGGCAGGTGTCCTGAACCCTGGGTACTTACCTACAATCTGTTTTCTACAGAGCACCGCAGTCCTAATAGGATTCTATTGAAAACCCAATGCTAACTTTGACCTCTGCACCCAGTCGGCTCAGTGTTGCTGGTGGTGCACTCTTGGGGTCAACTTGAAATTTGACCTGTGGACAGCATAACCCCTGATGACTGGGATCATAAGTCGTGGACTTATTTGTTAAATGTGTTAAAAAAAATTCTTCCCTAGGAATCTATTGATTCCTATGAAAAATTGCACTGTGTCAACTTTTAAAATTGTTAAGAGTCACTTGTAAACTGCTTTATCTGCAAAATCCAAACAAAGCACATTTGATACATATGTCTGATACCTACTGACAACTGCACTTACCTGCAATAAATACCTTATGGTTATAGTAATAAAGTAATTAAATATATTTCTGCTATATGAAAACATTGGCCTGGAGTTAGTCATTGAGTGTGTGCCTCGTTTCTTGACAAATACTTTGCATAACCCTCTGTTAAGCCTAACTGCTCGACCACATTACCACAAAAGATAGCATTAGTATTCTCTACTTTAGCCTCTCTTAAGCCTCTGGGGAACCCCTGGACTCTGAGCACACTATACCTCATTTTGGTATAGTATATACTGAGCCAGCTTCCTACACTTTTCATGTGTCAAATTCCCTCATCCATCATAGAACCTGATCACAAGTATGAAAACACAGTGTTAGCAAATGCCATCTCCAAGTCACATTATGTAATCTTAAAAGTACAAGACAAGTGAATGTGCAGTGGTTTTTAAGTAGTTTTTCTCTGGTCTCTTCTTAATTACCGCTGACATTTCACTGCATTAGAAGTAACAGCTAGTGCTGTATGCAAAGAAAACTGACTGTAAAGCCTTGCTGTTTTACATTATCTTTCGAACCTGCCTCCAGGTTTCAGGGTGCTGCCGCAACTGTTGCACTGTTAGCTTTACTATCCCTGGCTGCAGCCAGCCCTGATAATATCGACAGACACAGAGCTTGCAGTTCACAGTACGAAATATAGCCCTAGATGTTGGTGACCAGGAAGGTCAAGCTCAGTTGCTGTCTTCAACGTTACTGCCAGTGTCTCTGGCAAGCATGAACCCTGAGAGCTCATCTTTTGAGAGCTGGAGGTGGCTGGAGACGGACTATTTTGCCTCTTCCTGCCTCTTAATGGAGTCTGAATCTTAAAGCTGCAAAATGTCACCATTCACCTTGTCTGACATGCCAAAGAACAAATGGGTTACGCGGACGGATTCAAACCTGGATCAATATCGGTGACAGAGTCAAAAGATTGAGGAGGGCTCACCCATTATCACTTCTAGGTATTCTGTCCATTGGGTGCATTCTAAAACGGGAATGACACTAAGTACATAGTGTCTTAAGGGGGCTGACTCAAAGCGCCTATATGACTATTATAAGCATTAGTTACAAAATATCTGTGGGAACAACAATCTCTAGTCCAGACCTAAAATCTGTAAACCGTTCACAAGCACTGTGGTAAATGTGAGGAGCACAGAGCCTCTTTTTTCTTGAGTAGAATGTATCTGACAGTTAGTAAGAGCGTTTAGCTAAATTGCATGGTCATTTAAATGTTGGTTAACTAAACAGCAATGTATGTAGACAATCATAATAACTGCAAGACTTTGGCATTTCATCCTATTTTTAATCTGTCGACATGTGATTTTGGATTTTAAAAACCAGAAGAATTGCTGACCGAGTTTCTTTATACTGTTCGATACAGTTTTAATAACAATTACTGACTTTACACTGTGAGAAGGTAGCCTCTTTCTAGCATTGTTACCCCCACTTTTAGCCTGTTTGTGAGTATATGTCAGTGTGTTTTGTCTGTCTCACTAGGATCCTGCTAGCCAGGACCCCAGTGCTCAGTTTGTGGCCTGAATGTGTATACCTGCGTAGTGCCTAACTGTGTCACTGAGGCTCTGCTAATTAGACCCTCAGTGATTATGCTCTCTCTTTGACTTTACATTTGTCACTATAGGCTAGTGACCACTTTTACCAATTTCTATTGGCATACCGTAACACCCTTATAATTCCCTAGTATATAGTACCTAGGTACTCAGGGTACTGGGGTTCCAGGAGATCCCTATGGGCTGCAGCACTCCTTTTGCCACCCATAGGAAGCTCAGACAAACCTTTACACAGGAATGCCACTGCAGCCTGAGTGAAATAACGCACACGTTATTTCACAGCCATTTTCACTGCACTTAAGTAACTTATAAGTCACCTATATGCCTAACCTTCACTTGCTGAAGGTTAGGTGCAAAGTTACTAAGTGTGAGGGCACCCTTGCACTAGCAGAGGTGCCCCCACATAGTTCAAGGCAATTTCCCTGGACCTTGTGAGTGCGGGGACACCATTACATGCGTGCACTACATATAGGTCAATACCTATATGTAGCTTCACAGTAGTAATTCCGAATATGGCCATGTAACATGTCTAAGATCATGGAACTGTCCCCCCCATGCCAAATCTGGGATTGGGGAGGCAATCCCATGCATCCCCGGGGCTCCACTATGGACCCCGGGTACTGCCAAACCAGCTCTCTGGGGTTTTCTCTGCAGCTACCGCTGCTGCCACCCCACACAGAGGATTCTGCCCTCCTGGGGTCTGGGCAGCCAAGTCCCAGGAAGGCAGAACAAAGAATTTCCTCTGAGAGAGGGTGTTACACCCTCTCCCTTTGGAAATAGGTGTTACAGGCTGAGGAGGGGTAGCCTCTCCCAGCCTCTCGAAATGCTTTGAAGGGCACAAATGGTGCCCTCCTTGCATAAGCCAGTCTACACCGGTTTAGAGAACCACCCCCAGTCCCTGCTCTGGCACGAAACTGGACAAAAGAAAGGGGAGTGACCACTCCCCTGTCCATCAACACCCCAGGGGTGGTGCCAACAGCTCCTCCAGTTTGTCCCAAACCTCTGCCATCTTGTTTACAGAGGTGTCAGGGCACTCTGGAGGCCTCCGAGTGGCCAGTGTCAGCAGGTGACGTCAGAGAACCCTCCTGATAGGTGCTTGCCTGACTAGGCGGCCAATCCTCCTCTGAGGGCTATTTAGGGTCACTCCAGTGGGCTTTTCTTTAGATAATGACTTGCAAGAGTTCATTAGAGTTCCTCAGCACGTCTCTCTTCGACTTCTGCCAAGGATCGACAGCTGACTGCTCCAGGACGCCTGCAAAGCTGCAACAAAGTAGCAAGAAGACTACCAGCGACATTGTAGTGCCTAATCCTGGCGGCTTTCTCGACTGTTTCCTGGTGGTGCATGCTTTGGGGGCTGCATGCCTTCATCCTGCACTGGAAGCCACGAAGAAACCTCCCGAGGGTCGACGGAATCTTCGTCCTGCTTCAGCAGGCACCAAACTTCAGCGTCACCCATACTTTGGGACCGCTCTCATCATGACGAGCGTGGCCCCTGGAACACAGGTGGTGGACCCAAGTGACCCAGACTGTCCAGTGGTCCAACTGTCCAAATTTGGAGGAGGTGAAGTCCTTGCCTCCCCTCTCCAGACAGTAATCCTGTGCACTGCATAAGCTGCAGCGACAAGGGCTTCTGTGCACATTTCCACAAAATCCTGCATGCACAGCCAAGCCTAGGTCCCCAGCACTCTGTCCTCCGATGCTCAGCTCCCTGAGTTGATCTCCGGTGTTGTGGGACCTCCTTTTGCAGTGTTGAGATGACTGCCGTGTTCAGACTTCTTGAACCCGTGTTCAAAGACTTCTGCAGATGCTTCCTGCTTGTGCATGGGCTCTCTACGTTGCTGAGAGTCCCCTCTGTGTCCTCTCCCAAGTGGCGACATCCTGGTCCTTCCTGGGCCCAGGCAGCACCCTTTTTCTTCACCCGCGACTCTTGCAGCTAGCAAGGCTTGTTTGCAGTATTTTGCCAAGGAAACAACTCTGCATCCTCCAGCACGCTGTGGGACATCTTCTGCACAAAGGAGAAGTTCCTAGCATCTTTCGTTGTTGCAGAATCTTCAGCTTCTTCCATCCGGAGGCAGGCATTTTGCACCTTCATCCGGAATTGCACTGACGTGTTACAGTTAGGCAAGCTTGTAGCTCCAAAAAGTATGGGTTTACAGGAAATAGATAAAGATGGTTTAAAAATTAAAAATATATACATTTTATCCCGCTTTTCATAAATGATGTGTTCTCTGCACCCCAAGAAAGCAATGTATTCCTAATTATGTAAATTAAGAGAGTAAAATACTCCTATTTTGAAATCCTATGTGTGGCTCTTGGGTGAAATGCAAATATTTCATTTATTAATAGTGTCAGAAAAGGAGAGCTTCACAATAATCACTTTTCACAAATAACATAACGGGATTAAAGTATTGTTAAAACGCCAATGGGAGATACATTCAGTTCATGATTCATTAAAGTACCGTAAATCAATTACCAGGAAGGGTTGAACCAACGTTTCCAAGATCAGCAAATGGATCGAAGTTTGACGATCTTCCAAGGTTGCTGGATGGTCCCAAAGATGCACACGAAGAATGGCTACCAGATGTCTTGAGTCCTACGAATTAACATTAGAATATGTAACATAACAGCAGCCCAAGGGAAAGTAAACATTCATAGCACAAGGGAAGATGAATCATAGGCAGCAATTGCCCCAGACAAATACCTTAAATTCCCTGCTATTATTAATAAGTGGGGATACCAGGCACCTGTTTAAAGTTGTGACGCTATGGAATGCAGATCTCTGCGCCAGTTTCAAGTGCCTTTATCCTAAGCTTTACTTTTGAAAATCCCTACAGGGGGGCCGGAAAAGGTTGAGAAGAATTGTTGCTGAACATAGCGCCACAGGCTTTAAATCGCAAACATGGCATGATCAACACAAGTATCCTACAAAATTCACAATCCTGGGCAGTCTCCAGGAGACTTGGAATCTCATGTTCACTACGCACTTTCTTCACTTTCCAGTCAGTTACACCATAGCAACAAACAGAAAACTATAAAGCTTCAATTGAACTATATGATATGTGAGTCTTTCATCTTAGTCTCACAGTGGTACATTATTGTTAACGCAACAAAAAAACAAACAGCCCCGGTCAAAATGTTTGTGTGGAGGGGACGCCACTGACTCCAGCCAGAAATTTAAATTTGGGGACTAGCGTCCACCAAGACTTTAAATGTGATGCCACTGGGCTTAGAGAGATGGTTTATAAACTCATGCATTAAGGTGATCAAACTCTAAAGTAAACACCACTTTAAAGCTTAAGGTGAAAGGTTGTAATCCGCTGTGTGACTCTTGGGTTATAATCGAACATGTGGTTATTTAGGCAGTGCCAGCTCTCACAAACTAATATAATGCTGAGTAGGTTAAATGGCAATACAGGCATCCCAAAGCCATAGTCCTTGAATGTCTCCTGCATTTCCTCTACACTATGTCTATTCAAATGTACGCCTGTTTAGCAAAGTCAAGCCTGCCTGCAAGGATCCGGTGGCTATGGGGCAAGGGGTAGCTTACTTGGTTAAGCCTTCCTCCGGGCACATTTTCAGCCAGCTGGTTCTTGCTCTTTGTCCTCCCCGGTCTGGCTACTTAGCTTCTTGTCCAGCAGTAGTTCTTACAAGCAGGGCACAATGAGGAACTGGTTTGGTTGGATATGATTTGTACTGGACAGGGAAGGGCAATATCAACCCAGGACACCCTGTCCCTGGTCAGATGGTATTTCAAATATGGTCTAAATAATAGGAAATGGCTCTGAGGAGATGTTTAGGAAGCACTGGTCAAAAACCATTGTGAACGGTCTACTTCCTTGCCTAGAATCGAAATATTCAGTGCTTTTGGCTTATTAAATGTCAGGTACAGCAATGTCATTGCCGCTCAGAACTAAAACTGTTAGTAAAAATCTTGGACTAAAAGTCCTTATGGAGCAGGCCGAACTGTCATTTCGTTGTAAATTGTTTATTTAACAAAAACTCTTGTTTATGCGGCCTACTTATTCTTACTAAACCAAACCTATGTTAAGCACTATTTTCTAATAACTTTACACTCACTGTGGCAATATCAACTGGTAATGATATTTGTAAGAAACGGTCTTATATAAGTGAAGCAGACGGATACGTGGTATAGGAAGTTGGCTCTGTATATACTATCTCAAAGTGAGAGATAGTGTGCAAAGGGTCCAAGGGTAACCCTTAGAGGTTGATAGTGGCAAAATTAGATAATACTAATGCTCTATTTTGTGGTAGTATGGTCGAGCAGTAGGCTTATCAGAGGGTAGTGTTAAGCATTTGTTGTACACACACAGGCAATAAATGATGAACACACACTCAAAGACTTAACTCCAGGCCAATAGTTTTTATATAGAAAAATATATTTTCTTAATTTATTTTAAAACCACAAGATTCAAGATTTGAGGTAAAAACATAACATGCAAGGTACTTCACACAGGTAAGTAAGGAACTTTGAATGAGAGCAGTAACATACACAGTATAGGTTAAAAAGGCAATAAGCTATTTTTAAAGTGGACACAGTGCACAAATCAACAGTTCCTGGGGGAGGTAAGTAAGGTTAAGTTTCTGAGATAAGTAAGGCACTTACAAGTTCAGTTTCCTGGGCCTAGGCAGTCCACCGTTGGGGGTTCAAGGCAACCACAAAGTCACTGTACCAGCAAAACAGGGCCGGTCAGGTGCAGAAGTCAAAGGAGGGCCCAAGACACTTAGGTGCCTAGGGAGAACAGGGGTGCCCTGGTTCCAGTCTGCCAGCAAGTAAGTACCTGCTTCTTCGGAGGGCATACCTAGGGGGTTTTGTAGAGCACTGGGGAGGACACAGGTAGGCACACAAAACACACCCTCAGCGGCACAGGGACGGCCAGGTGCAGTGTGCTTAGCAGGCGTTGGGTTTTCAATAGAAGTCAATGGAGGGACCCGGGGGTCACTCTAGCGGTACAGGCAGGGCACAGGGGGGCTTCTCGGGCCAGCCACCGACAGGGCTAGGCAGAGGGTCGCCTGATGGGGGCTGCAGGTGCAGTGCTTGGTCCAGTGGTCGGGTTCTTTGTTCCAGGCTGTTGCGGTCAGGGGGAGCCTCTGGATCCTCTCTGTATGAGTCGCTGTTGGGTGCAGGGGGGTCGTCAGGTTACTCACGAGGTCACAGTCGCCTGGGAGTCCTCTCTGCAGTGTTGGTTCTCTGGAGCTCGAGCCGGGGGCGTCGGGTGCAGGGTGTTAAGTCTCACGCTTCCGGCAGGAAGAGTGAGTTCTTTAAAAGTTGCTAAAAAGTTGCAAAGTTATTGCTGTTTTTGAACAGTGCTGTTGTTCTCTGGAGTTTCTTGGTCCTTCGGTTCAGGGTAGTCCTCTGAGGCTTCAGAGGTCGCTGGTACGTGTTGGATGCGTCGCTGTGCAGGTTCTTTGAGTCTGGAGACAGGACGGTAGGGCTGGGGCCAAGTCAGTTGTCGTCTCCATGGGGCTTTCAGGTCATTAGTCCTTCTTCTTTGTGTAGGTTGCAGGAATCTGATTTCCTGGGTTCAGGGTCGCCCCTAAATACTAAATTTAGGGGTGTGTTCAGGTCAGGAGGGCAGAAGCCAATGGCTACTGTCCTGGAGGGTGGCTACACCCTCTTTGTGCCTTCTGCCTGAGAGGGGGGGGAGTGGAGACACAACCCTAATCCTACTGGAGGAATACTCCAATCTCAAGATGGAGGATTTCTAAAGGCAGGGGTCACCTCAGCTCACCTTACCTTTGGGGGGCAGTCCTGACTGGTGGGTGATCCCTCCTTGTTTTTCTCATTATCTCCTCCAGCCTTGCCGCCAAAAGTGGGGGCAGTGGCCAGAGTGGCAGGCATCTCCACTAGCTGGGATGCCCTGGGGTGCTGTAACAAAAGGCATGAGCCTTTGAGGCTCACCACCAGGTATTACAGTTCCTGCAGGGGGAGGTGAGAAGCACCTCCACCCAGTACAGGCTTTGTTCCTGGCCACAGAGTGTATTTACAATAAATTCAACACTGGCATCAGTGTGCATTTATTGTGCTGAGAAGTTTGATACCAAACTTCCCAGATTTCAGTGTAGCCATTATGGAATTGTGGAGTTTGTGTTGACAAACTCCCAGACCACATACTCTTTATGGCTACCCTGCACTTACAATGTCTAAGGTTTTGCTTAGGCACTGTAGGGGCATAGTGCTCATGCACATATACCCTCACCTGTGGTATAGTGCACCCTGCCTTAGGGCTGTAAGGCCTCCTCAAGGGGCGACTTACCTATGCCACAGGCAGTGTGAGGTGGGCATGGCACTCTGAAGGGAGTGCCATGTCGATTTAGTAATTTTCTCTCCACCAGCACACACAAGCTGTGAGGCAGTGTGCATGTGCTCAGTGAGGGGTCCCCAGGGTGGTATAAGACATGTTGCAGCCCTTAGAGACTGCCTCTTTTTCTCGCACTTGCAGGTTCCTTGGCATCAGGGCCCTTGGTACTAGGGGTACCATTTACAAGGGACGTGTCTGTGTGCCAAGGCTGTGCCAATTGTGGGAAAACAGGTACAGTATAGGGAAAGAACACTGGTGCTGGGGCCTGGTTAGCAGGGTTCCAGCACACTTTCAATCATAACTGGCATCAACAAAAGGCAAAAAGTCAGGGGGTAACCATGCCAAGGAGGCATTTCCTTACATGTGGTACTTAACCTCACATGGTGTTTAAAATTGTCATATCTAAGTTGGAGTGAAAACGTTTTTCTAAGAATTTGTGTGGACTTCAGCAGTGATGATTTGATTAATAACACTCAGCTGACTATGGCAGCCTACATTTTAAAGGGGGTATAATAAATTAATCCCTCCAAGGCTCAAGGGACAAATGGGGTATCATAACATTATTTAAATCAAACCCCCTGCTTTCAGCCTCAGTCTTTAACGGGTTATTACTGTTTAAAGAACTAGAATATATCTAATTACAGTAAGGGGAGCCACAATGTCACTTGTATAAGAATGGATATACAGGGCTTACTTTGTGAAAGAAAGAGTGCTGGTGACTAAAGGTGCAAATAAACAACATCTCACCGAATACCAAGCCCGGGAGTCTTTAATCCACTACCCTGCCTCTTTCTCGCACTTGCAGGTTCCTTCTATCTGTTTGTGACAGGTTTTGTCGTTTCCCCCCACTCTGTCTTTCTGATCTGTGAGTTATTTTTTTATCTTTCACTTGGTAAGTATCTGATAAAGGAAAAATAAGTGCCAGTCCCCCAAAATTAATGCTGATGCCCTCCAACGGCAACTACCAGCTCAAATTAAGCATTGGGGATATAGTACAAAACCATCAAACTATTGTTCAAGTTGTACTTAAGTACCTGAAAACTTGGTTAAATGACCACAACATGTTGCCACCGAACAGGTGGGTTTTTGTAACTCAGGATCAAATGTGAGTAGGGAAAAAACTGAAATTTGTGGACTGCTGCTGATCGTTATGGTTGCTGTAGAGCAATCAGGGGTGGCTCCTCCATTATGGCAGAAGAGGGTCGCTCCCTGGCCAGCAGCAGCAGCTGCAAAACCTTTACAAGAAAACGATAATAAACTGCGTCTATTATTGCTTTCTTGTAAAGGAGCAGGGCCATGGAGGTGATGAGCAGTGAGGGGGAATGCACAGCACTCCCCCTGAGAAAGCATGCGTATTTGGGCGGCCGTCTCGGGCTGGCCCAACACACATGCGCAGTAGGCTCTCTCGGAGAGCATGCACAGGGCTCCCAGTCTGCCCGGGAGTGCCCTGGCTGGGTGCTCCCAGCCAAATCGGACGCTGCTCTGAGCAGCATCAGGATTGACGCAGGGCAGGCTGGGAGCCTGTGCCTGCAGCAAAGAAGCACAGGAGATGGAGAACGCGAGCAGCATGGTGCTGTTCTGGTAAGTGTTTAAAAAAAAAAAAAAAAAAAAAAAATTTAAACGCCGTCCGCCCCTTCCGTGCCCAGCAAGCCGCGACTGAGATCAATGTTCAGTTTGAAGTAAGATATTAAAAAAATATATATATTCCCCCGGTTTTCTATTTAAGGCCTTCAAGCAGTTTATGCTCATAACTGGATCAGGACAGTTTTAGGCTCCTGTAATTAATGGCTAAAATACCATCCGGTTGAAGGGACTTAAACTGGCCTGTGTCCTTGATGAATTATTTCCTTATAATATAGTGCAAATTTTCTGTTCTTACAAAAAAAAAAGTGTTTGTTTTTCGAGGATTGTACTTGACGACCCTAGGGTATGCAGATAATTTGGCCCTTTTGTACTGCACTCTAACAAGTGTGCAGCTCCAACTGAAAGCTTTGGCCATGCTCTCAACACAGAGGTAAACAAAGGTAAAACAAAAACAATGATTTCTGACTCTAGGCGACTAGCTTTTCCATGATAATCATTAATAAATAGTAAACTATTGGATGGGTTAAGAGCTGCCGTATCTTGGAGTAACACCTAATACTAATATTTCATTGTCTCACAACTACCAACAATCAGAAAGGCAGCTTCGAGAGGGGCACAGAATATTTTAATTTTTAAAGCTCTGTGGGTAAAAAGGATGCCCTCTTACTTATGAAAGTAAATGTAACAAAGATACCAGCATTAGTACTTTATGATGTTGAATCCCAGAATGCTAAGTTCGTAGGGAAAAATGGCAAAACTAAATCATAGCTTTGGAAGGTATTGATAGCATTAAAGAACAAGTTACATACCTTTGGTAACACATTAGCTGGTAGAGACAATATCTAGAACAGATTCCTTACCTATGAACTTCCCAGGCATCATGCTAGATCCGGAAACTTTTTCTTGAGCAATACCCCTGCACCCACTGTTGGATGGCTCCGTTAGGTTCCACGTGACATCAGCGGCGCTGGATGTGACGTCTCGGTCACCTTTATAGGTGTCACCCAGGCGCGCAGACGTTCGTTCTTTTCTTCCGTGCCAGTTAGCGCAGATCTGAAGAGAGCTACCCCTCTGTCACTTGACAGGCTATTTTCAGTGTTTTGGCAAAGATTTTTTGACAGTGGGTCGATATGACATCTAGGAAGGTAGGGTTTAAGCCACGTGGTGCCTCTCACCACGCCATGTCGGTTACAGACCCTCATGAAGTCTACCTATGGTGTCTTGGAGTGACCACGACTCCAAGTCATGCTTGGACTGCCAGGCAATGGCGCTAAGGCTTTGAAGAAGTGGTCCATAAAACTGCTTGCGGCCAAGGAAGTCTATGCCATCCGACGCGACTCCTAGGAGGTCATGGCCCCGGTCGAGGAGGTGGTCATGGGACCGCTCCAGGAGCCCCAAGTCCTCTTCTTCCCATGCAAGGTCCTCAGGACACTCTGGAAAGAGGCACAAGAAGAATAAGTTATAAAGGGACTTTGACTTTGCCTCGTCTGCCAGCTGACGACTTCGGAACATCGGCTTTCCAGGCACAATCCAGCAGAATCGATGCCAGGTCTGACTCCGCGCCTCCCTCCATTTCCGGAAGATGGAGTGATGCCTGCTCAAGTCATGGACTTTTACGAGGCCATGTGCCGCATATTTAAGTGGGTCGACCCTTCCATAGCGCCTGCGGGGGCAGAGGAGGCCCCATCAGGTTCTGCGTCAGCGGCCTTGACCTCAGCACCGATGGGGTCTCGTGGATCCAATTTCAGACCAGCGCCAGTCGTACACACGTGACCTTCTCTGGCACCTGTCACAATGCCGATGCTCCAGGAGAAATTCGAAAGTAAGGAATCTGCAGCTATTAGTCTCTATCAGATTTAAAAAAAAAAAAACATTTTGATCTAGGCTATACCGCTGGTATTCAGATTTGCTCAAATGTGCCAGGATCAGAGGTGGAGGCACGAACAGCTGAAACATAGTCACATGCGATGGGCCAAATGCAGTAGCTCTCATGGCTAAGAAGGAGCATGTTCATCCCAAATCTGACAAAAGAAAAGGCTGGGAGGACGTGAATAATTTTCAATGGCAGGAGAGACCATACAAAATCGGTAACATAACATTGATTATCTCTTTACAGTGTAGGGGGGAAAAATATGGGCAGGCCCGATTCTAATAATTATAGATTACAGAGCATTAATATATCTGAAAGACTGACAACGGCTGCCCACCCTAAAACAGTTAAGCCAATGTTTTAATAAACTTCTGATTATCTCTTAAGACTATGAGGGACAAAATAAGGGAGGTCTCTCTAATAATGATGAGATTGATTGCGCTAATAATAAACATGGGATCCATGAGGGATATATTTCCTCTTCTGACCACCGACTTGCTTAAACCATACATGTCATTAGAGAGCACCTTAAAAGGCAGATGGATATTAGTCACCACATAATGACAGTTACCTGTCCTTTGTACAGACGGACCAATACCTCACCAATGTCATAATGCTTCACAAACAAGACGGAAGCCCAACTATAATATATGAGGTGGCTCTACAGTAACCTTACCCCTCACGCCTAATACTGCCACCCAGACTCTAAAGAGATGAACCCAGAAGAGTTATGGTGCAAGATTTGAATAACTATGGCAAACTACTAATCATAATTAGGCTTTCCTGTTTTCAGTTTAAAAATTGTTGTGGATTTCCCATCAAGACCCGAGGTTGGCATTATGAAATAGTATTTTATTCTTACTCATTAATGCAGTTAAATTAAACTTTTATGCAAACACACAATTCTACAATTAAAATACCACAGTAATTTTAAACCCCAGGATGACAACCACCTTCCTCTTTTCATTGCTGCTATGAATCAGCTCAGTACCTTCTTTGAATGTTTCAGTATATTAGAAACTTATTTTAGCATGCCAGATTCATATTGTAGGAATATTGTTGTTATAGTTGTTACAGTTTATTTTAAAATGTGTAGCTTTAGATTTTGTATATGATTTCAGTGATTATGCTTCAATGTTAAGTTAGCTTTATTCAACATGTTTCTTCACAGGTGTTTGTTTAACTTATTTGGTGTTGTTTTACACATTCAGTTTGTTTTCAGGTACCTTGGGAGTTGGCAACAGCTGCATGGGTATTGAGCAGTAAGCATGAGGTAGCTCAGCATTCTGAAAGCCTTTAGGCCGGGGGTCCTCTAACCTTTTCATTAGTACAAGTTAATTATGGTCAATAAAAATCTTCCTGAGCTACTAAAATTAGTATCGTAGTGTTTTAATAGTCACAACATCAGACATGATTACATTAGCAGCCACCATATTCAAGATTAGCACCTGTAATCACCCCAGTAAGTTAGGCAAGGTTGCCAGCAGTAACTGACAAGTTACTTACCTTCGGTAACACCGTATCTGATACAAACTATATCTAGCTGCAGATTTCTTACCTTTCAGTTCTCTCCAGGCATCAGACTGGATCCAGAAGATTTTTCATGAGCACAGCTAAAGGTGGGGCTGATCGGCTCTGCATGGTAATGATGCTGCGGTTCTCATACAGCCACCACCCAGGTACACAGATGTCAGTTTCTTTTCACAACTTTCCACACCACAAGTGCGGAGGCATGAAGAACACTGATCACTGTTGGTGTGTTCAAACTAGGGCCCTGAAAGGGAAGTCCTGACCCCTAGAAATCAGTTTGCAGAGCAGGGAGGATGGGTGGAACGTTAATGAATCTGCAGCTATAGTCTATGTAGGAGGCTGGCTCAATATATGGTGTACACACCTACAGGGGAGGTACCCTGTACTAAGTCCAGACAACCAGTAGTGATAGTGTAGGAAGTTCTAGATAACCAGAGTTCTCAAAGGGTAGCTGTGGAAAGCAGCTAAGGCTTATCCAGGAGGGTGTAAAGCAGTTGCAAATACCACATGGGTGAGTCAGTGATGTACACACAGGAAAGAATCACACCAGTGGTCAGACAAATGTCTTATTTTTTAAAACACTAAACTACCTTTAGTTTATCTCTTAACTGGAGATATGCACATACAAAAATATACTTAGAAACAGGTAATTAAAAGCATAAAATAACATGGGCCCCTATGGGGGGGGGGGGGGGGGGGAGAAACCATATACTAAAAAAATAAATGGAATGCGAGCATCACTACCAACCAAAACTACCACAAAAGGACCATTAGTACTGGCAAAGTACTAAAACACCAAAGGTAAGTAGCTTGGGCTCCCCAGGCACCTGTGTGCAGAATTGTAACCCCAGGTCAGTGTCCATAGGATAACAAGGGAAAGCTTTGGCTGGAGGTTTCTTGTTCTAGGAGCCTTCTGAGAAGACATTGAGTAAATCTGGTGGAACAAGGGAGGTTCAAGAGTTCCCTCACCTGTGGATACCAGGAGAAGTAGAGTACCTACACTAGGGAGCCCAAGTGCATAGAGGAGAAGTCATGTTGGAATATCCTGATGAAGTCAATGGGGGACCCCAGGTGTCTAGCTTCTGTCATGACCTGTGGTCGGTGGAACCAAAGCCTGGATTCCGGAAGAAGAATGTAGGAGGCTGGCTCAGTATAAAATATACACTAATAGCTGAGGCACCCTGTACTGAGTCTAGGCAACCCTTAGTGATCGTATAGGCGACTCTGGATAACCAGAGCTCTCATAAGCGTAGCTGTAGAAGGCAGCTAAGGCTTATCTAGGAGGGTGTAGAGTGGTTGCAAATACCACATAGATCAGTCAGCGATGTACACACATTGAAGAACCACATCAGTGTTAAGAAAAGTGATTTATTGTTTATTAAAAAATAGGCAATAAACTAACTTCGGCATATCTCCTAACCGGAGATATATACCCACACATAGTTATACTGAGAAATAGGTAAGTAAAGGCATAAAATAACGCAGGCCTCTGTGGGGGGAGGGGTACACCATATACTTAAAAACAAAAAACAAAAAAAAGAATTTATGTGAAAGTCACTGCCAACTAAGACAAATACCCAAGGAGCCTTAGGACCGGGGAAGCAATAAAACACCAAAGGGAAGTAATTAGGATTCCCTAGGCCCCCATCTGAAGAGCTGTAATCTCAGGTCAGTGTCCGTAGGACAACATGGGGAAGTCACGGGTAGAGTTTTTGTGTTCTAGGACACTTCCCAGAGGAGCCCGAGGAAACCAGTTTGGACAAGGGTGATTCAAGAGTGCTTCCACCTGTGGATACCCAGACAAGCAGAGTACCTACACCAAGGAGTCCAGGTGCATAGGGGTAAAAGTGTGTTGGAACCTCCTGTCGAAGTCAAAGGGGACCTGGGTTGTCCAGCTGCTGTTGTGACCCGTGGGCCAGGTCGATAGAACCCAGGAGTGGATTCCAGACTAAGAGGACCTAAGGAAAGAGGGGACAGAGTCCAGACCACTCAGTGATGTATACACAGGAAAGAACCAGTGTTAGAAAAATATGCAATATTTATTATAACACAAACTCTAGAACTAACTTTGGTATATCTCCTAACCGGAGATATGGACATACAAAAATATACTTAGCAACAGGTAGGTCAAGATTTAAAATAACATGGGGCATTTAGGGGGTCTAAACCATACACCAAAAAAATGGAATGCGAAGATCACTCCTAACCCACACTACCACCCCAGGACCCTTAGGTCTGGGGAAGTACTAAAACCCCAAAAGAAAGTAGCTAGGATTTCCCAGGAGCCTGTGTGCAGAAAAGTAATTTTGGCTCAGTGTCCAAAGGATACCACAGAGAAGTTGCGGTTGGAGTTCTTGCGGTTTGGGACCCTTCCCATAGGACACTGAGGAAACCCATTTTGACAACGAAGGTTGGATAGTGCCCCCACCCATGGATACCAAGAACAGTGGAGTAATTTCACCAGGGAGCCCATGTGCATAGTGATGAAGTTGTGTTGGAATCTCCTGTTGAAGTCAATGCGGACCTCAGTTGTCCAGCTGCTGTCGCGATCCGTGAACCAGTTCGGTGGAACCCAGGTATGGATTCCTGAAGAAGAGGACTTAAGGAAAGAGGGGACAGAGTCAAGACCACTTGGACATTCCCAGGCAGTGCAGAAGGGCAATGCCCACCCTTCTCGGAGATGCTTTCCTGTAGAATGGTGGACCAAGAAGTGCAGCTGTGGAGTCCAGGCGATGCAGGAAGATCCCAGGAGTAGTCCATGAGCTGTTTCACGTTGGTCGTCAAATTGCAGAGGGGTCAGTGGGACCCATCAACAAGCCTTGGCAAATGCGGGAAAGCGTTGCAGGATATGCGAGTACCAGCAAGGTCCAGGCGACCTGATCTTGGCATGTAGGTCAGGGCCAGCCCTCAGCACGCAGGAGAGCCATTCAGGAATCTGTGGAGTCCCCAGTAGGACTCTCTGGAGAAAGGCACAGGGAGGCCTCAACAGTACAGCAAAGACGGTGCCCATGTCGCAGGAGTTGCAGAGAGGACGTCGTTCTTGGAGCTTGAGGCTGGGGATTCTTGGGACTAGGATGTCTTTGGTCTGAAGAGTCATCAAATCTTGGAAACAACAAAGAGACACAGTGTACAGGGATTCCAGCCATGCAGCTCCAGCGAGGGACCACAGACTTCCCAGTTGCAAGGAAGCTAATTTGGACTTCTGGAGATCTACAGGACGGCCACCTGTGTTGTAGAGCCTTGAAGGGTCCGTGGGACAGCAGGATCCAAAAGCCGGTCATTGAGGTACCTGCAGATGTAGGGGAGTGACTCCTTCACTCCAAGGGAGAATCCTTCTTGCTTTCCTGAGTGCAGGCAGAGTCCCAGTGTTTCTAGAGGATGCACAGACACAGGGGTGCAGTAGTCTTGGCAGAACTTGGAAACAATGTTGCAGTAGGAGCCATCCTACTGGTTAAAGTCTTGCTTATGGTTCCAGCAAAGTATAGCGGTGTCCAGGCTGCAGAAGTGTCTTGCAAAGGAGACTTGCAGAAAGTTACTGAAGTCTTGCAGACAAACCTAGGGTCCCACCCTCTGAGGAGCCCTTAAGTAACCCAAGAAAGGGGATGGACAATTACTGCAATGACCCACCTATCAGAGAGGGCGGCCAGGGACGTCACCCAGTTGGAATAACCAGTCAGACATTCCCAGGGGCCTCTGCTCATTCTATTTCCAAGATGGCAGTATCAAGTGGCCACTTGGCAGAGCTCTGTGCATCTCCCTTTGTGTGGTTTTGAGCCAGAGCATGGGCCGGGGGATCAAGCACTGGTGCAAACCAGGTTATGCCGAAGGGCACCAAATGTGCCCTTCAAAGCAGTCTGGTCGCGCTAAGAGCCTCCCCCACCCCAGCGACACCTATTTCTAAAGGAGAGGTGGTCACATCTCTGCTCTACAGGAAACCACATGTTCAATATTCGCCTGCCCAAGTTAGCAGGAGGGCATAGGGTCGGCAGCAGCACAGGCTCACATGCAGACCCTGCAAAGCTGTAGAGGCAGACATGGGGTATCCCCTAAGTTACCCTCAGAGTACACAGTATTATGCAAATACCTGTGTAGTTGCATGATTCCAAAACATTTAACACCAAACATGCCTAGGTTTGGTGACCTCATTATGTAGCTGGACATCTTGTGTTGAGCAGTGTCCACTACATACCTTAAGATGGCTTCCCCACACTTACAAAAAGCAGAAAATGGGTTCAGGGGATTGTAGGGGCACCTCTGCTCAGTCAGGGTTGCCCTCACACCGAGAACCGTGCACCTTGCCCTTGGGCTGAAGGGCCTAACTTAGGGGTGACTTATAGTGTCAGAGTGAAGTGACTGTGACATACAGTAAACCTTATATCAGGGGTAAAAGGTGCACGCACTATTTCACATAGGCTGCAATGACAGGCTTGTAGTCACAGTTTGCATGGGCCCCATTGGGTGGCACAATATATGCTGCAGCCCAAGGGGGAATCCCTGGTGTACCAATGCCCTGGGTACCTAAATACCATATACTAATGACTTACATGGGTGCACCAGTATTTCAATTGTGAGGTATAAAAGTTACAAACTAAATTTAGGGGAGAGAGTACTGGCACTGGGGTCCTGGTTAGCAGGATCCAACTGTACTACAGTCTAAACATTTTCACACCAGGCACAAAGTTGGGGTAACTATGTCAGAAAGGTGCTACTTTAGAACAGTCTCTACCAGATAAGGAGTTACAGAAGGTAAGCAAATTGTCCATCTGACAGACTTCTAGCTGCAGATACCTTACCTTTGAATAGATACCCAAGCAATACCATTCCCGAAGGAGGGTCTGCAAACCAATTTCAAATGAGAAAAACATGCAGGACCGAATGGGCAAAGTGCCCAATACTACGGATGTCTGTCCAGGTAGTAGTACTTGATAAAAGTGTGCAGAGAACCACACTGCTGCCTGGCAGATGTCCAGGAGCAGAACACTGCATGCTAACACAGAGTTTGCAGCTTTAACTCTAGACGAATGAGCTCCCAAACCCCTAGGATGTTGCTTTTTGGCAAATGCGTAGCACAATTTAATGCACAGCACAATTTCCAGTGCCTGACTTTTTTCACACCCACATACCCCACAAAGAGTTGTTTGTCCACCTGGAACTCTTTTGTAAGATCAAGGTAGAACACCAATGCTCCTTTAGGGTCCAGGCAGGAGTGTCTCCTCTTCTTTAGAAGGATGTGGGGCTGCATAAAAAGTAGGCACTGTGATGGATTGGCCTACATGAAAAGGCATAACCACTTTTGGCAGAAAAGAGTTCCTGGTTTTGCAGGATAGATAGTAAGGAAGGGTGGCTTAGATGATAAGGCCGGCAGCTCACTCACTCTGCGGGCAAATGTAAATGCCACAAGAAAGGCTGCTTTCAATGGGAAGCCTGAGGAGACAGTTGTGAAGAAAGGAGAGCACATCAAAACTGTCAAAATCAAATTAAGATTGCACTGGGGCATAATGAATGGGGACAGAGACGAGATGAGATGATTAAGGCCATTCCGGAACCTATGTACAATAGGAGACTTGAATAAGGTGGGTTGATCAGGTAACTGCAAGAAGGCAGGGATGGCAGATAAATAGCCCTTAGGAGTGCCCGGAGCAGAGCCCTGCTGGGCAAAGGAAAGAATGAACACTTGGACCTTAGAACGAGGAGCAGAAAGGAGATCAACAGACTTATCTGTGCCCCATGACACAAATTTCTTCCACTGACAGGCATGTACCACTTTGGTGGAGGGACCCCTGGCTGCCAAGATGACGTTAAAAGACTTTGGGAGAAAGGTCAAAAGCTGTCAACTGCCGCCAATCAATCTCCACAAAAGAAAGTGGAGAGTGAACAGGTTCAAGTGAAGAACTCTCCCTTGCTGCTGAGAATGAAGATCTCCCAAAGGCGCAGTCTGATCGGAGGATCGATGGACATGCTCAGCAGCTTGGGATACCAGACTCTGTGCCCAGGCCCGAGCCACAAGGATTACTTGGGCCTGGTATTTCCTGATCTTCTTGGAACTCTGCATGGGAGTGGTATGGGTGAAAGGTGCATAGGAGGCCTGAATTCCACTCAAGACTAA
This sequence comes from Pleurodeles waltl, assembly GCF_031143425.1. Lineage (NCBI taxonomy): Eukaryota > Metazoa > Chordata > Amphibia > Caudata > Salamandridae > Pleurodeles > Pleurodeles waltl. The sequence continues at coordinate 100,280,058 of NC_090437.1, forward strand.
AAGCCTCTCTGAGGGAGAGCCACCTTGAAAACTTCAGCATGCAAAACTGCGGACATTATACGTTTTCGGTTGAAGTGAACAGATCTCTAACCAAGGGTCTCCATATTGCTGAAAGAGTATGCGCCACCTCCAAGTGAAGACGCCATTTGCGATCCACTAGGCATTTTTGGGCTGAGTTTGTCTGCTCTGGCGCTCAGAGAGCCTGACAGATGTTGAACCACCCGAGATATGCCCTGCTGTTCCAGCCATGTTCAGAAGCGCAGAGCCTCATGACAAAGGGTCCATGACCCCACCCTGCCCTGCTTGTTACAGTACCATATGTTGGTAGTGTTGTCTGTGAACACCTGTACCACCTCTCCCTTGATAGAGGGAAGAAATCATTTTAACGCCACAGCAGATCGCACAAAGCTCGAACAGGTTAGTGTGGTGTCCAAATTTCCCCGAAGACCAGATGCCTCTGATCTCCACCTCTCCCAGATAGACGCCCCATCCCAGGGGTGATGCTTCTGCCATTACTGTCAGATCTGGTTGGGGGAAGGGAGATGCTATTGACCCAATCGCAGTCCATTAAACACCACAGCAGACCTTGCACACTTCCCTCCAAGATCTCGACCTTGTTGGAGAGATTTCCCCGATGCTGCATCCACTGGAACTTCAGGTCCCACTGAAGAGTCCACAAATGCCATCTGGAACATGTCACCAGCAGGATGGAGGAGGCCATGAGGCCCAGCAGCCTCAGAGTCCTTATCACCGAAATCCAGGATACCGGCTGAAACATCAGAATCACAGCCTAAATATCGTGGACCCGCCACTCAGGAGTATAAGACAAACTGCACCGCAATCAGAAGAGCTCCAATGAGAGGGAGCTCTGAGAGGGAGTCAGGTGTGACTTTGGCACATTTAGAGTGAACCCCAGCAAATGCAGGAGGTTGCTATAGTCCGGAGTTGGGAGACGACAGCCTGGTGTGAGCCCGTCTTCAACAGCCAGACGTCAAGATACAGAAAGACTGAAACTCCCTGATCTGTGCAAATGAGCTGTGACCACTGCCATCATCTTGGTGAACACATGAGAGTCTTTGGTAAAACCCATCTGTCTGACGTGATGGACTGTCTGTGGAGGAGGTGATGGCAGACCCTGCTGCAGACTGGCCCCTGGTGGGGAAGCATCATACTAGGAAGGTTTGGAGGCAGCTGTGGAGGTGGAGATGGTGGTGGTGTTTGGGGGGGGAGTTAGGGAGGGAGGAGGGCAGGTGTCAGACTGCGCAGATTGCTGGCTCCCTGATCCAAGAGGACAGTGGATCCCACATCCCTGGCCACGCAAAGGCTGGGCATTATACACAGCATGGCGGATGGAGGAAAACAGATGTGGCTGGGCGCCCCTTCTATAGAGACAAAAGAGACGTAGAGGAGGCTGAGGGGGACAAGGGGATGCCCCAGAGGCCCAAGGACCTGAATGTAGTGCAAGAATCCTTGAAGCGCTCAAGTGCAAAGTCTACTTTCTCTCCAAAGAGACGGGTGTCACCAAAGGGCATGTCCATAAGATTAGCTTGAAAATCCCTTGAAAAGCCAGACATCTTCAACCAGGAATGGCGCCTCAAGGCACCTGCCTAAGCAGCCTGCCCAGTGTGTCAGTCGTATCCAATCCACATCTGTTTGTGAACTTTGCTGAAGCTCTCCCATCACCAACTGCTTGGGAAAGTACAGCCAGGGCCTCCTCTGGGACCTGAGGCAGCAATTGCCCAACCATATTCCACAGTGTGTGAGAATTACACCCCAAAAGGCATGCAGTGTTCACGGACTGCAATGCCAGGCTGGTGGAAAAAAACATAATCTTCCCAAATGTGTCCAACCTCTTGGATTCCCTATCCAGGGGTGCGGAAGGGAACACCACCTAGGAGGCGGAGTCTTGGATAACCAAGCTCTCAGGGGTAGGGTGTTGTGTAAGGAAACCTGGGTCTCCCAGAGCAGGGTGATGGCACCGGTCAACTGTCCTGTTCACAGAGACCCTGTGCTGGGGTTGGACCAGGTACCCATTAGGATATCCATAAGGGCTTCATTAAAGGGGAGCAGGGATTCAGAGGATGAAGCCCCAGTGTAGGAAAGCATCCTTTTTGGCATGGTTAGCCCCCACTTTTTGCCTGGTATCTGATGTGATTTCGACTGAAAGTGCACTGGGTTCCTGTTAACCAAGGCCCTAGTGCCAGATCTCTCTCCCTAAAATTGCACAGTCATTTTTCCCAATTAGCAAACCTTTAGTTGTCATTATAAGTCACTAGTAAGTGGTACTCCTGGCACCTAGGGCTTAGGGTACTAAAGAAGGTCCCTAAGGGTTGCAGCACAAATTGTGCCACCTTGCAGACAAAATTAAAAACACGACATGTCACACATCCCCATGTGCCTGGTCCCCTACCACTGCATATGTTTTTTTGTAAGTCACCCAAAAAGAAGGTCTACAGCATTAAGGCAGGGTGCATTATATATGTGAGGACATATCTGCATGAGAAGGCATGCCCCTACTATACCTTTGTCAATTCTGAGACATAGCAAGTGAACAGGGAAGCCATTTTGAGTGCATGTGCACTCACTGGTCATTAAGAGTTTCCCCGCTACATGAGGGCTTAATTGAAACGAGGGATGTTTGGTATCAAACATCTTGTATTAATAAACACTCACTAAATTCAGTGATGGATTTAGTAATACAGGCACTCAGATGACACCTTAGAGATGCCCCTTGAAAACCTACACAACTTCTTGTGTATTAACTGACTGGTCTAAAACACAGTAAAGCCACCCTAGACAGATGTGTGACCTCCTAAGGTGAGAGCCAGTGCTCTCGTAGGCCAGACACAAAAGCCTGCTCTGGGCAAAGGTGCTATCATCTCTTCCAGGCAGCAGGGAAGCGCTCAGACTTGTCCCCAAGTGCAGACTGTTTTTAGGTGGCCCCCCTCCTTCGTAGCGTGGCCAGCTACAACCACACCAGCACCCTGCTCCCTGTGGAATTCAGGGTGCTCCCAACGAATTGATCAGTGTACTTTGGACCTTGGGCCCATACATCGCTAAACCCAGAAGGTGAATCCCTCTAGAACAAGTTACCTACCTTTGGTAACGCATTAGCTGGTAGAGACTATCTAGCTGCAGATTCCTAACCTTTGAATTCCCTGGCGTCAGCGCTGAATCCGGAATCTTTACGCTGAGCAATACCCTGCGTGCGCTGTCGGGTGGTGTTGCTCGGATCCGCATGCGTCCGGCTCCGCGTGGCTTCGTCAGCATGGTTGGAGCAGTCTGTGATGTCACGGTTGCTTATAAAGGCACCACCCTGGCACGCGTACATCAGTTCTTTAATCCATTAAACTTCTATGCCAGAAGCGCAGTCATGGATAGCACCAACGTTTGTCTGTGCAAAACTAGGGCCCTGAAAAGGGATAAACCCTAACCCTACTAGACATATGCGCAGAGCAGGGAGGCATGGGTGGGTGTAAGGAATCTGCAGCCACATAGAGTCTCTACCAGATAATGCGTTAATGAAGTTAAGTAACTTGTTCATCTGATAGAGACTTCTAGCTGCAGATTCCCTACCTTTGAATACATACCCAAGCCATAACCTTCTGGCGGTGGGCTGCGGATACTACTCTTTACACTAGGAAGTCCTGTAGAACTGAACAGGTAAAGTGCCCATCTCTTCATACCTGACTGTCCATGCAGTACTGCTTTGCAAATGTGTGCAAATATGCCCACACTGCCGCCTGACTGAACTCCAGGACTGGTACGCCTCAAGCTAGTGCAGTGGTAGCAGCTTTGTCCCTGTCAGAATGAGCTCGCAAGCCCTCAGGAGGCTGCTTCCAGGCCAATGCGCAGCATATCTTGATGCAGAGAATGCCCCAGTGCAAAATGGTTCGCTTCTGCACTGCAGACTCTTCCTTGATACAACGCACCCCACAAAGAGTTGGTCATCCACACGGAAAGCTTTTGTGCTATCAAGGTAGAACAACAACGCTCTTTTTGGGACCAGTCGGTGGAGTTGCTCTTCTTCTTTAGAGGGACGTGGTGGAGCAAAGAAGGTAGGCAGGGTGATGTTCTGACCCAGATGAAATGGGGTCACCACCTTAGGAAGGAAAGAGGCACGAGTTCTGAGAACCACCTTGTCTGGATAGATAGTGCGATACTGTGGCTTTGATGACAGGGCTTGCATCTCACTCACCCTCCTGGCAGATGTTATTGCCACTTAGACGGCTGCCTTGATGGTGAGCAGCCGGACGGGACAGTTATGCAAGGGCTCAAAGGTAGCACACATCAGAAATGTGAGGACCATATTTAGGTTCCCCTGGGGCATAACAAAGAGTGTGGGGGAAACATATGTACAAGCCTTTTCAGGAATCTATGTGCAATTGGGGATTTAAACAGAGAAGGCTGATAGATAGCCCTTAAGAGTCCCCAAAGCAGAACCCTGCTGGGCTAGGGAAAGAATGAAGAGAAGAATATCAGAAAGAGAAGCAGAAAGAGGGTCAACAGACCTTTCTGTATAATAATATACAATGTGCTTCCAACGGCAGGCGTATACCGCTTTAGTGGAGAGACGCCTGGCTGCCAAAATAACTTTACAGACTTCGGGAGGAAGGTCAAAAGCCATCAACTGCAGCCACCGAATCTCCAAGAATGAAGGTGCGGAGTTGACAGGTTTGGGAGGAGAACCCTCCCCTGCGCTGCGACAGAAGATCCTCCCGAAGGGGCAGCCTGATTGGAGGATTGATGCTCAATTCGAGAAGCTTGGGATACCAGACTCTCCTTGCCCAATCACAAGCCACCAGGTTGACTTGGGCCAAGTCGTTTTTCATCTTCTTGAGAACTCTGGGCAGGAGTTCTGAAGAAGGTCATAAAAACCTTACAGGAGGCCTGAACTCCACTCGTAACTTAAAGTGTCGCTGAGCGATTGCCGCCTTGGAAACTCCAACACCCAATACTGCTGACATTGCGCGTTCTCTGCGGAGGCGAAAAGATCTAAGCAAGGCTCTCCCCACTGCTGAAAGATTCCTTGCGCCACCTACAGATGGAGACCCCATTTGTGGTCCGCTAGGCATAGACGGCTGAGTTCGCCCGCCCTAGCATTCAGAGAACCTGCCAGGTGTTGAACCACCAGGGTTATGCCCTACTGTCCAGCTATGTCCAGAGATGCAGAGCCTCTTGACAAAGGGTCCACGACCTCACACAGCCCCGATTGTTGGAGTACCACAATGCAGTGGTGTTGTCCGAGAACACCTGCACTATCTTCCCTTTCACAACAGGAAGACATTTTTTAAATGCTGGTCAGACCGCTCGGAGCTCCAATAAGTTGATATGGAATCTGGATTCCGCCAGAGACCAGACGCCACTGATCTCAGTCTCTCCCAGATGGCCGCACCATTCCAGAAGTGACGCATCTGTCAATACTGTGAGATCTGGCTGGGGATGGGAGAGGAGTTTGCCTCTGACCCAATCGCAGTTCACTAACCACCAGTGCAGGTCTTTTGCAGTTCCCTCCGAGATCTGAACAGTATTGGTAATATTTCCCTGATGCTGCGCCCACTGGAACTTCAGGTCCCACTGCAAAGCCCTCATACACCATCTGGCATTTTTGACTAGCAGGATGCAGTAAGCCATGAGTCCCAACAGCCTCAGAGTCTGTCTCACAGAAATCAAGGATAGAGGCCGAAACATATCTATCATAATCTGAATCTCCTGTACTCGATGATCAGGAGGATAAACCCGAAACTGCACTGTACCCATAACAGCTCCGATGAAGGGGAGCTTCTGAGAGGGAGTCAGGTGTGACTTCGGTATGGTTATAGTGAACCCCAGCGAATCCAGGAGGTCTGCTGTAGTCTTGACAAGAGCCTGGGGCGTAGGAGCCTTCAACGGCCAGTCTTCGAGGTAGGGGAAGACTGAAATTCCTAACCTGCGCAGATGAGCTGCTACCACCACCATCACCTTGGTGAACACCTGAGGGGCACTGGTGAGACTGAAGGGGAGCACAGTAAACTGAAAGTGCTCGTGGCCCAACTTTAACCACAATAAACGCCTGTAGGCGGGCAGAATGGGAATGTGAAAATATGCATCCTGCAAGTCCAACGCTACCATCCAGTCTCCTTGGTCTAGGGCAGACAGGTCCTGAGCTAGAGTGAGCATCAAGAATTTCTCCTTTTTGAGAAAGAGATTGACGTCCCGCAAATCCAGAATAGGGAGAAGACCCTTGTTCTTTTTTGGAATCAGAAAGTAGATGGAACAACAACCACTGCCTACTTCTGACATTGGGACCCTTTCTACGGCCCCCTTGGCCAAGAGAACTGTAACTTCCTCACTGAGCAAGATCAAATGATCCTCCATCAGCCGTTTTTTCAATGGAGGGATTTAGGAAGGGAAAGACCGGAAGGGGAGGGAATAGCCCTTCTGTATGATCTGCAAGACCCATTTGTCCGATGTTATTGACCGTTAGTGAGGGAGATGAAATTTAGTCCTTCTTCCAACTGGACGAACATGGCCTTGCAGAACCATACTAGGAGGGCTTGGGTGTTGCGGAAGAGGGGGGCTGGGTGGTGGCCGACCTCTGGCTAGACCCTCTGGGTCTGAAGGTACCACAACCTTGTCCTCGCACTGGATGCTATAAAGCTGGAGGATGGTGGCTGACCTGTGGATAGCGTGGTACCCTGCCCCTCCCAAACCCTCAAAAGGGGTGATAAGCAGACTGCTGGTCAGCAGGTGCTGAGAGGCCCAAATCTGGCCGTGGCTCGAGAATCCTTGATCCGCTCAAGCGCAGAGTCTGTCTTCTCACCAAAAAGGCGGGACCCTTTGAAGGGCATGTCCATCAGATTTGCCTGGACATCCCCCAAAAAGCCAGCGGTATGCAGCTAGGCATGGTGACAAAGGGCCACTGTCGAAGAAATCGCCCTGCCCAGCAAGTTGGTTGTATCCAAACCACACCCAACGGTAAACTTGTCTGCATCTCTCACATGCTTGACAGCTTGGGTGCGAGTGTTCCAAACGTCCCCTGGTACCTGGGGTAGCACCTGTGCCACTGTATCCCATAAAGTATGGGAAAAACGGCCCAAGAGGCATGAGGTGTTTACCGACCTCAATACCAGGCTGGGGGAAAAAAACATTTTTCCCAATCTGGTCCAGCCTCTTAGACTCCCTGTTCGGGGGAGCGGAAGGGAAGGCACCATGGGAAGTGGAGGCTTGGACCATCAAGCTCTCCGGTGTGGGGTATTAGGCAGTGCTTATTTTGTAAATTAAAAGGTGCCTGTGCTCAAAGCCCTCCTCTAAAACAAGTGGCTGCTGCAATTAAATGTGGGAGCACGGAACACTGAGGCAGAGTAATCCTGAAGCCATCACGGCCTCTTTAATCTATTTACAGCCACTCCCTGCCCCTTCAGCTCACTCTCGCAGCTGTCTTATTTCTCCCATTGGGACACTTTTTAGTTTTTCTCCTCTTCTGTCTTTACCATATGTGCCTTTTGCTCACAGCAAGTGCTGGGGGCAGAAGAGTAAGCGCCGGCCCTAAAAAATAAGTGCCGGTGCACAGCACCAGAAACATCAAGCACAAATTAAGCACTGGTTTTAGGTGAGGAAACTAGGGTCTGTAGGAGCTGGTCAATGGCGGCAGCCAATTGTCCTATTCACAGGAGCCCCTGTGCTGGGTTTGGACCAAGTCCCCAGCAGGACATCAGTAAGGGCCTCATTGAAGGTTAACATCGGCTCTGATGTAGCAACCCCCAGCTGAAGCACCTCTGTCAGGAGGTTAGTCGTGATCGGCACGGTATGCAAGTCTAGGTCCAAGACCTCAGCTGCTCTATGCACCCCATGGCATAGAACGTTCCCTCCTCCATAGCCACAGAAGGTGGTGAGAGCATACCAGCATCTAGAGAAGTATCCAGTCCACTGGCTTCCCCTAGATTCTCATACCAGTCTTGCTCCTCCAATCCATATTCCAAAGGGTCTTCAGACCCCTCCCACTCAACACCTGTGCCTGACTGATCAAAATAAGCCTCACGCACTGAAATGGGCCATGTCCACGCCAGCGAAGTCATAATCGGTGTCGTATAACGCCGTTCCAGCTTATCAGGTATGAGGATGGGGCTACCACCCCCGTGGGCGCCGTTGGTGGGGGGGAGCGTCTGCTTCGGGCCCGGTGCCGGTCCGGATCTGATATTGGATCCTGGGGTTCCCAACGGTGCCGAGGCCGAAGCCGCTGGCGTCAAACCAGATAGGGTCCAAAGACCAACCCGCGGGGGCAGCCTGCTCAAAAATGGGGTTTATGGCTTCGTAAAAGTCCTTTGAGTGGCGGTTGCTCTGGTTCCTGGATAAAGGGGGAGATGGCGAAGTCGGCCCTGGCAACCGCTCTGCAGAACCGTGCTCGGAACACAGATGTTCCCAAGATGCATCGTCAGCCGATGGGTGTGACGAAGTCAAAGTCTGCTTGGACGACGACTTCTTGTGCCTCTTCCCTGAGTGCGCCGAGGACCTTGAGTGGGAAGAAGAGGACTTGGGGCTCCTGGAGCGGTCCAGCGTTCTCCTCCTTGAGCGGGACCGTGACCTCCGAGGAGTCGTGCCGACCAAAGTCGACTGCTGGGATGCCATGAGCTTTAGAGACCGCTCTCCCAAAGTCTTCAGGGCCATGGCCCAGCAGTCCAAACACAACTTCGAGTCGTCATCCCTGATGGGGCACCAGAGACATACCTGCAATGACAGGCGCCACACGGCTTGAACTCTGTGTTCCTGGATGACATCTCCTCGCACAGACGTAAAATTCTCCAACAAAAAGTTGAAAAAAGGCTCGCCAAAAAAGAAAAAGTATAGGTTGATCCCAGACCTGCTCTTAATTGGCACGGAAGGAAAAGAACTGACGTACGCGTGCCGGGGTGGTGCCTTTATAGGCGACTGACGTCACAGACTTCTCCAACAACGCTGAGGAAGCCATGCAGAGCCGGATGCGGATCCCAACGACGTCACTCGATGGCGCGCACAGGGTATTGCTCAGCAAAATTATTGCAGATTCAAAGCTGATACCAGGGAATTCAAAGGTAAGGAATCTGCAGCTAGAAGTCTCTATCAGATACGTACTTTACTTACCTTTATGCCAAGTTCTTGGTTTTAAAATATACATAAAAAGATGTGGGTTTTTTTCTAAATTGGTCTCTGATTTATTCTTCAAGTGTGTGTCTCATTTATTGCCTCTATGAGTACAAGAAATGATTAACACTACCCTCTGATAAGCCTAACTGCTCGTCAACACTATCACAAAAGAGAGTGTTAGTGTTATCTGCTTTTTTCTATGTAAACCAATTGGTGATCCACTGGATTCTCTGCACGGTGTACTTCTTTTTAGTGCACCATTTATACAGACAGCTTCCTACACCCAGGCTGAAGCACGAGTCAGGAGATTAGTGTAGGAAGCTGGCTCTGTATAGACTATACCAAAGTAAGGTATAATGTGCACAGAGACCAGGGGATCCCCAGAGGCTTTACAAAGGATAAAGTAGATAATACTAACGCTCTCTTTCATGGTAGTGTGATAGAGCAATTAGGCTAACAGATGATAGTGCTAAGCATTTGTTGTACAGACACAGTCAAGTAATGAGGCACACGCTCAATTTCTAACTCCAAGCCAATGTTTATGTATCAAAAAATATACTTTGTTACTTTATTTCTAGAACCAAAAGGATCTTTGTTGCAGGTTATACAGTTTCAGGAATGTATCACTTTCAAGTATCACTTTGTTTGAAATTCAAAGATAAAACAGTTTTCAGGTAAGTAATATGTTTCAGTTTTAAAAGTAGACACTTTGTGCGATTTTCATACAAAGCAATGCAGTCCTAGGGTAGGAAACGTATCAACACAGTTTGCAGGTAAGTACACGACTTACAATCCAAGTCTTCGGGGCGTTGGGTGTCCACAGGGCAAGGTTTAGGAAGACAACAAGGGTGCACCACCAGCAACACAGGGCTGTCTGGGTGTAGATGTCAAAGTTGGTGTCGGGCACCCAATTAAATCTTAAGGAGACTGGGGGCACTTAGAAATAAACAGCTTGCAGGTAAGTACCCGCAAATTAAAGGCACAGACCTGGGGAATTTAGATCAGCACTGGGGGGGGGGGGGGGCCAGGTCAGCACCAAATACACACCCTCCGCGGCACAAGGGCGGCCAGGTGCAGGGTGCAAACACAGCATCAGGCGCCCAATGCGTTTCAATGGGGGGACCCCGGGGGTCACAAAGAGGCTGCAGGCTTGGTCCAGGGAGTCGGCTGAAGGAGACCAACGGCTGGACAGACATTGCTGGACCATCAGTTGGGTTCCCTAGGGACTGGGGGCTACGGGTGCAGGGGTATCTTTGGATGTCAGGAATCTTCACTGGAGACGGTCGCTGTCAGAGGGTCCTCTGGATCTAGGCTACAGGCGTTGTGCTGGTCAGGAAGGGTCAACCCGCGGTGGACTCAAAGTCGGAATCACCTGGGGACCTTCTCTGGACCGGTGGGCCACCTGGACTCTGGTCTTGGGCACCTGGTGCAGAGTGGGCAGGACTCGTGGATCCAAGGAACGTCAGGAGTCCTTTTTGGAGGTTTTTTTGTGGACAGGGCCGCTGTCTTCAGGAGATCTTGGTCCTGGGGTAGGCAGACAGTCCTCCTGGGGTTTGTATAGGTTGTTGGTCCTGCAGGATATGTAACCTTTTTGTAGTAGGAGTAATAAAGAAGCAGGCAGGCTGGTAGGGCTAGAGCCAAGTCAGTTATCGTCTGGAGTCCTCACTGCTGGTGCGGCTCTTCACTCCTCCTTTCAGGTCGCCAGGAATCTGAAGAGCAGCATCCAAGGGTGCCCCTATATACTAGATTGAGGGGCATTACAGATGTCAGTTGCCAATAGCTACTGCCCTGAGGGTGGCTACACCCTTCCTGTGCCCACTCCCTTTGGGTAGGGGGGGTGGGCACTCTCCTAACTCTATTAGCTATCCCCCTCTAAAGCAAGATGGAGGATTCTGCCAGGAGGGGTTCACCTAAGCTCTGGGAACCCTAGGGGTGGTCCCAGCTGGAGTGACACTCCTGGTGTTTACTAATTTTCCCGCCTGACCTGCCAAAAGTGGGGCCTGGTCCAGGGGGTGGGCATCGCCACTAGCTGAAGTGCCCTGAGGCCGCAAAACAAAAGGCAGGAGCCTTCAAGGCTAACCATCAAGAGTTGCTGTTCCTGCAGTGGGGAGGTGTGAAGCACCTCCACCCGGAGCAGGCTTTGTCCTCGACCTCTGAGAGCACAAAGGCTGTCACCCCATGGGGTCAGAAACTCGTCTGGTAGAGCCAGGCTGGCACAGACTGTTCATCCACACACTAGAAAATTGGGTGAATTTCAGGGAGCATCTACAAGATGCTGTCTGTGTGCATTATACAATACATCCAACACTGGCATCAGTGTGGGTTTATTGAGCTGAGAAGTTTGATACCAAACTTTCCAGCATTCAGGGCGCTGTGGAGTTTGTAAAGACAAACTCACAGCCAATATACTCAATATGGCTACAATACACTTACAGCATCTAAGAATCAACTTCAACACTGTAGGGGCATATTGCTCATGCAGCTATTCCCTCACCTCTGATATAGTGCAGCCTACCTTAAGGCTGTAAGGTCTGCTAGAAGGGTGACTTACCTATGTCACAGGCAGTGGTTTGTGGGCACGGCACCAAGAGAGGGATGACATGTCGACTTTACCTTTTTATCCCACCAACACACACAATCTACAATGTGCATTTGTTTGGAGAGGGTCCACTAGGGTGGCATTATACATGATGTAGCCCTTGGAGACCCTCTCTGACCACAGGGCACTTGTTACCACTGGTACCTTTTTTTGATAACCAACTTTATTGATTTATTTGCATAATAACATGTCACAATACAGGAGAAGGCAACTCCTGGTGTTACAATATGACCTATATCCGTTTAAGTCCAGCAATGTGTTGGCTAGGAATCGACAATTAGGTATCCCATTTCAAAAGCCCATATACTAGAGATACAAAACATTCCTAATCATGCAGTTCCCAACCACTTGGCCAAAACCTTATTGTACTTTTTCAGGCAGCGTGATGTACAAGCCGTTCCAGTTGGGCACATCAGTCCATCCCCCCACTTCATCGGGCAGTGAAGGAGGAGTACTCGTCGCTCAACACATGGCAATGTCTCTTTTCACTATGAGCAGCACAGTGCCCAGAAATGTTCAGAGCACTCAAGAAAGAGCCCCCCCACTCCCGCCATTACACTCAAGAGGTCCATCAGTGGAGATAGCCACAGGGCGAGACCCAGCACCATGGAGAGCTCATTCAGGATTTGCGTCCAGTATCTCGTAATAACGGGGCAGGACAAGACTACGTGGAAAAAGTCAGTGGGTGAGTGGGGACATCTATTGCATTGAGGGTTAGGTGTTAGCCCGGCCTGGTGAAGTCAGGGGGGTTAGATAGGCGCAGTGCAAGTAATAGGTTTGTACCAAACATAGTCTGGCAGAAATGGTTATAGTAAGTGGGCCATCAGCACATCCCGCCAGTCCTAGTCTACTGTTGATCTTATCCAGACCTCCCGGTGAGACCACCTGGGTTGGGGAGATGGAGAAGCATTCAATATGAGGGAGCAATATATCTGTGATACCCCCCTGCACCTAATGTCTCCATAGGACTAAATTCAGGGATAAGGGTATCTTTGGTAATGTGTACCTTCAGTGCATGTCTCAGTTGCAGGAACGTGTGGAACTGTGTTTTGGCCAGTGCATGTCTCCTGGATTCTTTGAAAGGACATCATACGAGTACCTTCCCAAACATCTCTCACCACTGTAAGGCCTATAGCATTCCACCGCAAGAATCCCTCTAGGGTTGCAACTTCGCGAAGCCATGTCCCTCACCATAGGGGAGTGTGTTGGGCAATCTGGCCCCACCATCCGGTCTCTCTTTGAGCTGAGCGCCACCTGTGTAGGACCTGACTTGTTACCTCTGGTGTGGCTTTATGAATCGGACAGCTGGATCGCCCCAGCCCCTCGTAAGCTACTCATTAATGATGAGTACCTAGTCAGCTAAATGGTAGAAATACAAGCTGGACATACCTAGGCCACCGTCGTATGTACCTCTCTGGCATGTACCCTAGGATAGGCATCGTCTGCTGTTATGCCAAATGAAGTAACAGGCGACTCCGTCCATTTCCCGAAACCAGCGGCGCAACAGTTATGGAAGATTCTGAAGGATTTAAAAGAAGCAGGGTAAAATTAGTATCTTTTAAAGTATCTTTTAAAGTGCTATATGGCCCATGACATTCAGCGGCAATGCCTGCCATTTTCCAAGATCCTCCTTCATCGTGCGGATAAAGAGAGGTGATATTAAGGGTCCACGTTAGAGCCAAGTGTCACTCAAATGCCAAGGTAGGTAAAGCTAAGACGCCGAATGGGGTTGTTCGATTGCCAATCTACAATATCACAGGAGTCTGAGAAAGGGACCAGGAGAGATTTTTTGTGGCTCACACAGAGGCCTCCCTAAAGACTTGTAGCAGATGAAGGCACCTGGGTCCACTCACCATCGGATGCGATAAATAAAGTAGCATATCATCGGCGTGGACTGCAATGCGATCCTCCTTCCTTGCCCATTTCCATCCCGTAAGGACAGCATCCAGATGAAACAAGTGCACTAGTGGTTCTAAGGCTAGGGCGAGGAGGAGTGAGAATAAAGGACAGCCATGTCTTGCAACTCCCCCGGCAGGGAAGGCCTCAGACAGCACTCCATTCACAATGACACAAGCAGTCAGCGTTTGGTACAGAAGCTGTCCCCTGACCACTTTTTAAAGAACAAGGTAAAGTACCCCTCAAATCAAATGCTATTTCAAAGTTGATTAATAAGAGGGCCAGTGGAGAGGGGAGCATGTGCCGGTGCACCAGGGTGACATGTAGTCTTTGCAGGCAGTGCCTAGTGCTCCGGGTTGGTATGAAGCTGTACTCATCCGAGTGGATCAGGTGGTGCAAGACTGTCTTCAGATGGGTGGCAAATACAGTGGCATATATTTTAATTTCGCCATTGATTACCGATATTCACTGGTAGTCTGCACACACAGCTGATGGGGGTTGAAACTTAGAAAGTATGACTATTGTGGCCTGGTCCAGACCGTGAGGAAGGACACCTCTTGCCAAGGCCTCTTTAATAAGTCGCTGCATGCAATGCTTTTATCCAGAAGACCATTAACATTCCACAAGATTATGGTGGCAGGGGCCAAGAGGTACCAAAGGGAAGAAATCTTGGGGCAGGCCGTGTAGTGAGGAGCGCCTGGCACCCATTGGGTGGAACTGCTATGTGAAATTGAGCTTGTGTTTCTGTAGGGATCTGAACAGTTCGAGACCTTTGGTCCCTGTGTAACATCAAAGTACGAAGCAAACAATAATATAACAAAACAAAATTGTACTGATTAACTTCCCCCGCCTCCCCTCCTCCCCATACTTTCCTCCCAACTGAAGAAGCATCTGTTGCCCTTTAAGCAAACCCCAACGATGACCAAAAGAAGAGAAGAGTACGGTACAAAGTGGTGGACCCCTCTAGGAAGCCAGATCTCATAAGTGCTGTGTTGACAAACCTGTCCAAACTTCAGCTCGAACCAATGGGATCAGTTAAATGAGCTGTTTTGACAAGGTCCCTCTTCCCTCTGGTGGGGCATCTGATTCAGGGGGACCGGGTCGTGGGAGCCATCCTCCTGTTGCAAAGCGTTTGGAGGCATCCTCCTGTTGCGAGGGCAGCGGGGTAGGTGACCCAGAGCTGATGGAACACAAGGCAGACTGAGTCCTCTATTGCCAGCGATGAGAGCCAGTGCGGGGGCACCCAGGGTGATCAGTCCTGTCGGCAGACACCCCAGGTGCACGGGCTGTGGCCCAATGGAAGGACGGGGGTGCGACAAGGCACCTCCGGAGCAATCACTCCTCCGTCGCCCACTCCTATGCAGATTCCAGAGTATCGAAGAAGTGAGCCTTGCCGGCATGCAGGACCTTGAGTCTGGTCGGAAAGAGGAGCATGTATTACAAATGCAACACCTTCAGTTTTTGTTTAACTTGCTCATAAGTGCGTTTCTTGGCTTGGACTTTATGAGAGTAGTCTGGGAAGATCAATATCTTTGAGTTCTGGAAGTGGATCTCAGCTTGCAAACGGGTCTCTTGCAAGATATTGTCACGATCCTGAAAACTAAGGAAATGGGCAATTTTTGCCCTGGGTGGTGCACAAGGTGGAGGTTTGGTGAAAGAGCTCCGTGGGCTCGCTCAATGGCAAACCACGGGGACAGCCCATCAAAGGGCATCCACGACTTGAGCCACGTCTCTAGAAATTTGATAGGCCGGGGACCTTTAACCCCCCTCCAGGAGTCCAATGAAGTGTAAGTTGTTGCGTCTTAAGCGATTCTCTGCATCCTCTATCAGTTCTTGTACCTCAAGAATGTGAGTTAATAGGCAGTTCACCTTGGTTTTCAAGACTTGAACTTCATCCTCCACTGATGACACGCGTCCCTCTGCCTTAGATTTTGTCAGTGTCCCCTCTCTCCTTGAGCCCCAGTCGAAGTCGTGAATTTGTCAATGTGGGTTTGGGAAGCAGGTAGTTTTGCCTGTTTGTCCTTCCCCATGGCCTGAATCTCATGGATAGATGGCACCAGTACTCCACTGAAGACGCACTCACGGCTTATGAGGTTAGGGTTGCACGTGTATGGCCTCACGGGGTCATTTGTGGTGTTGTGCAGTGACTGTTCTTGGGAGGGGTGAGGTACAATGCTCCAGTCATACACCCCTGGTCCCCATCCACCTGCGCCAACTCCCAGGGGGGGGGCGCAGAGTGTAGTGCCTCAACCTGTGGCACTGACAGTGAGGAACAATACAGATGGGGCCCAGTCAGTCCATGGGGGGCAGAGGACGAGTCCATCTGGGCCACGAGTGGGGCTCCTTAGAATACAAAAGGACCCCCCACCAAATCAGGTTACCCGCCAGCTGATGTGCACAGGGTCCTAAACGACATGGATGGCGACGGATGATGGACGGGTCCAGAACACTGTCAAAGTTCAACCGCCATCTTGATGCCCCAAACCACACCCACCACTGGTACCTATAACAAGATACTTAGCTGTGTGCCAGAGACGTGCCAATTGTGGAAGCAATGGTACAGTTTAGCGAAAGAACGCAGGTGTTGGGACCTGGTTAACAGGATCCCCGCACAAACCCATTCAAGTTAGCATCCAATATAAAGCAAAAAATGTGGAAGGGGGCTAACCTTGCCAAAAGGGGCACTTTCTTACACAACACCCTCCCCCCAAACGAAAGAGGAAGATACTAACCTTTCCCAAGAAAGTCTTCATTGTCTAAGTGGAAGAACGTGGAAAGGCCATCTGCATTGGCATGGGCAGTGCCAGGTCTGTGTTCCACTACAGTCCTTTCCCTGTAGGGATATGCACCACCTCAAAAGTTTAGCGTTCTCACCTTTCATTTGCATTAGCCATCTGAGAGGTCTGTGGTCAGTTTTTAACAACAAAGTGAGTGCCAAACAAGTATGGCCTCAACTTTTTCAGGGACTAAACCACAGCAAAGGCCTCCCTCTCAATGGCACTCCAACGCTGCTCCCTGGGGAGTAAACTCCTGCTAATGAAAGCAACAGGCTGGTCAAGGCCATCATCCCTGGTCTGGGACAGGACTGCTCCTATTCCATGTTCAGAGGCATCTATCTGCACAATGAACTGCCTAGAAAAATCTGGAGCTTTAAGAACTGGTGCTGAGCACATTGCTTCTTTCAGAGTTTCAAAGGTCTTTTGACAGTCAAGGGTCCAGTTTACCTTCTTTGGCATCTTTTTTTAGGTCAGTTCAGTGAGGGGAGTCACAATGGACCCATATCCCTTCACATAACACCTGTAGAACCCAATCAAGCCAAGGAATGCCCTGACTTGTGTCTGGGCTTTTGGAGCTTCCCAATCCAGAATTGTTTTGATCTTGGGTTGTAAAGGTTGCACTAGGCCTCCACCTACAAGGTGGCCCAAGTATACAACTTTGCCCTGCCCTATCAGACACTTGGATGCTTTGATAGAGAGGCCTGCTGTTTGCAAGGCCTGCAAAACCATCCCCAGGTAGACCAGGTGATCCTGCCACATGGAACTAAACACAGCAATATCATCTAGATATGCTGCATTAGAGGACTCCAATCCAGCAATGACTTGATTCACCAACCTTTGGAAGGTGGCAGGGGCATTCTTTAAGCCAAAGGGCATAACAGTGAACTGATAATGCCCATCAGGTGTAGAAAATGCTGTATTTTCTTTGGCTCCAGGTGCCATCCTAATCAGCCAGTACCATACAGTTAAGTTAAAGGTACTTAGAAATGTGGCTGCACTCAACTTATCAATTAATTCATCTGCTCTGGGTATGGGGTGTGCATGTGTCTTAGTGACAGAACTGAGTCCTCTGTAGACCACACAGAACCGCATTTCTCTCTTGCCATCCTTGGTATGAGGTTTGGGGACCAAGACAACTGGGCTAGCCCAGGGACTGTCAGAGTGCTCTATTACCCATAACTCCAGCATCTTGTTGACTTCCACACTGATGCTCTCTTATGACTTGGTCAGACTGTCTATAGATTGTGTTTCTGACAGGTGAACTGTCTCTTGTGTCCACATCATGGGTACACAGATGTGTCAGTCCAGGGGTCAAAGAGAAGAGCTCAGCAAACTGCTGTAGGACTTGCCTGCAGTCAGCTTGCTGTTGGACAAAGAGAGTGTCTGAGTAGACAACTCCATCTACTCATCCAACTTTAGGGTCAGTAGAGAGGTGGTCAGGGAGAGGTTTACTCTCTGCTTCCTGATCCTCATCAGTAACTATCAGCATGGTTATGTCTGCCCTGTCATTGTAGAGTTTCAGGGGGTTAACATGGATCTCCTTCTTGGGTGTCCTGCTAGTGCCCAGGTCCACAAAGTAAGTGACCAGACTCTTTTTCTCTAGCACTGGGTAAGGAGCACTCGATCTGTCCTGGAGTGCCCTGGGAGCCAAAGGCTCCAGAACCCAGACTTTCTGCCCTGGTTGGAATTCAACCATTGCAGCCTTTTGGTCATAACACAACTTCTGGAGTCGTTGGCTGGCCTCAAGGTTTTTGGATGCCTTTTCCGGTCCTTAGCCATCCTGGAGCAGAGGCCAAGCACATAGTCCACCACATCTTGTTTAGGCACTTGGAGAGGTCTCTCACAGCCTTCTTTAACAAGTGCCAGTGGTCCTCTTACAGGATGGCCAAACAGAAGTTTAAAGGGGGAAAACCCTACTCCCTTCTGTGGCACCTCTCTGTAGGTGAGAAGCAGGCATGGCAGGAGGACATCCCATCTCCTTTTGAGTTTCTCAGGGAGCCCCATGATCATGCCCATCAATGTCTTGTTGAATCTCTCAACAAGTCAATTGGTTTGTGGATGGTATGGTGTGGTGAATTTATAAGTCATCCCACACTCATTCCACATGTGTTTTAGGTAAGGTGAGATGAAGTGTGTACCTCTGTCAGAAACCATCTCCTTAGGGAAACCCACTCTGGTAAAAATACCAATTAGGGCTTTGGCTACTACAGGGGCAGTAGTTGACCTAAGGTGAATTGCTTCAGGGTACCTTGTAGCATGATCCACTACTACCAGGATGTACTGACTCCCTGGGGTTGTGGGTGATTCAAGTGGACCCACAATGTCCACACCAACCCTCTCAAAGGGTACCCCAAACACTGGTAGAGGAATGAGGGGCCTTTGGGTGTTCAACTGTCTTGCCACTGGCTTGACAGGTGACACAGGAGCTACAAAACTCCTTACGTTTCTAGGACATGTTGGGCCAATAGAAAAGCCTGCTCCATGTTTTGGTTTGTCCCAAATGCCCATCTAGGGGGATGTCAAGGGCCAATGTGAGGATAAACTCTCTAAACGCCTGAGGCACTGCCACTCTCCTAATGGCACCAGGGTTTGGATCTCTGGCCTCAGTGTAAGAGTCCATCCTAGCAAAAAAACCTGTGGGAGCCACTGACATCGCTCCCTTCACCTGTTCAGTAGCTTGCTGTCTTAGGCCTTCAAGAGTGGGACACGTCTTTTGTCCCTGGCACAGTTGTTCCCATTGCGGGTCCCCCCAGGCCCAGGAGCTCTACCTGATAAGGCTCCAGCTCCAAGGACTCAGTTCCCTCAGGGTATAAGACATCTACATGAGAAGAGAGGTCTTGCTTCTTTTGCTGTTCAGAGGCTGGTCCCCAGTCCTCTTATCTTTTCTCTTGGAAGGCTGGGCCATTATTCCAGGCTCCAATACGTCTATTTCACCCTGTGCTCTGGTTTTCACACACAGACACACACACACACACACACACACCAGTTCAGGGATACCCAGCATGGCTACATTGGTTTTGATTTGGAGTTCTATCTCAGCCTATGCTGAGGACTCCAAATCATTCCCTAGCAAGCATTCCACTGGGATTGCAGAAGAGACCACTACCTGTTTCAGGCCAGTAACCCTTCCCCATTCTAAAGTCACCATAGCCATGAGATGGACTTTAGTCACATTATCAGCACTGGTAACTGGATAAGTTTATCCAGCCAAATACTGTCCTGGGGAAAACAGTTCTTCTGTCACCATGGTGACACTGGTTCCTGTATCCCTCAGGGCTTCTACCTTTGTCCCATTGATTAAGAACTGCTGTCTGTATATTTGCATGTTAGGCGGCCAGTCAGCTAGTTTGGCTATATCCACCCACCCTCAGAGACTAGTGTAGCGTCAGTGTGAAACCCTGATTTGCTCTGGGCACACTGCTGATCCCACCTGGAGACTGGCTACTTCAGTATAAACTTGAGTAATGCTAGTGGGATTTTTCTTGGGACAGGCCAGGTCTCCAGTTTGGTGTCTATGCTGCCTACAGTTGTGACACAAGGCCTTCTTGGGATCAAAGTTTTTACCCTTGTACCCACTTGTGGACTGTAAAGAGGCTCAGGGCGCACCCTCCTGAGCAGGTTATTGGGGCCCTGGAGAAGACTCTTTGTTTTTGTCCTTAGGTGTCTCAGGTGTCTTCAGACAGAGCCGCTGCCCTTGGGAGTTCTTGGTCCTTTTGGGTGCAGGGCAGTCCTCTGGAGTTGGCAAAGGTTGCTGGGCCCGCTGGAAGAGTCGCTGGTCTTTTTACAGGTTCTCTGAAGCAGGGTTCAGGTCGGTAGGGCTGGGGCCAAAGCAGTTGTCTTCCTTCTTCTTTGCTGGGGTTTAAGCTTAGCAGTCCTTCTTGTAGGTCACCAGGAAACTGGTGAGCTGGGTTCAGGGACGCCCTTAAATCCTAGATTTAGGAACGTGTTAGGGGGCAGTACCCAATGTCCCTGAGGGTGGCTATACCCCCGTGTGCCCACTCCATTTGGGAAAGGGGGGCACATTCCTATGCCTATTGGTCCCTGTCCTCCAAACCAAGATGGAGGATTATGCAGGGGGGGGGGGAGGGGGTGTCACCTCAGCTCTGGACACCTCCTCCCTGTTTTCCCTAATTTTCCCACCAGACTTGCCACCAAAAGAGGGGCTTTGTCCAGGGGATGGGCATCTCCACTAGTCCAAAGCCCTCAATGAGGGTAGCCTTCATAAGGTTATAGGACCCATCATCTGCTCCAGTGAGTGTGAGGAGTCTATCCCTACACTTACCAGTTCCCTTTGAAAGACTGTGAACCACTTTTTGATGTCATCTTCCTCTTCATACCTGAGGACGATCCCTTTGGGCATTTTAGGGTCACAAGACTGCTCTGCTGCCACCATCAATGGATGCTAAACCCAATTCTGCTCTCTCCCTTTCTACAGCTAGGAGGCTATCCTCCAAAGCCATTCTTTTGGCCAACCTTGCTAAAAGGCTGTCCTTTTCACTAAGCCTGTCGTCAGTGAACTTAGTAGTACCTGGTCTACCTGTATGGGGTCTAGGTGTGTGCGTAGTATCCTAGGGGACAGGGGCACAGGGCTGCTGTCCTTCCTAGTTCGGTTAGGATGGGGGAGGTCATCCTCTTGATCCCCAACTTCTTCCCCATCTGAGGGGAGATCATCCTCTTCAGCAGGGTGTTAATGTTTATATGCTGTCAAGAGCTCCTGAAGCTGGACATTGGCAGGGTTGGAACCAGATTCAATCTTTTTGAGACTGCAGAGAGACGTTAGATCTCTCATTTTAGTTGGAGGTAAGGGGTCAGGTCAAGTTCCATAACTATGTCCTCTGAGCTGCTCATTATGTTATTAAGGTAGGGGATTTTTTTTTAGGAACTAAGACTACTTCTAGTTACTTTACCCCTAACTATGGTAACTTTTTAAAACTTAAAAGAAATGCCAAAGGGGACTTAACCAAGGCCCTAGCAAGACTTTTGAAATTTTAGAAAAACGGACAATTCCAAAATCAATTGAATCCAAAGGCAATTTTGGAACTTAGTTTTGTGATCAGATGTTGGCTGAGTAGTCCAGCAAACGCAAAGTCGGAGATCACAGCACAGATCCACCAGTGTAGGAAGCTGGCTCTGTATATACTATACCAAAGTAAGATATTGGGGGTCATTATGGCCCTGGCGGTCTTTGTGGCCGTATGACTGCCAAGAGGCTGGCGGTACATATTGCCACATTATGAGACTGGCGGGTTGGCTTCAGCCAACCAGCCACTTCTACACTCATAGCCGACGTACCGCCCATGGCATTATGAGCCTGCCTACCAACCATGGCGGTAGGCCCTACCGGTGACTGTAAATTTCTTCCCTGTCACCGGTAGGCAGCTCCCCCACCCCCCTCCAACACTCACCTGACACCCCCCAGTTCCATCCAAACTCAAAGATACACAAACTAACCCCCCACCCCCTCACACGCAAACACAACACAAAGACGCATTCACCCACACACACACACTCAGAAATTCATGCACAGACACACACTAACAAACACCCCTCCACCCACCTTCCCTGTCGGAAGCCAGACTTACCTTGGGCGAGGAGGTCTTCTGGCAGGGAACAGGAAGGGGAGCTGCTATCGCCAGAAGTGCGCCGCCAGCAGAACACCGCCAGGCCGTATTACTGGTCATAATACAGCTAGCGGCGTACTACTGCGTGGCTGTGCTGGTGGTAGCTGCGCTAGCTTACCACCGTCCACCACCAAGAGCACTGCCGGATTTCCACCCTTATTGTGGCGGAAGTTAGGCAGTGCTCATAATATGGCGGACGGATGGTAGCCATGGTGGCGGCATGCTGGTGGCCGTCACCACAGCGGTATGTACCACTAATGATATAATTAGGGCCATAGTGTGCACAGAGTCCAGTGGAACACCAGAGGCTTTACAGAGGCTAGAGAAGATGATAATTATGTTCTTTTGTGGTAGTATGATCGAGCAGTTAAGCTTATCAAAGGGTAGTGGTAAGCATTTGTTGTGCACACATAGTCAAGCAATGAGGCACACACTCAATGACTAACTCAAGGCCAATGTTTATGTATGAAAAATATATTTTGTTACTTTATTTCTAGAACCAAAATGATATTTGTTGCAGATAAGTACAGTATCAAGATTATAGCACATTTAAGTATCAAATGCACTTTTGAAATTCACAGATGGAACAGTTTTCAGGTAAGTAATAGTTTTCTGTTTCAAAAGTAGACAGTACAATTTTCACAGAGAGCAATGCATTCCTAGGAGAGGAAAGGTATCCACACAGTTTGCAGGTAAGTACTCAACTTACAATCCCAGGCTTCGGGGGTTAGGGTGTCCACAGGGCAAAGTTAAGAAGACATAAAGGGTGAATGCAACACCAGCAACACAGGGCTGGCCGGGTGTAGAGGTCAAACATGGTATTGGGCACCCAACGGAATCCTATGGAGACTGGGGGCACTTAGAAGGAAACAGATGCATGTAAGTACCTGAAACTTCAGGGCACAGACTGGGGGAGGAATGGGGTTTGATCAGCGGTGGGGGTTCAGTGGTCAGCACCAAACACACACCCTCGGCGGCACGGAGCGGCCAGGTGCAGGGTGCAAAAACATTCTTTTTAATGGGGGAACCCCGGGGGTCACAAAGAGGCTGCAGGCTTACTCCAGGGAGACAGCTGAAGGAGACCAATGGATGGACAGCCCACTGGATGTTGCTGGACCGTAGGATGAGTTCCCCAACGACAAGTGGCTGCGGGTGCAGGGGTACCTTTGGATGTCGGGAATCTTCCCCGGAGCCAGTTGCTGTCAACAGGGTTCTCTGGATTTAGGCTGCAGGCGTCGTCGTGTTGGTCAGGAGGGGCCAACCCAGGGTGGAGTCGAGGTTAGAATAGCCTGGGGACCTTCTCTGGATCAGCGGGCCGCCTGGACTAGGGTCATGACATCGGGTCCAGAGTGGACAGGACTCGCAGATCCGGGGAGGGTCTGGAGCCCTTCTTGGAGGTCTCTTTGCAGACAGGGCTGCTGTCCTCTGGAAGTCTTGGTCCTTGGGTAGGCAGGCAGTCCTCAGGAAGTTTGTAGTGGTTGCTGGTCCTGCAGGATCTGTCACCTTTTTGTATCAGGAGTCCTAGTCTCCACTAGCTGGATTGTCCTAAAGCAGCAAAACAAAAGGCAGGAGCCTTTGAGGCTCACCACCAAGTGCTGCTGTGACGCACCTCCACCCAGAGCAGGCTTTTTCTTGGACCCCTGAATACACAAAGGCTCTCATCGCATGGGGTCAGAAACGCGTGGAGATTTGGGTGAATTTCAGGGGGCATCTCTAAGATGCCCTCTGTGTGCATTTTACAACAAATCCAACACTGGCATCAGTGCAGGTTTATTGTGCTGAGAAGTTTGATACCAAACTTCTCAGTCTTCAGTGAAGCCATCATGGAGCTGGGGAGTTTGTAATGACAAACTCTCAGCCCATGTACTTAATGTGGCCACAATGCACTTACAATGTCTAAGAATGGACATCGACTCTCTAGGGGCATATTGATCAGGCAGCTATGCCCTCACCTGTGGTATACTTCACCCTGCCTTAGGGCCGTAAAGCCTGCTAAAGGGTTGACTTACCTATGCCAAAAGCAGTAGTTTTGGGGCAGGACATCCAGAGAGGGATGAGATGTCAACTTTATCTTTTTTTCCCCACCAACACACACAATCTGCAGTGGCAGTGTGCATGTGTTTGGTGAGGGGTCCCCTAACATAGAATAATACATTCTGCAGCCCAGGTGGACCCCCTCTGACCACAGGGCCCTTGGTACCACTGTTCCCTTTTACAAGGGACTTAGCTGTTTGCCAGAGATGTGCCAATTGTGGAAGCAATGGTACAGCTTAGGGAAAGAACACAAGTGCTGGGACCTGGATAGCAGGATCCCTGCACACTGAGTCAAGTTAGCATTAGATATCAGGCAAACAATTTGTGTGTGTGTGTCACTACTGGATATAAAGCTCACTCCTCGGTTGCCACGGAAAGGGAAGAAAGAATGCCAGTATCTGGGGAGGTATCCAGTTAACTGGCTTCCCCTAGGTCTGTATGCCAGTCCATGGAGTCTTTGAGCTGGTATTCCAAAGTTTCCAGCAACCCCTCCAAACCGTCACTGTAACCTAGCACATAGGAATAAGGCTCAGCATCCGACAAGGGCAGCAAGGTCCCTGTCGGCACCGGAGTCGGTTTCGTAGGACACACATCTAGTTCTGTGTCAGAGTCGAAAATGAGGATGGGGGCAGCGCCACGGCTGGCAGCATCATGAGGTCTTGAAGTTGGATGAGGAAGAGGGGGCTGCTAGGTGACCGATCCCGAGACCTTCCTCTAGTCCGAGACTGTGGCTTATGTGGAGCCAAACGCCGGGCTGCCATCAGCTTTAGGGACCACTCCTTCAACGCCTTCAGATTGATGGCCCGGCACTCAGAGCACGACTCTGGGTTGTGGTCGCGCTCCAGACCCAAAGGCACACAAGGTGAAATCCATCAGACATCACCCTATGGCAGGATTCGAAGGGCGTGAACCTAGTCTTATGCAAAGACATCCCTCAACGCACTAGTAGTAGAAATACTCAAAAAAACGTTGATAAAAGTAAAAAAACAATATATATATATATATATATATATATATATATATATATATATATATAAAAAAAAATTTAAAAAGTGACTGAGGTAGCTCTTTCTTCAGATCAGCGCTGGCTGGCATGGAAAGAAAGGTACCGACGTCAGCGCGCCGTGGTGATGCCTGTATAGGACCACCAATGTCATATCCGGTGTGGAAGACGCAGACACCGGATGCAGAGCTGATAGATGCCACATAACAGCATGTAGGGATACTGCTTGATTAAAATCTCTGGATCCAGACTGATGCCTGGGAAAATTCTACAGTAAGCAATCTACAACTAGAAGTCTCTATCAGGTAGTTGAGTTTACCTGCTCGGGCATTTAAAGTGCCCATCTTCAACAGCCAGTTATGAAGGTAGGGGTAAGAGTGACATCAGCAACCTCCAAAGAGGTGCTACATCCATCGCCATCACTTATGTGAACACCAAGAGGCACTATTAAGGCCAAAAGGGAGCACAGAAAGCTGAAAATGCTCTTGGCTCACCTTTCCCCACAGGCAGGGAATGTGAAAATGAGTGTCCTGCAGATCCAACACAACCATCCAGTCTTCTAGATCCAGGACACAGAGAACTTGTGCCAATGTGAGCATCTTGAGTTTATCCTTTTTCAGGAAGAAACTGAGATTGCAAAGTATTAAACAAGACCAAGTCCTACGTCCTTCTTCGGCACTAGGAAATAATGGAAGTAACATCCAATCCCTATTTCCAAAGCTGGAATCTTCTCTAAAGTTCCTTAGTTTTAAAAGAGAAAAAAAAAAAAGTCTGAACCTCCTACCACAAAAAGGACAAATGGTCCTCAGACTGAAGCTCTGATCGGTGGAGTATGTGTTGTGTTGAGTAATGGTAGGACACGTCCTTATTGGACTATCTGAAGCACCCATCTGTCGGTGTGATGCTCAGCCATCCGTGGAGGTAATATCTTATCCTGCGCCTTTAATGGGATGTAAATGTCAGCCTAGGGCAAGCTAATGTGGTTCTGTGGTGGTAGTGAGGCTGGCAGAAGTCTGAGCAGGGCGCTTTTCCCTAAGGGCCTGGATGCTGTTAACTGGATCCATGACCCAGACCTCGAAAGAACTGGAGGGAAATATCTGTTGCTGTGGTGGTGGATGTAAGCATTGTCTTTGAGCACTATCCCTTCCAAAACTTTGAAAGGGGCAAAACTGGTTGGGATACTGAAACACAGGTGCAGAACGGCCGAGGGAGTGTTTTCAGCAGTGGAAAACAGATCTAGCAAGGGTTCTGCCAATTGCTGGGGTACACACTGTGCCTGCTGCCATTTGAGATCTGCTAAGTGTTGGTGGCTTGAGTTTATCCACTCTTGTGTTTAGAGATCCTACAAGGTGGTTTACCACCAGAGAATTTTCTTCCACTTCCAGAGGCACAGAGTTCCCTGACAAAGGACCCAAGAACCCTGCTTGTTGAAGTACCATATGTTAGTGGTGTTGTCAGACAGCACCAGTATTCAAAGAATTCACCCTTATTTCCAACAAATTCATGTGAAGTCAAGTCTCCGCTGGAGACCAGAGGACTCAGATCTCCACCCCTCCCAGATAGCCTCCCCAACACAACAGTAATACATCTGCGACCACTATCTGTTGTGGGTGTAGGGGGAGGGGTCTGTCACTAACCTAAACACAGGCCAGTAGCCACTACTGCAGGTCTTTTTCAGTCGTCTCAAAGCAGATCGAATCAGATAAATGATCCTGATGCTGTGCCCAATGAAATCTGATGTACTACTGCATAGCCTGCATGAGCCACCTGGTAGGTTTGGCCAGCGAGATGTAGGAGGTAAACACTCACAGGAGCCTTACAGTCATCAGCACTATGATACAGGACTGAGAATGAATCATCAGGATTAAACATTTGGATCATAGCCTGAACGTCTTGGATTCTTTACTCTGGGAAAGGGGCAGGGGGAGGCATAAAACTGTAATGTATCTAGAATAGCTCTGATGAACATAAGTATTTGTGAAGGAGTCAGATGTGACTTCGGCACAGTGATATGAAACCCCACATGTTAGGAGGTTCCCCCATTGTTTGGAGGTGATTGATGACTGCCTAGGGTGAGTCTGCCTTCAGCAGCCAGCTGTTGAGGTAGAGGAAGACTGCTACCCTGACCACCGAAGGTGTCCTTTGACTGCCACTATCACCTTTGGGGACACCTTCAGGGACACTGGTGAGTCCAGATGGGAGCACTGCGCATTGAAAAGATCCTGGCCCACTATGAACCGCAGGTTGCGCTTGTGAACCTGTAGGATGCAGATATGGAAATAAGCATCCAGTAGGTCTAATGCCACCATCCAGTCTCCAAGGTCTAGGGCAGACATGACCTAGGCCAGAGTGAGTACCTTTAATTTGTCCTTCCACAGGAAGGTGTTGAAAGGGTAAAGATCCAAAATAGAACAAAGTCCTCCATTCTCCTTCAGTATAAGGAGGTAGGAGTAAAACTCAGTTTCTTCTTCAGAGGCTGAAACCTCTATAGCCTCTTTGGCCAAAAGGGCCTGCACTTCCTGCTGCAAGACAGACAGATGGTTCTCCGTCAGCCATCCAGACAGTGGTAGAAGGTGCAGCAAGGAATAAAGAAATATGAGGCTGTTGCACCGATGGACATCTTGGAGGAACCACTTGTCTGAGGTAATAGCCTGCCACCACTGAAGGAAATATTGGATTCTGCCACCTACAGAGTGACTGTGGTCCAGCAAGGACATACATTAAAGCGGTTTTGTGGCTGCAGATGCTATGTAGTGGGGGACTAAGCTGGACGTGGTTCCTGCTGCCCTGGGTGAGGTTTCTGAGAACAGCAGCCTTGGCCATGGAAGGGTTGAAAGGCCTGCTGGTCTGTTCGAAGGGTGAGGTGTTGGCGAAACTCAAAACGCAAACTTTAGCCATGGAGAGGGCAAACAATTGTTAATGGAATTGTCTCATGGGAGCAAAGAGAGCCAGGGAACTTGATGTAGTCCTTCTCTCTTTAAACCGTTGCAGGGCTGAGTCTACATTTTCACCATAGAGGTGGAAGTGTTCTAACATCGTGTGCATCAAGGATACTTGGACATCCCCTGAGAAGACTGTAAACCTCATCCAGTCGAGACACTGATGTGCCATACTGGAGCCCTTACCTCGGCCTAAGCAGGTAATCATGTCCAAGCCAGAAAGTAATACAAATTTCTCTGCATTGCGGCCGTCCTGTATAGCTTAAGTAGTGGACTATTGAATGTTGCCTGGGACGGCTGGTAAAATTTGTGCCACTGTCCCCCAAAGGGCATGGGAGTACCAGCCCAGAAGATAACTGGGATTAATCAACCTTGGAGCACGGCTTGTAGAGGAGAAAATGTGTTATCCGCTTGGGAAATGTCTTTAACCGTTAAACTAACGGTGGGGAAGAATGGTAAGTAGGGCCCTGGGATTTAATTTGCTGGTGGACATCTGTACCACCAAACTCTAGTGTCAGATGCTGTGTAAGAAAGGCTGGTCGCCCTATCCAGGACAGTCGTAATGAGCAACTTGCCAGTTAACAGGAGGACCTGAACACGGTTTCACCAAAGTGAGCAAAAGGGTGCCTCTAAGGGACTCTCTCAAATGGCAGTAGAGGTTCTGTTGGGGCCTTGACTGGCTCAAGTATCTCAGTTAAAAACATTACTCCTGACTTCCATAGTGGGGAGCTGTAGGTCTAAGACTTCTGCTGCCCTCCACATAACGACTGCGAAAGAGGTGCTTTCTTCAGTAGCAGGACCAAGAGGGACTACAAGGCCACTGGCATACTTAAGTTCTTCATACCAGTTATCCTCATTGAATAGATAGAATTAGTCTTAGTCCCATCATCATAATTAACATTGTCCGACACATTTGCGAAAAGATGTGTAAAGTTTGGGCCCTATTGCATGGTAAGGTCAAAGTGTCAGAACGGGAGGGATTGCCTGTTGTCTGAGCGCCAGTCAGAGTCAACAGCATGGCAGAGTCTGCTCAGCGTCAAACAGAGCAATAGGCTGTAATTTCCCCCCTCTGGTGGCAGCAGCATTGGCATTGATGCACTGGGAACTGGCACGGGCAGTAGTGTAGGAACTGAAGTTGTTAAGGGACTCTTACCTTGGGGGTAAGGCTGCATAGTTTTGGCCATCAGCACCACAGAGTGTGAGGGACAGAGTCAGTCCCACCATCTGGAAGCTGTTGGCCTGACTTCTTCGGCTAGCTAGTAGCACCTCACCCAAACTTAGAAAGTACAGGTGATTTGTGGCAGTCTAAAGACATGGCACACTGACTCCTCAGCAAAGTCGTAGTGAACAGATAATGCCCTTTCTCTCAGCGACACAAACAAAAGTGAACCCACAACACTCTCCCCATTGTCTGTTCAGGAGTGTATGGGTCCATAACCTAAAGCAAACCAAAGGCTAACTAACATAAAAGCATGCTACAATATACTGAAGAGATATAAAATGCCTAAGTCGGCAAGCAAACCAGGCCCAAGCACAAAGCCAAATTTAATCTAAAATGATGCCAGTTTAAAAGTCATCGGGATCCCGCAGGTCACCAAGCACATCAGTGTAGATAGAATCCAAGCTAGATCCCACTTCGGCAGACGATCAAACCACCAGCTCGTCAGTCAAAAGGTGGAAGGAACATACATGATCTGTTGCCTCAGCCATAGTTCCGGCAGAGGAGGCAGCAGTCCGTGCAGTGCCAGATGTTGAGAGATGCTGAGGCAGCAAGAGCCACTAGATCAAAAAATGAGGGTTCATAGGAGGCATCGAGTAACAACCGCTGTCTCATGGGACACCTTTGACGACAAACCCTCATTGAGATCATCAGAACTAAGTCCATAGAAAGTACATGTTGCATGCCAAGACACACTTCCAGTGACACTTGAAATGGCACCATAAGCCGCAAGATAAAGATTGCATACAGTTGAGAACTGGTAGAAATGACTGTGATCAATACTGGTTGAGTTCCTCCAATAGTAATGCTCCAAAATATTGCATCATGTGTTCACAACACAGTTGGGGGGGTGGGGGGAGGGGGGGCAGGGGGGTGGGAGCTCCATCATTTCTCTTTGTTGAGATGGGGCAGCAATTGCGGATCAAAAATAGCAACAGCAGAATACCACCAAATAATGCCAAAACTGTTGGGAATCCTCTGAAAACACAAAAAAAAGTGAATGAATGGCGGAAGGTATAACTCTAAACACAGTCTGGAAAGTGCTGCCAAAACTAGAAACTACGGCTTTAAAAAAAAACTGTACAATCCCTGCAGTGTTGTACGAAATGAAGATGCAACTGACCAACTCCTCAAAGGGTCTTGGAAAGTTTGTATTTAAAGGGACTGTAGATGACCTTGCCATTGCAGGTAATAGGTTTCCCAGGCTGATGTAAGGTTCAAGTGTTTCTGAAATAAAAGTGCTTTCAGTCTGCTGAGCTTGTCGACTGACAGTATAAGTTGCAATGTGAGGCCACAAATCTTTCACTTTTATCTCACGTGTACTGGGAAAAATAAAAATTATTTGTAGCCATTCAGGCATTTGTAATCAAAGAGCAACTCCCACACCTCGTGGATGTAACTGTCTCCTACCTGCTCAGACCTGCCAACAGGAAAATGTTTCAAACACAAAGTGAACTGTAATGTTGATACTGGCAAAGAAATCAGTCCAGTATTAACCACACTGACTATGGTGCTTCGGCTACAGTGAAAGGCAACTTTTCTAACTTCTCAATGTTAAGTATGATGTAACTAGCTTCTTTCTTAGCCATCATCCATTGTTTTTGGTTGAGGTTAAATGCGGCAAATAACGTCTTAGAGTTATCATGCTTCAAAGGCAATTGGCCATTTTTAAGAACTTGTGAAATCCAACTAAACTGCATGATGGACCTAATTTAACTGTCCATTGTGTAAAAGTGACATATCGTTTGAAAAATGTAAATCGCAGAAGACACAATGTTAATGTGTAAATGCAGCTGGACGATGTGTTCATACAATTATCGACAACAGCTAAATCTTTCTCTAAATTCTCTTTACCTATTTGCCTTAAACATGCAGCAGCTTCCATATTTCATTAAATGTTTCATACAAGAAACATTTTGAGTGTGGTTTTCTCCAACCTAAGAAGAAGTCTTGTAAGTGAACCTCTTCAGAAAGGAGAGATATGTGTTTTACAGCTAAAAATGAGGATGTTTGTAACATTTGCTGACAAAGTTTACCTAAGCTGTACATAGTAACAATACCCGAAGTGCTGTATGATGATGTAACAAGGGTCTGGTCTGTTTGCTCTAAAACCCCTTATAGAATTAATGAAACGTGCATGACAGTTATTTGCATCCACTAGCTCCAATAACCACCCGTTGGGACCTGAAGAACGAGTTACTTACCTTCGGTAACGACTTTTCTGGTGGATACATTAGCTACCTGTGGATTCCTCACCTAATGAATACTCCCATGGCGCCAGCATTCAACGGAAATCTTCTTACTAGTCTCTGCACGTCGACGAGGACGTCACTCTAGCCCACGCGACGCCGTCTGACGTCATACAGGCAATAAGAGGTCCTCGACGACGTGCCGACGTCAGTACCAATCATTTTTTACGTGCATGAGAACAACCAGGCAATGCAATGAAAGAGCAAGGCAACATCCCATAACATTGTAAAAATACACAACATTGCATGAATAACTGTAAATCTTTTATATATATATATATATATATATATATATAACTCTCTCTTTTTAAAATATATATACACATCAAGTATATACACAAAGATATATACATATATACATATATAAATATATTATATACAACATCTATTGCATCCTCGAAGACCAAGAGGAGCGTACTCAAGGATTACTTGGTAAGACCAGAAAGGCAACGGGGAGGCGGGTGGGACCGTGAGGAATCCACAGGTAGCTAATGTATCCACCAGAAAAGTCGTTACCGAAGGTAAGTAACTCGTTCTTCTGATGGATACAACTACCTGTGGATTCCTCACCTAATGAATAGAGTCCCAAAGCAGTACCACGCCCGGCGGTGGGTGCCTAAATGGTCAAACCAAGAAATCCTGCAGCACTGACCGTGCAAAATGGCCGTCCCTTCTAACCTCAGAATCCAAACAGTAATGTTTTGCAAAAGTGACCGCTCAGCCCTCCACAGGGCTTGGTCGCCCCACTCACTGCTGCTGCTCCTGCCTGCCTTTGCCGCCTCCTGCCTGCAGATTCCTTCGCTCGCTGCTCCTGGGATTTCCCGCCGCTGCCTCCCTGCGGCCCCGCCCCCCTGTGATTCCATTCGCCGGACCGCTCCCGCCACCCAGCTGCTCCTCCCTCCCGGCTCCTTACTTAAGGGGACCGTAGGGGACCACAGAGTGTGACCGCTCAGCCCTCCACAGGGCTTGGTCGCCCCACTCACTGCTGCCGCTCCTGCCTGCCTTTGCCGCCTCCTGCCTGCAGATTCCTTCGCTCGCTGCTCCTGGGATTTCCCGCCGCTGCCTCCCTGCTCCTCCCTCCCGGCTCCTTACTTATGACGCCCCCAGAGCGACCGCGCAGCGGACGCGCGCAGCGGGAGCACCGACTGAGCGCCGAAGGTGCGCCAAAGGTAAGCCCGTCTGCGCCCGTCCGCGCCTGGACCGCGCCCAGCGCCAGACCCCCTGGTCCTCGCCCTCGCCAGCACACCCTGCACAGCTACGATGCCAGAACCCTCCACGCACTCAACGCCGGCCGAAACACCGCCTGCTACCGAGCCACCCCGAGACGCACCCTTCACCTGCCTGACCTGCCGCTTCACCAGCCTACGACCCAACACTGCACCTACTAAACCGAGCCCCAGCAACAAACACCTGATGTGCATCCTGCTCAACACCCGCTCCGTTCACAGGCATGCCGTCGAACTCTGGAACCTCCTCGACTCGACTGCACCAGACATCGCCTTCCTGACGGAAACCTGGATGAACGCCTCCTCAGCACCCGACATCGCCATCGCCGTCCCAGAAGGCTACAAAATCACCAGGAGGGACCGCGTCAACCAGACAGGAGGAGGCATCGCCATCATCCACAAGAACACCATCCGCATCACGACCAACTCCGATGACACCTTCACCTCCGCCGAACACCTCCACTTCCAGATACACACCAACCCCAAGACCACGCTCAGAGGCACCCTCATCTACAGACCACCGGGACCACACACACAGTTCAGCGAAGACATCACAGACTTCGTCAGCCCCCACGCCATCAATTCCACCGACTACATCCTCCTGGGGGACCTCAACTTCCACCTGGAGGACGACAAGGACCGCAACACCACTGCTCTACTGGACAACCTGGCCAACCTCGGACTCAAGCAACTGGTAACCACCCCTACCCACCACGCCGGCCACACGCTTGACCCAGTCTTCTCATCCAGCAAATAGGTCACCTTCAGCCACTCCACCAATCTCCAGTGGACTGACCACAGCTGTGTCCACTTCAGCTTCAGTAAAACGACGACCCACCACCACCCTCAACAAACCCCCCGCAGGAGCTGGAACAAGATCACCGGCGACCAGCTCACCACCTTCCTCAGCCAGAACCCCCCCACCAGCTCAACGGACCCCAACGAAGCCGCCAACAACCTCACACAGTGGATCACCAACTGCGCAGACGCCCTCGCACCACTGAAGAAGAACCCCCCCAGCAGACGCAGCAGCAAGAAAGCCTCCTGGTTCACAGACAAACTCATCACCTCCAAGAAGAACTGCCGCTCCCTGGAGAACACCTGGCGCACCAACCAGACCACAGACAACATGACGGCCCTCAAACACGCCACCCGCAAACACCACCAACTGATCCGCGCCACAAAGAAGACAGCCTTCAAGGAACGACTGGACAACAACACCCACAACAGCAAGGAACTCTTCAGCATCGTCAAAGAGCTCTCCAACCCCGACGCCGGAAACAATGACATCACTCCCTCGCAAGACCTCTGCGACTCCCTCGCAGCCTTCTTCCACGACAAGATCGCCAACATTCACAACAGCTTCGGCCCACCAACCACAAACCCCACCACCGAACCGATGCCCCCCACCGCCACCCTCCGCACCTGGACCCCAGTCAGCACCGAAGACACAACACGCACAATGAACACCATCCACTCCGGATCCCCTACGTACCCCTGCCCACACCACATCTTCAACACGGCCGAACACATCATCGCACCCCACCTCCATGACATCGTCAACGCCTCCTTCAACACCGCCACCTTCCCGGAGTGCTGGAAACACGCCGAGATCAGTGCCCTGCTGAAGAAACCAACTGCAGACCCCTCCGACCTCAAGAACTACCGCCCCATCTCGCTCCTCCCGTTTCCTGCCAAAGTCATCGAGAAGACCGTCAACAGACAGCTAGCCGCCTTCCTCGAGACCAACGGGTCCCTCGACCACTCGCAATCCGGCTTCCGAGCCAACCACAGCACGGAGACCGCCCTCATCGCAGCCACAGACGACATCAGATCCCTAATGGACAATGGGGAAACTGCGGCCCTCATCCTCCTGGACCTCTCCGCAGCGTTCGACACTGTCTGCCACCGCACCCTGGTACAGCGCCTGAACAACACCGGCATCCAGGAGAAGGCCCTGGAGTGGATCACCTCATTCCTCGCCGGAAGAACCCAGAGAGTCCGCCTCCCCCCGTTCCGGTCAGCGGCCACCGAAGTCATCTGCGGAGTTCCACAAGGGTCATCGCTCAGCCCCACCCTCTTCAACGTCTATATGAGCCCCCTCGCAACCATCGCACGTCAACACAACCTCAAGATCATCACCTACGCCGACGACACCCAGCTGATCCTCTCCCTCACCAGCGACCCGGACGCCGCCAGAGCCAGCCTACACGAAGGGATGAAAGACGTCGCGAATGGATGAAGAACAGCCGCCTGAAACTGAACTCAGACAAGACGGAGGTCCTCATCCTGGGATCATCACCATCTGCCTGGGACGACTCCTGGTGGCCCCCCGCCCTGGGAGCCACCCCCAAGCCAACGGACCACGCTCGCAACCTAGGCTTCATCCTGGACTCCTCCCTCTCGATGACCAGACAAGTCAACGCCGTCTCATCTTCATGCTTCAACACCCTGCGCATGCTTCGAAAGATCTTCCGGTGGATCCCCACCGAGACCAGGAAGACGGTCACCCAGGCCCTCGTCACCAGTCGGCTGGACTACGGGAACGCCCTCTACGCCGGCACCGCCGCCAAACTCCAGAAGAAACTCCAACGGATCCAGAACGCCTCAGCACGACTCATCCTGGACATCCCCCGACACAGCCACATCTCCGAACACCTGAGAGACCTGCACTGGCTCCCCGTCAACAAAAGAATCACGTTCCGACTCCTCACCCACGCACACAAGGCCCTCCACGACGTGGGCCCCAAGTTCCTCAACAGCCGCCTGACCTTCCACAAGCCCACCCGCCAGCTCCGCTCCGCCAGCCTCGCTCTCGCCACCGTCCCCCGCATCCGCAGAGCCACCGCCGGAGGAAGATCCTTCTCCTACCTGGCAGCCAAGACATGGAACTCCCTCCCCATCCACCTCCGGACAACGCAAGACCATCTCGCCTTCAGGAGGCAACTCAAGACCTGGCTGTTCGAGCAGTAGCGTTCCCCCCCCCCCAGCGCCTTGAGACCCTCCGGGTGAGCAGTGCGCTATACAAATGCCTTTGATTGAAAGTGTGAAGGGACGACCAAGTTGCGGCCTTGCAGATGTCGACCACAGGAACACCTCTGGCCAAGGCCGAAGTGGCCGACTTAGCTCTGGTGGAATGAGCTCTAATGCCCTCAGGAGGATCCTTCTTTGCCAAAGAGTAACAGATTGTAATGCAAAGAACAACCCACCTGGATAGTGTTCTCTTGTGGACTGCCTTTCCTCTCCTCTTGCCCACGTATCCAATAAACAGCTGATCCTCCAGCCTGAAATCCTTTGTTCTATCAATAAAGAAGCTCAACGCCCTCTTTGGGTCCAGACGGTGCAGTCTTTCTTCCTCTTTGGAAGGATGAGGCGGAGGATAGAACGTGGACAAAGTAATTGCCTGAGCCAAATGGAAAGGTGAAACAACCTTCGGGAGGAAAGCAGCCTTGGTCCTCAACACCACCTTATCCCCATAAAAAGTTGTATAAGGGGACTTTACTGATAAGGCCTGCAACTCACTCACTCTCCTTGCTGATGTTATAGCTATCAGGAAGACTGTTTTTAAAACCAAATACCTTAAGGGGCAAGAATGCATAGGTTCAAAAGGGGACCCCATAAGGAAAGTCAGGACCAAGGACAAATCCCATTGCGGCATAACGAATGGCTTTGGAGGATATTTATTTAGAAGACCTTTCAATAATCTGATAACAATAGGGGATTTAAATAAAGATGGTTGGTCTGGAAGACATATGAAGGCTGACAAGGCCGATAAATAACCCTTAATGGTAGCCACTGCACAACCTTTCTGCGCTAGAGACAGAGCAAAAGACAAAACGTCCGATAGATGAGCATGCAAAGGATCAATCTGCCTCTCTCCACACCACGCAACAAATTTAGACCATCTATTAGCGTAGATAGATTTAGTGGAGTGTCGCCTGGCCGCTAATATAACATCTACTACCTCAGGCGGGAGAGAGAAGGAACTCAGGTTGCCCCGTTCAATCTCCAGGCATGTAGGTGCAGACTCTGGAGGTTGGGGTGTAAAACCTGCCCCTGCGACTGCGAGAGGAGGTCTGCCCTGAAAGGGAGACGGAGCGGAGGGCACACTGAGAGTTGGAGAAGGTCGGAGTACCATACCCTCCTTGGCCAATCCGGAGCTATTAGGATGACTAGAGCCCGGTCCTGGCGAATCTTCCTCAATACCCGAGGAATCAAGGGTATGGGAGGGAACGCGTAAAGCAACTGGCCGCACCAGGTTATTTGAAACGCGTCCCCCAACGCTCCCTGCATCGGATACTGGAGGCTGCAGAATAACGGACAATGCGCGTTCTCTCGAGTGGCAAACAGATCTACCCGAGGAAACCCCCACCTCTGGAAGATTAAACGGACTTGATCTGGATGGAGACGCCACTCGTGGTCTGCCGAGAATTGGCGACTGAGACTGTCCGCACGCACGTTCAAGACTCCGGCCAGATGGTTTGCTATCAAGCAAATCTGATGGTCCTTTGCCCAGGACCATAGTCGAAGAGCTTCTCTGCAGAGAAGGTACGACCCCACTCCTCCCTGCTTGTTTATGTACCACATCGTGGTAGTATTGTCCGTTAGGACCTGTACCGACTGACCACGAAGGGAAGGGAGGAAGGCCTTGAGAGCCAGACGTACAGCCCGTAACTCTAACAGATTGATGTGAAACATCTGTTCCTCTGGAGACCAAAGGCCTTTGATCTCCAGATCCCCCAGATGAGCTCCCCACCCTAGAGTGGAAGCATCCGTTATGACTGTGGCCACTGGTGGCGACTGCTGGAACGGCTTTCCTTGTGAAAGATTGTTGCTTGCAATCCACCACTTCAAATCCACAGCAGCATCTCTGGAGATCTTGACAGTACTCTCTAGATCCCCTTTGTGTTGAGACCACTGCTTTCGGAGGCACCACTGAAGAGCCCTCATGTGCCAGCGAGCATGCGTGACCAACAGAATGCAGGAGGCAAACAGACCGAGCAGACGAAGGACCTTGAGGACTGGAACTACCGCTCCATTTCGAAACATTGGAACCAAATCCTGAATATCTTGAATCCGCTGAGGCGGAGGAAAGGCCCGACCCAATGTTGTATCCAGTACTGCCCCTATGAACAGGAGGTGCTGAGAGGGCTCTAGGTGAGATTTGGTCTCGTTCACCGAAAAACCCAGGTCGAACAACAACTGGGTTGTTGACTGCAGATGATGCGACACAAGCTCCGGGGACTTGGCTTTGATCAACCAGTCGTCCAAGTAAGGGAATACTGCTATCCCCTTCCTTCTGAGTTCTGCCGCAACCACCGACATCACCTTCGTGAAGACTCGAGGTGCTGAAGTAAGACCAAACGGAAGGACCGCAAACTGATAGTGCTGCGATCCCACCACAAACCCGAGATACTTCCTGTGTGACTTGAGTATCGGGATATGAAAGTAAGCATCCTGCAAGTCGACAGACACCATCCAGTCTTCCTTGTTCAACGCCAAAAGCACCTGTGCTAGGGTCAGCATCTTGAACTTTTCCTGCTTGAGGAACCAATTCAAGATCCTCAGGTCCAGGATTGGTCTCAAACGACCATCCTTCTTGGGAATCAGGAAATACCTTGAGTAACATCCTCGACCCCTTTCCTGCTCTGGGACCAACTCCACCGCGCCCTTTGAAAGGAGGGCTTGTACCTCCTGTTCTAGCAACAGGAGGTGTTCTTCTGAACAATAAGAAGGGCGGGGCGGGATGAGGGGCGGGAACTCCCGAAAGGGAAGGGTGTAGCCTTTTCCCACAATACTGAGAACCCAAGTGTCCGTTGTAACAGTCTTCCATTTGGTGAGAAAATGCTGTAATCTTCCCCCTACAGGAGAGGAGTGAGTGGGAAATGGTGGAAGCCTAAGGCTGCTTCCCCTGCTGCACCCCGCCAGAGGATGAGGAAGAGGCAGAGTGCTGCTGAGAGGCTCCTCTGGTGCGGACCCTACCTCTCCCTCTAAAAGATCTATAGGGATGGGAAGAGGCAGGTTGCTGATATCTTCCCCGAAAGGAAGAGGAGGAAGAGCCACGCCCAAATCCACGAAACCTCCTGAAAAATCTGGAAGAGGCCGTGGAAGAAGGAGCTTGGAGCCCTAACGACTTAGCCGTGGCCCTGCTCTCCTTAAAACGTTCCAAGGCCGAATCAGCCTTGGCTCCAAACAGTTTGTCCCCATCAAACGGGAGATCCAACAATGTGGACTGTACATCCGCAGAAAAGCCCGAGTTACGGAGCCAGGCCTGCCTCCTTGCCACCACAGTTGTGCCCATTGCTCTGGCTACCGAGTCGGTCGTATCCAGTCCAGTCTGGATAATCTGGGTCGCAGCAGCCTGGGCATTTGAAACAACATCCAAAAGACCCTGGGGAAGCTCTGTAAATGATGAGGAAATGTCATCCATCAGAGCATGAATATACCTCCCCAGGATACAGGTTGCGTTGGTGGCCTTCAAAGCCAGACTGCAGGACGAAAAAATCTTCTTGGACTGCGCCTCCAGTTTCTTTGAATCTCTGTCCCCAGGCACCGTCGGGAAAGAACCAGGCGCTGACTTGGATGAACAGGAGGCCTGCACCACCAAGCTCTCCGGCGTAGGGTGCCTAGACAGAAAACCAGGGTCAGTTGGAGCCGCCCGATACCTCCTGGCCACGGCTCTGTGAACTGCTGGGGAAGATGCCGGCCTCTTCCACACCTCTAACACCGGATCCAGCAGAGCGTCATTAAATGGCAAAAGAGGCTCTGCCGCAGCTGAGGCCGGATGTAGCACCTCTGTTAGAAGGTTTTGTTTAGCCTCCACCACCGGCAAAGGCAGGTCCAAAAAACTAGCTGCCTTCCGTACCACTGCGTGAAAGGAAGCAGCCTCCTCAGTATATTCTCCCGGGGACGAAAGATCCCACTCAGGGGAAGTGTCCAGCCCACTGGCCGACTCCAGACCACGCAGCCCATCACCCGAGTCCTCTAGCTCTCCTTCCTCCAGGGCTCGTTGGTACTCCTGCTCCTCTAATACACGGAGAGCACGTCTCCTCGAATGAAGCCGTTGTTCAATACGCGGAGTCGACAATGCCTCCGCCGAAGTCGAAGATCGGCGCCGATCTTCAGAAGCCACCGACGCCGCGTCCGGCGCCACAGGTAACTTCGGCACCGACGAAAGAGCAGTCGAAGTAGATGGACCCACCGGAGTCACAGGCCGAAATCCCGACGTCGACGGGATGGAAATCCCCGGGGCCAATCCCTCTGAAGCCACCGGAGCGGCCACCGGCGCCGACACCGAGCCCACGTTCCCAAAAGGGAGAAAGGGCATAAAGGGTGCCGGCCGAAGAGGCGCAGGATCACCCAATGAAAAGGCCAAAGGCCCAGCCGGAGCACCCCCTGGAGCCATCTGTTGGAAGATGGCATACATCGCATTCAAGAATGCGGAACTATCGGCTCCAGGGGTGGGAAAAGCCGGATACTGGGGTGCCTGTCTCGGAGGCGACCCCGACGCCGGCCTCGACATCTGCGACGCCGGAGATAACACCTGAGGCTCCAATACCTCAATCACCGACGCCTGTCCAGGTGAAGTCGGAGACGCCGGAGAGGGCAACGGCGTCTAAGGATGCGGCGTAACCGTGGGACTGATCTCCCATGTCCTTCGGTGCCGATCCGAAGACCTGGAACGAGTCTCCTTTGAATGACGCCGAGATTCTCTACGGCGCCGGGAGTCTCGATGACGCCGATGTCTTGGCGAAGAAGACTTCTTGTGATGCTTCTCCTTCGATTTCGCCATAAACAGCTTCGCCTCACGTTCCTTGAGGGCCTTTGGATTCATGTGCTGGCATGAATCACAAGTCGAGACGTCGTGGTCGGAGCTCAAACACCAAAGGCAGTCGGAATGAGGATCCGTCACTGACATCTTGCCTCCACACTCACAACAAGGCTTGAATCCAGACTTTCTCTGCAACATTATTACCACAGCGAAAGACTACGCAGCAAAAATACACTGTAACCACAAAAGTAACAGTTGCTCACTCGAAGATAACCGTTTCGAATGCACGGAAAAAAGGGAACTGACGTCGGCACGTCGTCGAGGACCTCTTATTGCCTGTATGACGTCAGACGGCGTCGCGTGGGCTAGAGTGACGTCCTCGTCGACGTGCAGAGACTAGTAAGAAGATTTCCGTTGAATGCTGGCGCCATGGGAGTATTCATTAGGTGAGGAATCCACAGGTAGTTGTATCCATCAGAAAGTGATGAATTAAAGGTATTGTTCTGAACACAGCCATTAAGCTATTCTTCTGTGACATTCAGAACATTCTGCCAATTTTCAAATTTAGTGACTGAGGGAATACTGGGCGTATTCATTTCATTTCTTTTTTCGTAACCCTAACTCTAGCCCTAGGCAAGTCATTTGCTGCGTGAGTCATAAGGAAAAAGTATTTGCAACAGAATTAAACATGCTCTAAATAAAGGAGCCAACTACGACCTGAACCTTATAACCTAGTTGTTAAAGACTGCTTTAAGTCCTGGTTGTTCTGCTCCACTACCTAATTTCCCTCAAGATGATAGGCAGAGGAATATTGGACCCCAATACCAATTGTTGCCATGGTGTTCCTGAATGCCCTGGAGACAAAAGCAGGGCCCTAGTCCGAGTGCAATGCTGCACTGCATATGTCCCGATAAAGACTTGCAAATCTTTAATAACAGTTCAAGCGTCAGCCGATCGTTAAGGCCACACCCATAGAAATCTGGAGCAAGAATCAACAGCAAGTAAAATATATTTGTATACACCCTCTGGTTGTAAGTGTAAACACACTGCAAAGGCTTACTGGAATTTAAGAGGGGTGTCTGCAGTGGGTGTTTAATGGTGGACCCTTTAATTTGTTGGCAAATGTCACAACTAAGGACATACTGTTTGGTCTGTTTGTATAGACCCGGCCACCAGTAGCATTTTTCCAACAGGGAGATGGTAGTTGCCACACCAGCATGGGCAACACCCACGTGTGCAGCTTTAATCAGATCTAGTCTGGGATCTTGGTTGGAATCACATGAACACCCACACCCCTAGTATTTTAGCAGAAGCAATGTTTTGGGCACTAAAATGGTAGGAATATTTTGCAGTATATGCTTTTGGTAAAGGCTTGCTTTCACAGCAACCAAATGTTATCATCCACCCTTGTATGAGAACGAGTTATCACAGCAACAGAAGATATAGCAACTGCAGATGTTGCTCCTTCATCAGCCAAAGAATGTCCTACAGTGTGTATTCCACAACGTTGGTGACCCAATGTATGTTCTACATGAGCCCGTGGGTGTTTGTCTTTAAGGTCTGCCACTTCCCCCACAGAAATCTATGTTCTATGGTGTTTCGATTTAAATCTCTGAACCCATTAAGACACCAGTAGAGTAAGTATTAATTGAAGGACTAGACACAATAATACGAATCACACACAATAAATGTTGAAAGTTCAGGATCTGTCTGTTCGAGTTCCAAAACCAAAGCTTAAAGCTCTGCAAATTGTGCTGTGCAGTTCCCTATGGTCTGCATGTAGATTTGCCGAGGGAGGAATTTACCATCCCTTATTACCCCACAAATGGCTGCGCAAGCAGCAGAGTATTTATGTTTGGTACCTACAGCGGATTGAGCTGAACCATCGGTGTAAATGATGATTCTGCATTGATCAAGAGGCAGAATGTTGGCAGACATGGGGTAATCAAGTTCATACTGGAGAAATTTTGGATCAAAACATTATCAACATCAGTGCCAGTCAAGGAGGTAGCGCAATGTATCTAAAATGGATGTTTTGCTTTTGCCTTTGGGATGCTTTCTCTTGTGACCACCTCAAGAGCTCGTATTGGGGTGACAACAATTATGCATTTCCCTGGACATAGGTGAATCCGATGGCAAAAGGAATAATCAGAATTTACAAATTTGTTTCATTTTCACATGTGTGTAAACGTTTTAGTTCTAGTATGTCAGTCTGTAATGATCTGAGAATCTGTGTATGTTGTGGTGTCCAATGTTTGCTTCAAAAAACAGGAGGTATTAAATCATAAAACGGTTTGATGTATTGTGCATAGTCCGGAATGTATGTTCTGCCGAAGTTGAAGAACCCAGGCAATGATTACAGTTTCTTGATGGTATTTGGTGGTTGTAATTGCACACATTTCTCCAAGAACTGTAGTGCCAGGCTCCTTTCCTCATTTAATAGCTTGCATTCTAAGAATAGGACACTACTGAAATTTAATTTGTAGCCTTGTGTGTCAAATCCCAAAACAATGTGATCCACCCTGGCTAAATGTGTTGAGGTCGTCATCTGTCAGAAGGATATCATCTACATAAGACAACACCTCAGAATCAATATCATGCAATATTGATGTCACTGATGGGTAGAAAACAGTCCAGGACTGTTCCTATGCCTTTGAGGGAGATGTCAAAATCTGCGTTGCGAACCTAACTGCAGAAAGTGTGCTTAGACTTTGGCTTTCAGGCATTAGAGTTTGGCAGGAAAACAGGTTGGAAATATCCAAGGTTGTTTTGAATCTTTTGCGCACTCTGTTGTTCATGAGTGCTGTACTGTGTGAGTTTTGTATGGCAAATATGCATGTGTGACTGTTTTAGTGTCTGTAATATTAAAATATTCTATATGAATGGCTTGGCTTAGCTACGGAAAACAAAGTGTTATTCATAGGAGATACATAGGGTTCAATTACTTCCTGGTACTCAAGCTGTGAGAGAATTTCCCTCACTGGGGCTTTAGCCTAATGTTTAATGGGATATTGAGGTTGTATCTGCGGGTTAGACCGTATTGGTATGACATAGTAAGGGCAATCACTATCCCACCCCACATGGCTGTGCTACAGAGCTGGAGCCTGTGCTGAAGCCATGAGCAGCACAGTGTATCGGAAAACGAGGACTGAGAAAGAAGGCAAAATTACATCTTCCCATTGTGGGAGCATACAGAAACATTCCGGTGGCCAATCTTTTTCCGCCAATAGAATGTCATAACTTAGTGTTAATCTTCCTCAGAAGATTACTTTAATAGTGCGCTCAATGTCTCCTTCAATTTGTGTTTTTTTAGTTTGTAAACCCTGTTTGGTGGGGAGACATGCCTGTCTGCTCTTTCAACTTCAAGGTAGTCACTAGTTGCTGTCACTGTCACATACAGAAGCTCTTGAAGATTCTGGCAAACTATTGTGAGCTCTTCTGCGCTGTCTCTTTGTCACTGCCTACGT
The DNA here is from genome assembly GCF_031143425.1 of Pleurodeles waltl. NCBI lineage: Eukaryota > Metazoa > Chordata > Amphibia > Caudata > Salamandridae > Pleurodeles > Pleurodeles waltl. The sequence goes on from NC_090437.1 coordinate 100,323,961, forward strand.
CCTGTTCTTCAGAAATGTTCTGTGTGTGTGTGGCATATTTAGCTGAAATTGCTGCAAACGTCTTCTTTTTGAACTTGGGTTTCTGGTGTGGAAGGTTTTTTCCCTTCTTAATCTTTTTGGGTCCCATGTACTTGTTTCGGTGTTCTGACTGCCCCTCCTCTCATCTCGTCTGTCAGGTGAGTCTAAAAAGGACTGAGACTGGCATCCATCAGTGTACTGATAATTGGAGTCACGATTTCCTAAAATATAGCCCTTTTCAAAGGTCTCTAAATGCCGAGATTCTCCTCTTAATTTTACTTTATCTTTAGTATTTTTCTGTTTATCCTATCGTTTTTAGAACACTCCTGTGCTTGGTATTATCCTTACTGGATTGACTTTGTAAATGTGATTTACTTTGTAAATGAGGTTTATCTGGTCTGGTTCCTAAATTATCCCGATCTCAGCGATAATCTGACAGCTTGTGTTGCTGATTTTGTGGAGGAACGTTATGGAGTTGCTGGCACATTGCCAATGCTACTGCTTCCCCTTTAATATTACTTATTATGACTTAGGAGACTGCAGCAAAATTGCCCATTAATGTCATCACCAAATCTGGGGCAGGGGATGCCCTGTGCTCATCTTGAATTTGTTTTAACACTTCTGGTAAATTCGCAAGTGTCATAGTACCATGTGTAGTAGTGTAAATTGCAGCAAATACCTTGCCCCAAGTGGCACCAGCATCTAAAGCAGGAACCATCCCAAACGGCAAATACATGAATTCTATGTTTATCTTGGGGTCCTGTATAAGGAAATACAGTTCCAGTGTGATTGCCTTCTGTGGTATCCAGAACGGAATGTAATTGCATTTGGAGGGAACCCTACCCATTATTGAATGCACACTGGCTGGGTTTACCCCGGTGTAGCCAATTGCGGTACTGCTGGAGCAGCCCTCGCTGTGGCAGAATCTCAGATCTGCATCACTAATTGTATTAATCGCCCATATATCTACTAAATTATTATATAAGGGGCGTAGATCTGCTACTGGCATATTCCTTACATTGGGATGTGGTGTGTGTGTAGGAAGCTGGCTCTGTATATACTATATCAAAGTGAGAAACAGAGTCCAGGGGATCCCCAGAGGCTTAACAGAGACTGAAGTTGATGATACTAATGCTCTATTTTGCGGTAGTGTGGTTGAGCAGTTAGGCTTATCAGAGGGTAGTGCAAAGCATTTGTTGTACACACACAGGCCAATGATTTTTTATGAAGCAAAAATATATTTTCTTAATTTATTTCTAGAACCACAAGATTCAAGTTGCAGGTAAGTACATTAATAAATACGTATTTCACATGTGAATCAATATTACTTGGTTTGGAATCAGTTACTTATACAGTTCAAGAATAAATGGCAATCTGTTTCAAAAGTTGACAGTGCAATTTTCAGAAACAGTTCCTAGGGGGAAGAAAAGTTATTATGATTTACAGGTAGGTGCTTGGCTTACAGTTCCAGTCTCTGGGGGGGTTAGGAAGTCCAGAGGTTGTGGTTCACGTTACCCTCAAACACCCACCACCATCAACACGGGGGGTCTGGCCGAGTGCAGAGGTCAAATTTGAGGCACATTTTACATGGGCTCCTATGGAGACTAGGGGATTTGCTAGCAGGTAAGCACCTGCGTCTTCAGAGAGCAGACCTGGGGGTTTTAGAGAAGCACCGGGGAGGGACAAGTAGGCACCAAACACACACCCTCAGCGACACAAGGGCGTCAGGTGCAGGGTGCAAACAGAGCTGGGCTCCAAATGCTTTCCTATGAGAGGACCCCAGGGATTATTTAGATGCTGCAGGGTGGGTCCAGGGGATCGGTTCGGGAAAACCACAGACTAGATAAGTAGGAGGGCCACCTGCTGAACACTGCTGCATCTGTGGTCGGGTTATCCAAGGCCTGGGGGCTGTGGGTGAAATATACCTTTAGGTGTCAGATATCTTCGTCCGGAGCTTTCGCGGTCAGGGGTTTCCTCTAGATTCACACTGCAGGCGTCATCGCGAGGGGCAGGAGAGGTCAATCCAGGGTGGACACTTGCCTGGAATTGCCTGGGGATTCTCTCTAACTGGATGGGCAACTGGACACGGGCTGTGGGCATTGGGTGCAGAGTGGTCAGGATTTGCGGATCTGGGGAGGTTCTGGAGTCCTTAGTTGTAGTTTCTTCTTGGACAGGGACGCTGTCCACAGGGGTTCTTGGCCCTTTGTGATTCAGGGCAGTTCTCTGGAGCTTGGCAGGGCTCACTTGTCCAGCAGGATGCGTCGCTTTCTTGTTGCAGGTTCTCTGAAGCAGGACACAGGCCGGTAGGGCTGGGACCAAGTTAGTTTGTATCTTTCTTTTTCTCTGCTGGGGGTTCAGCTTAGCAGTCCTTCTTTCTTGTGAGCCCGCCAGGAATCTGACTACTTGGGTTCAGGAGAGTCCCTAAATCCTGGATTTAGGGGTGTTACACGGGCCAGAGGGCAGTAGCCAATGGCTAATGTTCCTGAGGGTGGCTACACCCTTCTTGTGTCCACTCCCTTTGGGGAGGTGAACACAAACCTAACCCTATTGGTCCTAGTCCTCCAAACTAAGATGGAGGATTCTGCAGGGAAAGGGGGTCACCTCAACTCTGGACACCGCAGGGGTGGTCCCAGCTCGGGTGGTCACTCCTCCCTTTATCCCCAAATTTTCCCACCAAACTTGATGCCAAGAGTGTGGCTTTGTCTGGGGGGGGGGGGGGGGACAAAGGCGGGCAACTCTACTAGCTGGACTGCCCTGGGGAACTGTAACACAGTTCCTGTAGGGGGGAGGTGTGAACCACCAGGAGAGGATTTGTTTGTTTAAAACCACAGAGAGCACAAAGGCTCTCAGGTTTGTGGGCATGGCACCCTGAGAGGGGTGCCATGTCGACTTTGCCTTTTTTCTCCTCAAAAGCACACACAAGCAAGGGGCAGTGTGCATGCGCTTGGTGAGGGGTCCCCCATGGTGGCCCAATACAATCTACAGTCCTTGGGGACCTTCCCTGGCCACAGGGCCCTTGGTACCAGGGGTACATTTTACAAAGGACTTAACTGTGTGCCATGGATGTGTCAATTGTGGAAACAAAGGTACATATTTTGGGACAGCAGGCATCGATATTAGGGAAAAGTGTGTGTGTGTGTGTGTGTGTGTGTGTGTGTGTGTGTGTGTGTGTGTGTGTGTGTGTGTGTGTGTGTGTGGTAACCATGCCAACAAGGGCACTTTCCTTCAGTGTATGGGTGTGTGGCATTCAATTCTAAGAAGAGTGGGGTGTGATAATTAGGCAGATGAAACATATTACGTTGATCACTGTTACCATTAGAGTGAAATAAATAAACAATCCCATCATCCCAGTATGATCCTAAGAAGCTAGTGATTCCTACCTAAAACTCTAATGTGTAAAACCTGATAGCATAGTGTTGGTAGCCATTTTGCCTTTCCCCAACCCCACACCTGAAAGATGGGCAAGTGTCTGCCTGTTGTTTGCTGGCAATCCTCCCAGATGGCTGAAGAGTAAAGTGCCAGGATCAGCAAAGCTGTCAATGAAATGGTGTATAACCTTGGACGTCCATGAATGGAAAGCCCTCTGCCTTCCTTAGGCCTACATGGTGTTTATATAACAAACAGAACAGTGTTCTAAGAAGAGGCCTGGCGTGAAAACATGTCTAGAACCAAGGTTTATCTTTGAAACTCTTGCAGCGGAAATACTAGTTAGAATATCATGTACCGATCGTGACGGCCTTGAGCAGGGCACAGAATGAAATGCGTGCAAAGGAGCTGATAAAATGTGCAACGCAAACAACTATGCCTTCTCAGAAAAGGCATCTGTTTAAAATATAAAAACAATGAGCTGAAGAATTGGTGTGCTAAGAAATATTAGGAGGAATATAATGAATAAAATGTGTAAGTGTACTTAAACGCACATGATACGGGCCTAAACCTAAATTAGGAGTGCCCAACCCAGGTGCTAAGGGGAACCCACAACAAAGTTGGCTCCAGCAGGTGGTGAATCTGATGTGTGTTCAAGGGGCACAGATGGTGCCTATGGTGGACTCCCTAACGGAGGCCCAACTGGAGGCCCCTACAGATCCCTGAGGCCTGAAACCACACCACAGGGAGCAGGTAAAATGCTGAAAATGCGCAGCACTCTGCTTACTGCAACTTCACGGACAGACCTAGAAACTGTGTGTCAAGAAAAGACTCTCAATTGGCTCTGCTGGAGATCGGGAGAAAGAATGGGAAGCACCATGAGGCTTCTGTGCCCTCTCTCTTGAGATTAAAACAGGGGTTGGGGGAGAATGCCTGCTTCTACTTCTTATGCTTTCTCTTGGACTTACCAAAAGATTTTGACTGCAATGATGATTTGCTGTGGGAACTACTTAGTGAATTGGACCCTCTTTTTGACTTCGACTGGTAGTGTTGTGGAGTCTTCTTCTGTTTGGTGATTTAAAGTTCATCTCGACACAGTCATCACAGGACCTAGAGTTGTGCTCTTGACTGTCTTTGTGAGGGTCACTCACAGACATCTGTTTGCGACAGTCCCTACACGGTTTGAACCTTGTCATCTTAGGGGGTGATATTGTTTCTTGCACACTGGTAAGCTCTGGATCTGCAGGGGTGTAAAAAAAGGAACTGATGTCAGTGCATATGTGTGGTGCTCATACTCAGCTCTGCTCTTCACTTCTGGAGCAGAACAAGGTTAGTGCAGACCACACAATGCCACCAACCGGCGCACAGGAGTACTGCTTTTAAAGTTTCAGGATCCAGTTTGCTATCTGGGTAATAGTCACAAGATTAGGAATCTGTGGTTAGAAGTAGCCATCAGAAATTAAAGATAACTGGTTGATGTCTCTTCATCTTTGTACCTCAAGACTAAAGCACTGGCAGTAATAATACATCCGAAGATGTAATTATATCTGATGGCACTGAAATACAGGGCTCCATTGGTTAGCCCCAACAAAACCTGCCATGCTCAGGTTCGAAATAATTTCTACAACTGTTCTATCAAACTATAGGTCTTTTGTTTGAGAAATATAAACTCTAATTCTGCAGCCAATCAGACTTCTGTTAATTTATAAAATGGTGTAACCACAGGCGACAGTTACGAAAAACAATATATTGTACAATCTCTATACTTAAAGTTGTTAGATTATATATACAATTTCTGGCTAGCACAAAATACGTTTTCTGAGCAAAAATTAAAACTGTACCTTCACCTGTTGGCTTCATAGGCTGTGGAGCACCTATGTCGCCAACATTAGCTGATGCTTCCCAAGAATCCCATCCACTCAGAAGATCTGGGTGACTGGCAGAGGAAACAACTTTATGTGATTCAGTTGAAACATTACCTAGTACAAAAATAAAGATGTGATCAGAAAATTCACAAATGTTTTCACATTCAAGAGAGAAATTCACCCACATGCCGTGCAAAGCTAACATTTGGAAACACTTGCTGTGCCTCAGATTTTTTAATTCTGCATTTATGCATAATATTTGCGGTATAACAAAACTGATAAACAGCTGAGGATGTTAACGGTGCTATAAGCTTTTTGCTCTGTTCACAACATAGACTATGATGTTTATATGTCACAAATTTGACAATGTTTGTACTTTTAACAACATTACAAACCAAATGTTTTGTATCACTTTACTTGCAAAAGTAGTTGGTTTTGTGAAATTTTTCACTTCTCTTTTGGGTCTTTGCCCAGCTCACTACAACCACAACACCAATAAATAGACACACACACCCCCATAGAAACTAACATAGAAACACACAGGCACAAAGAGATATTAACATATTTTTAACAAAGGCATGGACCAACCACTACAGAAATACGTAACTGCATGGCCAAGGCACAGAGCACACTCATACTAACCACACTCATACTAACATACAAACACTTCCAAAGTCGCTGTTGCCTTAGATTTGCAGAGATGAAAAGATAAACATGCATACATACATGCACCACATGGAGACAAGCACAAACACACACAACAATGTACGGTATGCAATTTAGAGCTATTGATTTTTCAATGCTTATTTTTTACTTGCTGGTTCTGAAATGGTTGATGGCTATGTTAAAAGAGTAAAGTAAAAAAAAAAAAAAAAGCCATGATGGCTGCTGGTATGCCATGATGAATGTATTGCATAGATTAAAGGGTAAATAAAGGGGGGAAAAAAAAAAACACCATGGCCGCTGGTGTGCCATGATTCATAACCACACACTGCAGGCATCATAGATTTATTTTTCTTAAAAGAAAAACACTGAAAGATGACCAGCGTGCACACGCATGAGTTGTCATGCCAAACCCATTTTTTATTTTACTGTTCCAACTTGGCAGATGGTCATTTCAGAATAGTAAGGTTAAAAAAAAAAAAAAAAAAGAACAAACAAGTGGGGGGCACCAATGCAAAATAAGAGCACAGACAAAGCCAACAGATTAGTAATCATTATCTAAAATAAATGCTTGCTACAAAATGCATCTAGCAAGTTAAGGGGGAGAGAGAGGAACCATGTACATTTGAGAACTGGCTTACTGACCTAATGTTAGATGTTGACATTTTAAACATTGTTGTTTACAATATTCGTGATTGACACTTTGTAAAAGTAATTTTCCTTCATATTTCAGCCATTCAGTTCTCTCTTTATAGAACGTAAGATAATGTGGTGAAATCTAGTCAAAATAGGTGTTACATGAAAGTACAGCTGATTGGTTCCTGCAGATTTAGATATTCTATAAATGTGTTGCAATGGGTTGGAAGCTTATGTGCCTGGTTTGTATAACTAATCATCTTAGCAGCAACAGAAAGTAAATTTCAGACAGATGCTTAGAACAAATTTACACTTCCCTAAGAAGAAGCAAAGTACAAGTTACCTACCTTCGGTAACAAAATATCTGGTAGAGACATATTCAAGTTGTAGATTCCTTACCTTTGAATTTCCCCAGGCGTCAGACTGGATCCGGAGATTTTTTCTTTGAGCAGTGCCACAGTGCGCCGCCAGGTGGCATCGGTCGACTCTGCGGCGTCATTGGCGTTGTGCTCGCAGTGATGACATCACGGTCGTATATAGGCACCACCTTGGCACGCTGACGTCAGTTTCTTCTCATGACTTTCCACGCGAGTAGCGCAGAGCCATGAAGAACACAGAGTGGTGCTGCCAAAACTAGGGCCCTCAAGGGAAGGCTCCTACCCCTAGAAATCAGTTCACAGTGCGGGGAGGATGGGAGGGTCGGTAAGGAATCTGAAAATAGAATATGTCTCTACCAGATATTTTGTTACCAAAGGTAAGTAACTTGTACCTCTGATAAAGACTTCTAGTTGCAGATTCCTTACCTCTGAAGAGATACCTGAGCAATACTATCCCCGGTGGTGGGCCTGCGAACCAAGATCACACCAAAAAGTCCTGCAGGACCGAAAGTCCAAAGTAGCCGTCCCTTCAGACCAGATTGTCCAGGCAGTAGTGCTTGGTAAAAGTGTGAAGAGATGCCCACGTTGCTGCCTGATAAATATCCAGGAGTGGAACACCCCGAGCTAGCGCTGTGGAAGCAGCAGTAGCTCTGTGGGAGTGAGCTCGCAAACCTTCAGGAGATTGCTTTTTAGCCAGAGAGTAGCACATTTGGATGCATAAGAGTACCAATCTTGAAATGGTCCTCTTCTGCACGGCCTTCCCCTTCTTGGCCGCCACATATCCCACAAAAAGTTGTTCACCCACTGAAGTCTTTGTTACGATCAACGCTCTTTTTGGGTCGACGGTGGAGTCTCTCCTCTTCATGAGAGGGATGTGGTGGTGCATAAAAGGTAGGCAAGGAGATGGACTACCCGACATGGAAGGGCGTCACTACCTTAGGTAGAAAAGAAGCCCTAGTGCGAATCACCAATTTGTCATCTAAGCCACCCTTTCTTGCCATACATCCTGACAGAGCCTGGAGTTAACAGACTCTGCGGGCAGAAATAATGGCAACTAGACAGTCTTTATAGTTAAGAGCCTTAGAGGACAGTTGTGAAGCGGTTCAAATGAGGTACACATAAGGTAAGTTAATACCAGGTTGAGATCGCATTGGGGCTGATGAATGGGATAGGAGGAAAGATGTGTGAGGCCTTTATGAAACCTCCCAACTAGGGGAGATTTAAATAAGGAAGGCTGATCCGGCAACTTTAAGAAAGCAGAGATAGCAAAAAGATATCCCTTAAGAGTGCCCAAGGTGGAACTCTGCCAGGCAAGGGAAAGAATAAAGAGAAGAACTTGAGAGAGAGGAGCAGATAGAGGATCGACAGAATTGTCGATGCACCATGCTACAAATTTCTTCCGACAGGCGTATACAATTTTGGTTGAGGGACGCCTGGCTGCCAAGATAACGTCACAGACTGAGTGGCAAGTTGAAAGACGTCAACTGTCGCCGCTCAATCTCTATGCAAGAAGTTGCAGAGTTGACAGGTTCGGGTGTAGGACCTTCCCCTGCTGCTGCGACAGAAGATCCTCCCAAAGAGACAGTCAGATCGGAGGAGCTATGGCCATGTTCAAAAGCTCAGGATACCAGACTCTTCATGCCCAGTCCGGAGCCACCAGTATTACTTGGGCCCGGTCTTGCCTGATCTTCTTCAGAACTCTAGGCAGAAGTGGTATTGGCGGGAGGTGTACAGGAGGCCTGAATTCCACTCACGACGAAAAGCGTCGCCGGACAAGTGCCGCCTTGGAAACTCCAACACGCAAAACAGCTCACATTGTGCGTTCTCTCCGGAGGCGAACAAGTCTAATCAAGGTTCTCCCCACTGCAGGACGACACCTTGCACCACCTCCGCATGGAGATGCAACTTGTGATCCGCTAAGCATCGCCGGCTGAGTTTGTCTGCCCTGGCGTTCAGGGGACCTGCCAGGAGTTGAACCACCAGGGTTATGTCCTACAGTTCCAGCCATGTTCAGAGAGGCAAGGCCTCTTGACAAAGGGTCCAGAACCCCACACCGCCCTGCTTGTTGCAGTACCACATTGCGGTGGAGTTGTCCGTGAACACCTGCACAATTTTCCCTTTGACAATGGGAAGAAATGCCTTCAACGCTAGCCAGATCACCAGGAGCTCCAGTAAGTTGATAGGAAGTCTGGATTCCACCGGAGATCAGAGACCCTTGATCTTCACTGTAGGAAGCTGGCTCTGTATGTACTTTACAAAAATGAGGCACAGTGTGTACAGAGACCAGGGGTTCCCCAGACCAGGGGTTCCCCAGAGGCTTAACAGAGGCTAAAGTGGGTAATACTGAAGCTCTCTTTTGTGGTAGTATTATCGAGCAGTTAGGCGTATCAGAGGGTAGTGCAAAGCATTTGCTGTACAAACACAGTCAAGAAATGAGGCACACACTCAATGACTAGCTCCAGGCCAATGTATTTGTATTGGAAACATTTATTTTCTTACTTTATTTCTATTTCAGCGCAATTGAAACTTCCTCTGACCAAGAAATTGGCCATCAAGAAGGAATTGAAGAGTGCATTGTCTGCTCCTTCGATTTCCTTGAGGGTTCTTGCCTGATTGGTGGGCCTCCTTGCCTCATCTATTCAGGCGATTTTTCCAGGCCCTCTTCTTTATCGAGCCCTTCAGAGAATGAAGATTCTGCACCTGCGCAGGGGCCTGTCCTATTCGGAGCAAGTCAAATTGTCACAAGAAGCCAGGACAGAGATTGAGTGGTGGTTGACTCATATGGATACCTGGAACTGCAGAGCAATATTTGCTTCAGTTCAGGAAATGGTCAGTCAGATGCCAGCAGTTGGGGCTGGGAAGCCAGATGTGGGCAGATGGAGATGGGGGGGGTGGGGGACACCGTGGTCCCCGGAGCAACTTCTGATGCATATCAATTGTCTTGAACTCCTGGCGGGAACTTTTGCAGTGAGGACTCTGTCTCCAATCTGGAACACAACGTTGTGATCCGGTCCAAGTTGCTAGCAGAGATCGCAAAAGATTTTTGGCATTTCTGCCTAGCTCATCAGATATCTGTCACAGCAGAGTATATTCCGGGCAAAACGAGTGTGATAGCAGATTGGAATTCCCGACATCTTCGGCGTGTCAGAGACTGGAGGTTGCATCCCAGAGTTTTTCACTTTCTCAATCTTCTTTGGGGTCCCTTGTCGATAGATCTGTTCGCATCTCGTCTGAATACGCATCTTCTGCGTTTTTACAGTTGGAGGCCAGATCCACAGGCTCTCAGTTCAGACGCCTTCCTTCAATCCTGGACGGAGGAGTTAGTTTATGCTTTTCCCCCCTTCTCAATGATTCCTTGAGTTCTCTCCCAGGTCCTTCGGCAGAAGGCGGAGATGGTCCTTGTGACCCCTTGCTAGAAACCTCAATCCTGGTTCCCAGTTGTAGGAAGTTGGCTCTGTATGCACTATTTCAAAGTAAGGAATAGTATGCACAGAGTCCAAGGGTTCCCCTCAGAGGTAATATAGTGGCAAAAAGAGATAATTCTAATGCTCTATTTTGTGGTAGTGTGGTCGAGCAGTAGGCTTATCAGAGGGTAGTGTTAAGCATTTGTTGTACACACACAGGTAATAAATGAGGAACACACACTCAGAGACAATTCCAGGCCAATAGGTTTTTGTATAGAAAAATATATTTTCTTAGTTTATTTTAAGAACCACAGGTTCAAGATTTACAAACAATACTTTAAATGAAAGGTACTTCACTTGGGAACTTCAGGAACTTTGAATTAGCAAAATAGCATATTCAGTTTTCACACAAATGGCATGTAGCTATTTTAAAACTAGACAGTGCAATTTTCAACAGTTCCTGGGGGAGGCAAGTGTTTGTTAGTTTTTGCAGGTAAGTAAACCACCTACGGGGTTCAAAGTTGGGTCCAAGGTAGACCACCGTTGGGGGTTCAGGGCAACCCCAAAGTTACCACACCAGCAGCTCAGGGCCGGTCAGGTGCAGAGGTTAAAGTGGTGCCCAAAACGCATAGGCTTCAATGGAGAAGGGGGTGCCCCGGTTCCAGTCTGCCACCAGGTAAGTACCCGCGTCTTCGGAGGGCAGACCAGGGGGGTTTTGTAGGGCACCGGGAGGGACACAAGTCAGCACAAAAAGTACACCCTCAGCGGCACGGGGCGGCCGGGTGCAGTGTGCAAACAAGCGTCGGGTTCGCAATAGGTTTCAATGGGAGACCAAGGTGTCTCTTCAGCGATGCAGGCAGGCAAGGGAGGGGGGCTCCTCGGGGTAGCCACCAACTGGGCAAGGGAGAGGGCCACCTGAGAGTCGCTCCTGCACTGGAGGTCGGATCCTTCAGGTCCTGGGGGCTGCGGATGCAGAGCCTTTACCAGGTGTTGGGTCTTTGAAGCAGGCAGTCGTGGTCAGGGGGAGCCTCCGGATTCCCTCTGCAGGCGTCGCTGTGGGGGCTCAGGGGGGCAACTCTGGCTACTCACGGTCTAGTAGTAGCCGGGGAGTCCTCCCTGTGGTGTTTGTTCTCCACAAGTCGAGCCGGGGGCGTCGGGTGCAGAGTGCAAAGTCTCAAGCTTAGGGCGGGAAACGTGTGTTGTTTCAAAGTTGCAACTTTGTTGCAAAGTTGCAGTCTTTGTGGAACAGAGCCGCTGTCCTCGGGAGTTCTTGGTCCTTCTAGATGCAGAGCAGTCCTCTGAGGCTTCAGAGGTCACTGGTCCCTGTAGAACGCGTCGCTGGAGCAGTGTCTTTAGAAGTGGGGAGACAGGCCGGTAGAGCTGGGGCCAAAGCAGATGGTGTCTCCGTCTTCTCTGCAGGGTTTTTCAGCTCAGCAGTCCTTCTTCGTCTTAGGTTGCAGGAATCTAGTTTCCTAGGTTCTGGGGAGCCCCTAAATACTGAATTTATGGGGGTGTTTAGGCCTGGGAGGGCAATAGCCAATGGCTGCAGTCCTTGAGGGTGGCTACACCCTCTTTGTGCCTCCTCCCTGAGGGGAGGGGGGCACATCCCTATTCCTATTCCTATTGGGGGAATCCTCCAAAATCAAGATGGAGGATTTCTAAAGGCAGGGGTCACCTCAGCTCAGGACACCGTAGGGGCTGTCCTGACTGGTGGGTGACTCCTCCTTGTTTTTCTCATTATCTCCTCTGTGCTTGCCGCCAAAAGTGGGTGCTATGTCCAGGGGGCGGGCATCTCCACTAGCTGGAGTGCCCTGGGGCATTGTAACACGAAGCCTGAGCCTTTGAGGCTCACTTCTAGGTGTTACAGTTCCTGCAGGGGGGGGAAGTGTGAAGCACCTCCACCCAGAGCAGACTTTTGTTTCTGTTCTCAGAGAGCACAAAGGCCCTCACCACATGGGGTCAGAAACTCATCTCTCAGCAGCAGGCTGGCACAGACCAGTGAGTCCTGCACTGAACAATTGGGTAAAATACAGGGGGCATCTCTAAGATGCCCTCTGTGTGCATTTTTTAATAAATCCAACACATCAGTGTGCGTTTATTATTCTGAGAAGTTTGATACCAAACTTTTCAGTATTCAGTGTAGCCATTATGGAGCTGTGGAGTTCGTTTTTGACAGACTCCCAGACCATATACTCTCATGGCTACCATGCACTTACAATATCTAAGGTTTTGCTTAGACACTGTAGGGGCATAGTGCTCATGCACCTATGCCCTCACCTGTGGTATAATGCACCCTGCCTTAGGGCTGTAAGGCCTGCTAGAGGAGTGACTTACCTATGCCATAGGCAGTGTGAGGTTGGCATGGCACCCTGAGGGGGGGGGTGCCATGTCGACTTAGTCATTTTCTCCCCACCAGCACACACAAGCTGGCAAGCAGTGTGTCTGTGCTGAGTGAGGGGTCCCTAGGGTGGCTTAAGACATGCTGCAGCCCTTAGAGACCTTCCCTGGCATCAGGGCCCTTGGTACCAGGGGTACCAGTTACAAGGGACTTAGCTGGGTGCCAGGGTTGTGCCAATTGTGGAGACAATGGTACATTTTAGGTGAAAGAACACTGGTGCTGGGGCCTGTTTAGCAGGGTCCCAGCACACTTCTCAGTCAAGTCAGCATCAGTATCAGGCAAAAAGTGGGGGGTAACTGCAACAGGGAGCCATTTCTTTACACCAGTGGTGAGGGACCTTTGTTTCAAACCTCTGGTTCGGATTCAGCTGTCAAACAATCTCTTGGTAGATCCGATGGGCCTTCCACATCCTCTCATTTTGGAGGGGCAATTGTTACTCATGGCATGGAGGATTTCGGGAGATCGGAACAAAGCCCTCAAGTTTCGGAGAACACTAAATTCTTTCTCGTCCAATCCGTGGACCCTAGCATACACAAAAGATATGCTTCCGCTTGGAAGCGATGGTTGGATAGGTGCGGTCAAAGGGACGTTGATCCCGTGGGAGCCTCTGTGCAAATGATTGCAGATTTATCATCACATTTGGCTACTCAGGGTTTAGCTTTTAATAATTTCAGATCTGCTACTTCTGCTAAACATCCTAGAATTGATGGTAAACCGGTGGGCGAGCACCCGCTGATTTGTAAGCTTCTACGTGGTATTCGTTTGGTTTGTCCCCCTAAACCTAAATATTCTGTTTTGTGGGACGTTAATATAGTACTTGAATCTTTGGTAGCGTGGCCAGCTAATGAAGGGTTATCGCGGAAACAGTTGTCAGCGAAATTGGCTATGTTACTATGCCTTATTTCATGCAGAAGAGTGCCAGACGTTAAAGCACTGGACATTGCAGTTAGAGTATTTACTCCCACTGGAGTTTCATTTAGAATTTGAAAACGAACAAAGTCAAACTCTACATGTATTTCTTATCCAAGCTTCAGAGACAATTCTAAACTATGTGTAGTTAAATGCCTTAAAGTTTACGAAGATGTTACTCGTGAGTTTCGCAGGGATCCAACTGGGCAATTATTGATTTCCATTCAAAAACCCTTTGGCCCTGTCTCTTCTGGGACTATAGCCCGATGGGTTAAATGGCTGCTTCAAGAAGCAGGAATTGATATTTCAATCTTTGGGGTCCACTCTGTTAGAGGAGCCATGGCATCAAAAGCTTTTAATTCAGGAGCCAGACTGGAAGACGTTATGCTGCCGGCGGATTGGTCTTCAGATTCCACCTTTAAACTTTTTTATCACAAACCTATTGTGGATGTTGCTTCTGGAATTGTAGATCAGCTTTAAACTAACATAATCAGAAGCCTGCGGTCCTGACATAGAATCAAAAACTTTATAGCTATTGCAACAAGAATTATCGGTTCTAATAAGGACACAGAGGCGAGGATTATCCCACCCGTAATTTGAGTACCTAAGAATTCTATATGACATGATGTTGTAAGATGTTTTATGTCCCTCCTGAAATTGTTGAGATATTTATGACATTATCTTCACACGTGGATAATGTAGGTATATTTTTTCCCTTGATTTTCAGATGACAAGACGACCTGAGCATTTTTTTCAAGAAATGCTTCCAGAAGTTTTTGGATGTCGGTTGCACCGGTTGTGTTGTTCCGTTGCGATGAAGAAGTCATGGTTGAAGTTCATTTGTTACAGTTATTATCCTTTTGAGGAGCAAAGAAAGAGGACGGACTTGATTGCTATGGACATATATATAAACAAGGATGGTCCCTGATTGGTGGTGAGGTTGGGGCTGAGCCTCAAGGGAAAAGTAGTTGAAGTTTTTCATTTGCTGCTGCAGTGTTTTAAGTAAAGGAAAGAGAAGCATAATCCTCGCCTCCGTGTCCTTAATAGAACCGAAAATTCTTGTTGCGATAGCTATAATCTTTTTTATTCTGCAGGGAGTTCTTCAGTTCTGGGCACCTTAGGAGTGGTCTGAGCTGGAGTGGTCACTCCTCCCTGTTTTTCCTAATTTATCCTCTGGACTAGCGCCGAAAGTGGTGCTTCGTCCGGGTGGTGGGCATTTTCCACTAGCTTGAGTGCCCTGGGGCACTGTAACAGGAAGTCTGAGCCATTGAGGCTCACTGCCAAGTGTTACAGTTTCTGCAGGGGGCAGATGTGAAGCTCCTCCACCAAGAGCAGGCTTTGTTTCTGATGTTCAGAGGGCACAAAGACCCTTACCCCATGATGCCAGAAACTCATCTTTTAGTGGCAGGCTGGCAGAGACTGGTCAGTTTTACACTAAAGGGTTGGTTAAAATACACAGGGCATCTCTAAGATGCCTTCTGGGTGTACTGTACAATAAATCCAACACTGGCATCAGTGTGGGTTCATTTTTCTGAGACGTTTGATATCATAATTCCCAGTTTTCAGTGAAGACATCATGGGGCTGTGGAGTTCGGAATGACAAACTCCCAGGCCATTTCCTTAATATGGCCACACTGCACTTACAATGTTTAAGAATGGACTTAGACACTATAGGGGCATACAACTCATGCAGCTTTTCCCTCACCTGTGGTATAGTGCACCCTGCCTTAGGGATGTAAGGCCTGCTAGAGGGGTGACTTACCTATGCCACAGGCAGTGGTTGGTGGGCATGGCACCCTGAAAGGGGTGCCATGTCGACTTTACCTTTTTCTCCCTCCCAGTACATACAAACTGCAATGGCAGTGTGCATGTGCTTGGTGAGGGGTCCCTTAGGGTGACAATACATGTTGCAGCCCTTAGGGACCCTACCAGGTCACAGAGCTCTTGGTACCACTGATACCTCTTACAAGGGACTTAGCTGTGTGCCAGGGGTGTTCCAATTGTTGGAACAATGGTACAGTTTAAGGGAAAGAACACTGGTGCTGAGGCCTGGTTAGAGGGATCCCAGCACACTCTCAGTGAAGTCAGCATCAGTATCAGTCAAAAAGTGGGGGGTAACCATGCTAAAAGGGGCATTTTCCTACAGCTTTAATTAGAATGCTTTATTGATAATGCCTGTTGGTCAACACTTGAATGGTTATATTAACGATGAATGCATTAATTGATTCAATAAGTATATTATGTGTATACTGACATATTGATGTGAGGACCCTTTGAAAAACCTATAGGCTTGCCCGATTTATTATTGTGGTTGCTCCTTGACGTACAAGTTACTTACCTTCGGTAACGAAATATCTGGTAGAGACATATTCTAGTTGCAGATTCCTTACCTTAGAATTTTCCCCCAGACGTCAGATTCGATCCGGAGATTTTTTCTTCGAGCAATACTCTAGCGCGTCGGAGGGTGGCGTTGGTCGACTCCGCAGGCGTTGTGGTCGCCGTGATGATGTCGGGAGTAGTACATAGACGCCGCCCTCGCTCAGTGACGTCAGTTTCTTTTAACGACTTTTCACGCCAGAGTGCAGAGCTGCTAAGAACACTGATATTGGTGCGCCAGAGCTAAGGACCTGAAAGGGGGAATCCCTGTCCCTAGAAATCAGTTCGCATGCGGGGAGGATGGGTGGGCGATAAGGAATCTGCAACTAGAATATGTCTCTACCAGATATTTAGTTACCGAAGGTAAGTAACTTGTACATCTGATAGAGACTTCTAGTTGCAGATTCCTTACCTTAGAATAGATACTCGAGCAATGCCATCCTCGGTGGTGGGCTGCGAACTAAGATCATACTAGAAAGTTCTGCAGGACCGAACGACCAAAGTAGGCGTCCCGACGGACCTAACTGTCCAGGCAGTAATGTTTAGCAAAAGTGTGCAGGGATGCCCACGTAGCTGCCTGACAGATATACAGGACAGGAATTCCGCGTGCTAACGCAGAGGATGCAGCAGCAGCCCTGGTAGAATGAGCCCACAGGCCTTCAGGAGGTTGCTTTTTCGCCAAAGCGTAGCACATTTTGATGCAAAGAAGCACCCATCGAGAGATGGTACATTTCTGCACCGCCATAGCCAACAAAGAGTTGATTGTCCACCCGGACGTCTTTAGTACGATTGAGATAGAATGCCAACGCTCTTTTTGGGTCCAGACTGTGGAGTCTCTCCTCCTCATGGGAAGGATGTGGGGGTGCGTAGAAGGTAGGCAAAGTGATGGACTGGCCTACATGAAACGGTGTAACCACCTTAGGAAGGAAGGAAGCTCTAGTGCGTAACACCACTTTGTCAGGGTGTACGGACAAGTACAGAGGCTTTGAAGAAAGGGCCTGAAGCTCACTCACCCTGCGAGCAGAGGTGATGGCGATAAGAAAGACAGTTTTGAATGTGAGGAGCCGTAAGGGACAATTATGCATAGGCTCAAAGGGAGTACACATCAAGAAAGTAAGCACAAGATTAAGATCCCACTGAGGCATGATGAAGGGAGTGGGAGGAAATAAGTGGGCCAACGTTTGGTCAGGCTCTAATTTTCAGGTCCACCGGCATATCTCGGTCTCATTTTTATATAATGAACCCTCAGTTCCGTATTTGGAGACGTCCGTGGTACTGAGGATTTCCACCACCGCCGTATAGGTAATCCTATTTTCAGCGTGTGGTTGTTCAAGCTTGAACCTTAAAAGGAAACAACCTTATCTTGGTGTGCCTTTTCTGAACTCTTAGTGTTTCTATGACTGCGAATCCCCAGGCTGTACAAATAGCTCTTAACATGAGACAACCTCTCGCAGCACATTTACTAGCACATGGCCTTACGGCCCAGGGTGGTCCAGTCACGTTTGTGGTGGACGCCCACGCAGCCTTTGGAACAGAACTTTTTTACTCTTGGGTCACATTTCCAGCAGTTGATGGGAACATAAATACATTTCATACATATACAGTTGCGAACGCACCTGGGCAATACAGGGCGTACACATATTTAGAGATACCTCTATCTTATCAAGAACATCATAATTGGCTTGATGGCACCCTACCCATACAATATTACCAGTAAGGTTAGGTCCACTAAGTAATGATGGTCCTACCTGGCCTTTATTGGCCACATATACACCATATCCTGCAGTTGCAAATGCAGCAGATGAGGTTCGACGTTTATACATTGAGTTAGCAGCATTATACAGACGATTAGTACAATTTGTGATGCAGACTTTAAATACAAACCCAGCGCGTGCTGCTCCAGCGCAACCACATGCAGTAACACCAGGTACAAATCCAGTGACTGTACACTCTATTATGTGTAAAGTCCCGGCCAAACGAGAGGAGACTCCGTTTTGGCTAGCACAAAAAATTCATACGCTGGAAGCAGTATTTCCCCATACAGGACCTCAGGATAAACATAGAATATTAACTATGTGCTTGCCCTTTGGGATGGTCCCTACAGTTGAAAACTGTAACACATGGGGCACGGTATTTGCCGCGCTCTATGCAACGGCACACGGTACACCGACACTAGCTAACCTACCGGAAGGGCTTAAACAAATTCAAGATGAATACGGGGCTGCTCTGGCCCTAGATTTGGGAATGCAACTGATGGGCAATTTTGCCACAGTTTCTTCAATCATCTTAAGTAACCTTAAAGGGGAAGCAGTTGCACTCACAGTGTGGATGTGGCTCCGTGACGTTCCTCAACAAGATCCGGAGCGAGAGCTGCCTAAAATAATATATTCAAGTATCGGTCGAGATAGCCTTGGGGCTAGACCACAAAAACCTCAATTTCAGGGTAAGATTAATAAAGGCAATACTAAACAACAACCTGAGGATAATAAGAAACGCTGGGAGAAAAAACAACACACCTAAAAAAGAAAGGGGAGAATCTCCACGGGTGGAGACCCCACAGAATAGATATAATCTCAGGAATTGAGAGAATATAAAAACGCCTGATAGATATCAATATACTGATACACGCCAATCTCGTTCCTTTCAGGACTCATCGGAGCGGAGAACAAAGTACGTGAAACTGAGACAGGAATCACAACGCTCTTCGGAGGGTTCTGTTAAGAAGGAAGAGAAACCCATACAACAAAAACAAACATTTAAAAAGAAAAAAGTGGCAGCTGTCTCAGTTAAACATGCCACTCAGGAAGAGGGTCCTCTTGAAGAACAAGAACTGGGCTCTAGCACTGCTAGACAGCGCGGCAGAGGTCACAATAGTTCGCCGGAATATTCTAGAGCATCTTGGCGGTAGTGAATGTGAGACTTCAGTCAGCCATTCGATGATTTGTAAGCAGCTGTCCTTGCATGGGGCGTGCAATGCCTTGGTTGAAAACTTGGCTTGCTATCTGAAGGGAGATCCAGTCCCCTTGATTAAACGCACGTTCCAGGTGCTTTCAAACGGCAGCTATGTCCTCCTCGTTACATGCTGCGGGAACGTGTTGTTTCCCCCCCACTAAATTTAGGGAGGTAGCTGATATCTGGCCTCACACTGCTACTTCCAAGGTGAATTTAAGTAGATTGAAGGCTTTATTGTTTCAGAAGCATGTGGCCCTTACATCTGCACACGAGACCTACGCACTTCAAGTGGCAAGGTCGTCGGCAGAAATAAAGTCCCTGTTAAGTACAAACTTTCTGAGACACTTTGGCGAACTCGTGGGACGTATATTTAATGAGTCCAGCATGGCTGGATTAGCACATAAGGTTTTGCTTATACACTGTAGGGGCATAGTGCTCATGCACCTATGCCCTCACCTATGGTATAGTGCACCCTGCCTTAGGGCTGTAAGGCCTGCTAGAGGAGTGACTTACCTCTGCCATAGGCAGTGTGAGGTTAGCATGGCACTCTGAGGGGAGTGCCATGTCGACTTAGTCATTTTCTCCCCACCAGCACACACAAGCTGGCAAGCAGTGTGTCTGTGCTGAGTGAGGGGTCCCCAGGGTGGCATTAGACATGCTGCAGCCCTTAGAGACCTTACCTGGCATCAGGGCCCTTGGTACAAGGGGTACCAGTTACAAGGGACTTTACCTGGGTGCCAGGGTGTGGCAATTGTGGAGACAAAGGTACAGTTCAGGGAAAGAACACTGGTGCCTGGTTAGCAGGGTCCCAGCACACTTTCAAATCATAACTTGGCATCAGCAAAGGCAAAAAGTCAGGGGGTAACCATGCCAAGGAGGCATTTCCTTACAGGTGCCATCAAAGGGCATGTCCACGAGTGACTGTTGGACATCCCCCGAAAAACCAGAAGTACGTAACCAGGCATGGCGCCTCAAGGCGACTGTCGTACCAACCGATCTGCCCAGAGAGTCGGTCGTATCCAGCCCACAACGGATGGTGAACTTTGCCATGTCACTTCTGACTTTGACTGCTTGGGAGACGATAGCACGAGCCTCCTCAGGTATCTGCGGCAGGACTTGCGCAACCGTATGCCACAGGGAGTGGGAATAACAGCCCAAAAGGCATGCGGTGCTCACGGACCGCAGCACGAGGCTGGAGGAAGAAAACAACTTCTTACCAAACTGTTCCAGCCTTTTGGATTCCCTATCCTGGGGTGCGGAAGGGAACGCGCCAGAAGAAGACGACACCTGGATAACAAGACTCTCAGGCGTAGGATGTTGGAACAGGAACTTCGGGTCGTTCGGTGCAGGCCGGTGGCGGCGAGCAATCGTCCTGTTCACAGGAGCCCCTGTGTTGGGTTTGGACCACGTACCCAAAAGGACGTCAGTGAGGGCTTCATTAAATGGAATAAGGGGTTCAGAAGTAGAAGCCCCAGGCTGAAGCACCTCCGTCAGGAGGTTAGACCTGACTTCGACAGTAGGTAGCTCAAGGCCAAGGACCTCAGCCGCCCTACTAACCACCATACTAAAGGTAGCTCCCTCCGCCGTAGCTACGGTAGGAGGAGACAGCATGCCAGAGTCAGGAGAAGTATCAAGACCACTGGCTTCGCCCGAGTCCTGTGCCCAGTCCATAGTAGGGTCTTCCTGGTATTCATAAGGGTCCAGGGACCCCTCCAATTCCTCCCCATATTCGTACCCATAGGAAAATGGGTCTGAATCCGACCTCAGGCGAATAGGGCCCACCGAAGCCGAAGGCGTCCGGCGCCGCTCTGACTCCCAGTCGGGATGAGAATGGGGTCGACGTCTATAGTGGGCACTACAGACGTCGAGTGTCGCTGAACCACCCGGCGCCGGGGAAGGTCTTGAATGTGCGACCGGCATCTGGGCAGATCCACGCACAGATCCAGAGGCGACCTCAGTGGCCGGGGCCAAAGCTGCCGGCGCGTAACCCGAAGGCCTCTCGGCCAAGCCCCTTGGGCCCGAAGACGCTGTATTGGGGGTCGGCATGCCCAATGATGAGGCGCATGGCCTCGTAAAACTGAGTTAGGCGGGGATCGCTCTAGCTCTGGGATACTCGGGGAAGCGCGGAGCCGACCCAGGCGTAGGCTCCGAGGACGGAGGCCTACTTCCTTGACGCTTGTCCCGCATCACGTCGGCCGAGCGACGGGTTCAAGTCGGAGTGCAATGGGACTTCTTCGCCGACTTCTTTTTCTTACCGTGACCCGACGATGAGTGGTGGTGGCTCCGCGACCGATATCAAGACCTTCCCCTCGAGCGAGATCGGGACTTATGCGGAGTCGAGTGCCGGGCCTCCATCAGCTTTAGGGACCGCTCCCTCAAAGCCTTCGGCTGCATCGCCCGGCACTTGGAGCACGACTTCGGGTCGTGGTTGCGCTCGAAGCACCACAGACAGACACGATGAGGGTCCGTCACCGACATCATGCGGTGACAGTCCTCGTAGGTCTTGAACCTGGTCTTCGGGGACATCCTTGACGCACCAAGTTTGCACCAAAAAAGTCAACAAAACGGTTGAATTCGGCCAAAAAATAGCCGAGTGTAGCTCTCTCTCAGATCAGCGCGTGGCGCGGAAAGAAAAGAACTGACGTCACTGCATGAGGGCAGCGTCTATGTACTACTCCAGACGTTATCACGGCGACCACGACGCCTACGATGCCTGTGGAGTCGACCAAAGCCACCTACTGACACGCAAGGGTATTGCTTGAAGAAAAAACCTACGGATCCAGTCTGATGCCTGGGGGAAAATTCTAAGGTAAAGAATCTGCAACTAGAAGTCTCTATCAAATAAAGCTAACAGGAATGCCTGATATTCTGATGTGGTGATCCCTTAACAACCCAGTCGGCCTATTTTGACGTCCCATTATAATGTGAAAATAGCACGCGCTGTAAAGTGGGGAGTATTGTGATTATGGGGGTCATAGCCCACTATAGGTCAAATGTGATTCGTGAATGTCACCAACGCTATTTTCAGCTGCCAGATGTATATATTTGTAATTTAATATATAGTATTTAGTAGTGTCTGTGTGTGTAATAAATTTGTTCACTGCACTGACTAGGCTATAATTTTTGTGTGTGTCAGCAAACGTAGATAAGTAGCCCACACCATCTCCCCTGAGAAGGCCCTGGACTGCTATGCTTATCTTATCTGTGAAAGTCAAGTGATTCAACAGGGAGCTTAACTTGCAGTACAATAACCGAATGTCTTATAGAAGGCCTCTCCATTGCTTATAGGTGTAGGTATTGTATGAAATGGCTGCAATAACAGAACCAGAGAAAAAGCTACAGGGAGTGCAGAATTATTAGGCAAATGAGTATTTTGACCACATCATCCTCTTTATGCATGTTGTCTTACTCCAAGCTGTATAGGCTCGAAAGCCTACTACCAATTGAGCATATTAGGTGATGTGCATCTCTGTAATGAGAAGGGGTGTGGTCTAATGACATCAACACCCTATATCAGGTGTGCATAATTATTAGGCAACTTCCTTTCCTTTGGCAAAATGGGTCAAAAGAAGGACTTGACAGGCTCAGAAAAGTCAAAAATAGTGAGATATCTTGCAGAGGGATGCAGCACTCTTAAAATTGCAAAGCTTCTGAAGCGTGATCATCGAACAATCAAGCGTTTCATTCAAAATAGTCAACAGGGTCGCAAGAAGCGTGTGGAAAAACCAAGGCGCAAAATAACTGCCCATGAACTGAGAAAAGTCAAGCGTGCAGCTGCCACGATGCCACTTGCCACCAGTTTGGCCATATTTCAGAGCTGCAACATCACTGGAGTGCCCAAAAGCACAAGGTGTGCAATACTCAGAGACATGGCCAAGGTAAGAAAGGCTGAAAGACGACCACCACTGAACAAGACACACAAGCTGAAACGTCAAGACTGGGCCAAGAAATATCTCAAGACTGATTTTTCTAAGGTTTTATGGACTGATGAAATGAGAGTGAGTCTTGATGGGCCAGATGGATGGGCCCGTGGCTGGATTGGTAAAGGGCAGAGAGCTCCAGTCCGACTCAGACGCCAGCAAGGTGGAGGTGGAGTACTGGTTTGGGCTGGTATCATCAAAGATGAGCTTGTGGGGCCTTTTCGGGTTGAGGATGGAGTCAAGCTCAACTCCCAGTCCTACTGCCAGTTCCTGGAAGACACCTTCTTCAAGCAGTGGTACAGGAAGAAGTCTGCATCCTTCAAGAAAAACATGATTTTCATGCAGGACAATGCTCCATCACACGCGTCCAAGTACTCCACAGCGTGGCTGGCAAGAAAGGGTATAAAAGAAGGAAATCTAATGACATGGCCTCCTTGTTCACCTGATCTGAACCCCATTGAGAACCTGTGGTCCATCATCAAATGTGAGATTTACAAGGAGGGAAAACAGTACACCTCTCTGAACAGTGTCTGGGAGGCTGTGGTTGCTGCTGCACGCAATGTTGATGGTGAACAGATCAAAACACTGACAGAATCCATGGATGGCAGGCTTTTGAGTGTCCTTGCAAAGAAAGGTGGCTATATTGGTCACTGATTTGTTTTTGTTTTGTTTTTGAATGTCAGAAATGTATATTTGTGAATGTTGAGATGTTATATTGGTTTCACTGGTAATGATAAATAATTGAAATGGGTATATATTTTTTTTTGTTAAGTTGCCTAATAATTATGCACAGTGATAGTCACCTGCACACACAGATATCCCCCTAACATAGCTAAAACTAAAAACAAACTAAAAACTACTTCCAAAAATATTCAGTTTTGATATTAATGAGTTTTTTGGGTTCATTGAGAACATGGTTGTTGTTCAATAATAAAATTAATCCTCAAAAATACAACTTGCCTAATAATTCTGCACTCCCTGTAGATTGCCTTAATCTTGGCAAGTGGAGAGTGGGTCCCTTTGAAATGGGCTCCCAGCTCACCCACTTGCAGGATCCCAGAGCACACAGTGTGCTGGTTGGCTGCTGGCTGGGAAGCTTCAAAGGAGAAAGAACGCCTGTAAATGTTACCACATAAAAATCCAGTCTTTAATTATTTATCAATAGATAGGAATTTGGAAACAAGCGACCAGGTCACATGAACCAATATATACATAGTATCTGCTTTCAGTACTATAATGATTAATATAATTTGATCCGGTTTGCTTTGTAATTTCTTGCAATGCTGCAGTCAGTTATTGACTTTGCAATGCAGGTAGATTGATTAATGCATTAAATAAAATTTCATAAATACTCTGTGGAATGGTCTTGGTGTTTTGGTCTGGTATTTCCTGGTCGAGAATATGAGTGAGGTGCAAGAAAAACTGCGAAACTGTAGCACCTTAGAACTCATAGCCATAAAAGATTAGTTTGAAGTTTGCTTCTGATGGCTTGTCTCAATGTGAAATGGTAAGAAATTACATCTTTAGCTAGTTGTCCAGTAAATAACTCCAACATGATCTTACTGAAAATTAATTTTCTGCAGAACTGGTGTAGCGCGCTGCATTCTGGTTGCAGTACCCTCCTCTTTTTGCCGGTTTGTTAAATGCAGCTTTGACTGAAGTGCACTGAGATCCTGCTAACCAGGTCTCCAGTGCCAGTGTCCCTTTGCTAAAATCTGACACCTGGTTACTTGATACCCAAGTGACCAGGCCCTTCAGCCCCCTTTAAGTCCCTAGTAAATGGTACCCCTGGTATCTAGGGCATGAGTACTGAAGAAGGCCCCTCAGAGCTGCAGCACAATTTGTGCGACTCAGAGAGACCCAGCAACAACCTTATGCAGACTCCCATTGTAGGCGGTGTTACATGTTGCTTCCAAAACTGAAAACAGAACATGGCACAGCCTGTGTGCCATGTCCCCTAACACCGCATGTAATATACCTAAGTCACCCCTCTAGCAAGGCTTGCAGCCCTAAGGCAGGGTGTATTATATATTATGTGAGGACATATCTGCATGAGCAGATATACCCCTGCTATGCCTTTGTTGATTCTGAGACATGAAAGTGACCAGGTTTAGGAAAATGGCTCAGTTACAGTTACCCCCAACTTTTTGCCTGATATTGATGCTGACTTGACTGAGAAGTGTGCGGGGACCTTGCTAACCAGGCCCCAGCACCAGTGTTCTTTCACTAAAAATGTACCATTGTTTCCACAATTGGCACACCCCTGGCACACAAATAATTCCCTTGTAAAAGGTACCAGTAGTACCAAGGGCCCTGTGAACAGGGAAGGTCCCTAAGGGCTGCAGCACGTGTTGTGCCACCCTAAGGGACCCCTCACCTAACACATGCATACTGCCATTGCAGATTGTGTGTGTTGGTGGGGAGAAAAAGGCAAAGTTGACATGGCATCCCCCTCAGGATGCCATGCACACACAATACTGCCTGTGGCATAGGTAAGTCACCCCTCTAGCAGGCCTTACAGCCTTAAGGCAGGGTGCACTACCACAGGGGAGGGTCTAGCTGCATGAGCAATGTGCCCCTACAGTGTCTAAGTCTATTCTTAGATATTGTAAGTACAGTGTGGCCATATTAAGTGTATGGTCTGGGAGTTTGTCAAAACGAACTCCACAGTTCCATCATGGCTACACTGACTACTGTACAGGCAGGTCGCTCCCCTGCACTGCATGCCGGTGCTGCCTCTGCCCCAGGCTCCCTTGTTCTTTGGGGGGGGGGGTTCGGCCCGCCCCCTCCCTCCACTTCAATTTCCCTCTTCCTGCCGCTGCGTCCCTGCCCCCCTCCCTCTAGTTCAATTTCCCTCTTCCCGCCGCTGCGTCCCTGCGGCCCCGCCCCCTGCTCTCCCATTCGCAGTCCCCTCCCTCCTGCCACTCCCTCCCACCTCCCCTCATATGGCAGCCGCGCCGAGGGTACGGCCCATCTGAGCCTATCCGTGCCCAGACCGCGCCCCGAGCCCGCGCCCAGCGCCAGGACCCAAGGTCCCCAAGACTAGCATGGCCAGCAATGCCATTACACCGGCAGCATCCTCCGCGCATTCAACACCGGATGAGCACACACCTGCTTCCTAGCCTCCCCTAAGCACACCCAGGGACCCTTCATCTGCCGGAACTGCAGCCTCCCCAGCCTCCAAACCGCCAAACCTTCTGCCGAGCCTGACTTCAACTACCTCCGATGCATCCTACTTAACACCCGCTCCGCACGCAAACACGCTGTTGAACTCTGGGACCTGCTCGACACTTCCACCTCAGACGTCGCCTTCCTGAGGGAGACCTGGATGAACGCCTCCTCGGCCCCAGACAACGCCATAGCCATTCCGGACGGCTACAAGATTACCTGCATGGATCGCATCAACGGGGTCGGAGGCGGAATTGCCATCGTCCACAAGACCACCATCAGTGTCACGACCTATACCGATGACACCCTCAGCACCGCTGAACACCTGCACTTCCAGATCCACACCAACCCCAACACCACCCTCAGAGGAACCCTCATCTACAGACCCCCCCCCGGACCTCGACCTCAGTTCTGCGACTCCATCGCCAACCTTGTCAGCAGGCACGCCCTAGCCTCCGCCGACTACGTCTCCTCGGCGACCTGAACTTTCACCTGGAGAATAACAACGACCCCAACACCACCACCTTAATGGACAACCTCACCACCCTCGGACTCAGACAACTCGTCACTACCCCAACACACTCCGCTGGCCACACACTGGACCCTGTCTTCTCCGCTAGACCCCATGTCACCTTCAGCCACACCACCGAACTCCCATGGACCGACTACCGATGCATCCACTTCACCTTCCAGAAACCCACCACGCACCACCGCACCCAACAGATCCCCCACCGCAACTGGAGCAGAATCAGCCAAGACCAGCTGAACACCAGCCTCGCCCGAAAACCACCCACCGAACCCACCAATCCCGATCTCGCAACCTCTGGCGCTGGATCGACGACTGTGCCAACACGCTGTCCCGCTCAATAAACCTTTCAACATAGGTGCCAACAAGAGAGCCAGCTGGTTCACCTCGGACCTTCAAGCCTCCAAGCAAACCTGTCGGATACTGGAGAGAAAGTGGCTCCTCGAACATACTCCGGACAACCATGCCGCCTTCAAAAACACCATCCGCAATCACCATCACCTCATCAGATCTGCCAAGAAAACCTCCTTCAAAGACCGCCTGGACAACAACGCACACAACAGCAGGGAGCTCTTCAACATCGTGAATAAACTCTCCAACCCCAGCTCCAGTACTAATGACATCCCACCTTCACAAGACCTGTGCAACTCCCTCGCCGCCTTCTTCCACCACAAGATCACAGACATCCATGACAGCTTTAACAGCCAGACCACCCCAGCAATCACCGACTCCTCAGACTCTCCACCCACTTTCAACTATGACCCCCTGCTTGTCCTAGTCAATGTGAACGAAGACGACACAATCAAAACCATGGGCTCCATCCACTCTGAATCTCCGTCAGACCCATGCCCGCACCACATCTTTAACAAGGCTAGCGCCACCATCGCACCCCACCTCCGCAAAGTCATCAACATCTCCTTTGAGACCTCGACCTACCCCGAGAGCTGGAAGCATGCTGAGATCAAAACCCTACCCAAGAAACCCACGGCGGACCCGAGAGACCTCAAGAACTTCCACCCCATCTCCCTGCTCCCATTCCTGGCCAAGGTCATAAAGAAGATTGTCAACAGATACCTTCTACACCCTGTCCCGCCAACACCGCTCAGCCGACCTCGCCCTTGCCACCGCCCCCTCATTCGAAGAGCGACTACCGGAGGCAGATCCTTCTCCCAGCTCGCCGCCAAGACCTGGAACACCCTTCCCTTGCCCCTACAACAGACCGAAGACCTGCTGACTTTCAGGAAGCAGCTCAAAACCTGGCTATGTGAGCAGTACCAGCAGGCCCCCCCCCCCCCCCCCCTTCCCCCCTCAGCACCTTGAGACCCTCACGGGTGGTAGTGCGCTCGATAAATACACTGATTGATTGAATGAATACTGGGAAGTTTGGTATCAA
The DNA here is from genome assembly GCF_031143425.1 of Pleurodeles waltl. Lineage (NCBI taxonomy): Eukaryota > Metazoa > Chordata > Amphibia > Caudata > Salamandridae > Pleurodeles > Pleurodeles waltl. Next base: position 100,351,932 of record NC_090437.1, read on the forward strand.
ACTTCTCAGAATAATAAACCCAGTGCTGGATTTATTAAAAATTGCACACATAGGGCATCTTAGAAGATGCCCCCTGTATTTTACCCCAATCCTTCAGTGCAGGACTGACTGATCTTTGCCAGCCTGCCACTGAGACGAGTTTCTGACCACCTGGGGTGAGAGCCTTTGTACTCTGTGAGGCAAGAAACAAAGCCTGCACTGGGTGGAGGTGATCAACACCTCCCCCCTGCAGGAACTGTAACACCTAGCAGTGAGCCTCAAAGGCTCAGGCTTCGTATTACAATGCCCCAGGGCACTCCAGCTAGTGGAGATGCCCGCCCCCTGGACACAGCCCCCACTTTTGGCGGCAAGTCCAGATGAGGTAATGAGAAAAACAAGAAGTCACCTACCAGTCAGGACAGCCCCTAAGGTGCCCTGAGCAGAGGTGACCCCTGCATTAAGAAATCCTCCATCTTGGTTTTGGAGGATACCCCCAATAGGAATAGGGATGTGCCCCCCTCCCCTCAGGGAGGAGACACAAAGAGGGTGTAGCAACCCTCCAGGACATTAGCCATTGGCTACTGCACCCAGACATAAACACCCCCCTAAATTAAGTATTTAGGGGCGACACTCAACCCAGGAAATCAGATACCTGCAACCTGAAGAAAGAAGGACTGCTGATCTGAAAGCCCCGCAGAGACGACAGACACCAACTGACTTGGCCCCAGCCCGGACCTGGGCTGACTGACTCCAGACTCAAAGAACCTGCACAGCGAAGCACCCGACAGGGACCAGCAACCTCTGAGGACTGCCCTGATCCTAGAGGACCAAGAAACTCAAGAACAGCGGCACTGTTCAAAACCTGCAAAACTTTGTAACTTTAAAGCAACTTTTAAACAAATCTCACTTCGTGCCGGAAGTGTGAGACTTCACACACTGCACCGGACGCCCCCGGCCCAAGTTCAGGAGAACCAACACTGCAGAGAGGACTCCCAGGTGACTCCAACGACGTGGACACCCTTAGACGATCTCCCTGCACACCCACAGTGACGCCTGCAGAGAGGGTCCAGAGGCTCCCCCTGACCGGGACTGCATGGTAACAAAGGAACCCGACGCCTGGACCAAGCACTGCACCCGCAGCCCCCAGGACCGAGAGGAACCACCTACCAGTGCAGGAGTGACGAGCAGGCGGCCCTCATCCTAGCCCAGTCGGTGGCTGGCTCGAGAAGCCAAGAAGGTGCCTGCCCCTACAGACCTGACTGTCCAGGAAGTAGTGTTTGGTGAACATATGCAGAGAAACCCCCGTTGCCACCTGAAAGATGTCAAGGACTGGAACTCCGCGTGCTAACGTAGTGATCGGATCGAAGCTTGAGTTATGTTAGAATTACATGCCAACTTTCAGGTGGTTGTTTTTTGGCCAGTGAGTAGCATAACTTAATGTATAGTATGAACCATCTGAAGATATTCCACTTCTACACTGCCCAACCTTTTCACACCCACATAACCAACAGAGTTGATCCATCTACCCAAAACTCTCTGGTACAATCAAGGTAGAACGCCAATGCTCTTTCTGGGTCCAGGTGGTGGAGTGTCTCCTCTCCCTTAAAAGGACATGGGGGTGCATAAAAAGTACACAAGGTGACAAATTGCCCTATATTGAAAGGGCATAACCATTTTTGGCGGAAAACAAGTTCTAGTGCGAAGCATCACTGTCGAATAGATGGTAAGGCGGCTTAGATGACAAAGCCTGCAGCTCACTCACCCTGCAAGCAGATGTAATGGCCACAAAGAAGGCTGTTTTCAATGTGAGAAGCCTTAGAGGACAATTGTGAAGAGGCTCAAAAGGAGCATACGTGAGAAATTTCAAAAACAAATTCAAATCCCATTGGGCATAATGAATGGTGATGGAGGAAACATGTGTAAGGCCTTTAAGGAACCTATTCCCAATAGGAGACTTAACAAAGAAGGTTGATCAGGCAGCCTTAAAAAGCTGAGACTGTAGAGAAATAACCTTTGAGAGCGACTATAGAAGAGCCCTGCTGGGCCAAAGAAAGTATAAACAAGAGAACCTCAGAAAGGGGGCCAACAGACTTGTCTGTGCACCATGCCAGAAATTTCTTCCAGCAACAGGCATATACTGTTTTGGAAGAGGGACACTTGGCTGCCAAGATTTCATTACAGACTTCGGGTCGAAGGTCAAAAGCTGTCAATTGTCACTGCTCAATCTCCACGCATGAAAGTGAAGGCTGGACAGGTTCGGGTGGAGAACCCTCCCCTGCTGCTGCAACAGAGTATCCCCTGAAGGGGTAGTCTGATCAGAGGATTGATGGCTGTGCTCAGGATATCAGATTCTCCATGCCCAGTCCAGTGCAACAGGAATGACTTAGGCCTGGTCGTTATTGAATATTTTGAGATCTCTGGAGAGAAGTGGTTTGACTGGAAAGGCCTACAGGAGGCTTAAGTTCCACTAGAGATGAAAAGCGTCGCCAAGGTATTGCCGCCTTGGAAACTCAAACACTCAATACTGCTGACATTGCACATTCTCTGCGGAGGCGAGATCTAACCAAGGCTCTCTCCACTGCTAAGGAGAGATTGCTCCACCTCTGGATGGAGATGCCATTTGTGATCGTTTAAGCATTCTTGTCCGAGTTTGTCAGCTCTGGTGTTCAGAGAGCCTGCAAGTTGTTGAACCACCAGAGATATGCCTGTTGAACCACCAGAGATATGCCCTGTTGAACCACCAGAGATATGCCCCGTTGTTCTACTGATGTCCAGAGACGCAAAGCCACCTGACAAAGAGTCCACTACGCCATCCCGCCCTGTTTGTAGCAGTACCACATGGTGTTTGTGTTGTCTGTTAATACATTCACTACATTTCCTTGGAGAGAGGGAAGAAATGCCTTCAATGCTAGCCTTATTACTCAGAGCTAGAACAGGTTGATGTGAAGTACAGACTCTGGCAGAGACCAGGTGCCTCTGTTATCCGCCTCTCCCTGGTGGCCACCCCAGCCCAGAAGTGACACATCTGTGACTATTGTCAACCCTGGCTGGGGAAGGGAGAGGGATCTGACTCAATCACGGTTTGTTAGCCACCACTGCAGATCTTGTGCCATATCTAAGAGATTCACCTGATTCTGTACCCACTGGAACCTCAGGGCCTATTGCAGAGTACCCATATGCCATCTGGTATGATTTGTAGGAAAGTACCCTCTTTTTGGCATGGTTACCCCAACTTTTTGCCTGTCAGTATTTTTGACTGTTTTCACTGGGATCCTGCTAACCAGGACCCCAGTATTTGTGCTCTCTCCCTCTAAATTTGGTTGCTTAGGACTTTGCACACCCCACATCTGTCATGCTGGTGCCCCTGTATACGTCCCTAGTATATGGTACTTAGGTACCCAGGGCATTGGGGCACCAGGGGTTCCCCATGGGCTGCAGCATGTATTATGCCACCCATGGAGCCCATGCAAAATTTGTCTGCAGACTACAAAAGTGCCTGCACACTTTCACTACAGGTCACTGCACCAGGTCACTGTAAGTCACCCCTATGGTAGGCCCTTTGAGCCCAGAGGGCAGAGTGCAGGGACCTGTGTGTAAGGGTACCCCTGAATGAGCAGAGGAGCCCATATAAACTCCAGCCCAATTCCAATGGACTTCGTAAGGGCAGGGAAGCCATTTTACCTGTGTACTGGACATAGGTCACTACCTGTGTCCAGCTACATAATGGTAACTCTGAACCTGGGCATGATTGGTATAAAACATGTCAGAATCATACCTCAATACTGTTGCCAGTATTGGTTGTATGTTTCCATGCACTCTCAGGGCTGCTTAGAGGACTCCCGGCATTGCTCCAGCCAGTCTTCTGGGGTTTTCCAGGCAGCTCGCGCTGCTGCCACCCCTCAGATGGGTTTCTGTCCTCCTGCTGCTTGACCAGCTCAGGCAGAGGAAGGCAAAACAAAGTATTTCCTGTGGGATAGGGAGGTAACACCCTCTGCCTTGGAAATAGGTGTTATATGGCTTCTGAAGGATAGACTCCCCAGGCTACTGGTGTACTTTGAAAGGCACATTTGGTGTCCTCCTTGCATAAACCAGATTGCACCAGTCCAGGGACCCCCGGTCCCTGCTCTGGCTTGAAACTGGACAAAGGAAAGGGGAGTGACCACTCCCCTGTCTATCACCACCCCGGGGGTGGTGCCCAGAGCTCCTCCAGGTGGGCACTTCATTTTGTTATCTTGAATCCAAGGTGGGCAGAGGCCCCCGGGAGCATCTGAGTGGCAAGGTCAGGTAAGTGGTGTCACAGCCCCCTCCTGATAGGTGGCCACCCTACTTGGTGACCAATCCCCCTTCCTGGGCTATTTAGGGTCTCCCTCTTGGGTGGGTCCTCAGATTCGATGTGCAAGATTCCAGAAGAACTCTTTTGTATCATTTACTTTATCTTCTGGCCACTGGGACTGGAACTGGACCCTCCAGGAACAGACAATCTGCAACTACAGTGACTACTCCGCTCTGCAACATTGTTTCTCCGGCTCCTTCCTGCAACTGCAACATTTACCCGGCTGTGCATCCTCTGAAGGCGGCGAGTCTTCAGCCTGCACAAGAAGAAGGAATCTCCCTTGGAGTGAGAGAGTCACTCCCCTGCAGGCACCAACTACGACGACGACCGGCTTCATGGATCTGCTCTCCTCCGGAACTGCGTGGATCCTGCATCATGGGTGGTCATCTGGAGTGGTCCCCTTGGTCCTCTTTACTAGCTGTCCAACTTGGGTGACGGTAAGCCCTTGCCTCTCCTTGCAGGACAGTACCCCTGTGCACTGCAACTCTTGCAGCTACCAAGGCTTGTTTGCTACACCTCCAAGGGATCTTCAAGCTTCATGTAGTCCCGGCCCCAGCACTCCTTCCTGCGAAGCATAGTGTCAAGCCTGCTGCTCCAGCAATGTGGGACTCCTCTTCAGGTGTGCTGAGTGGCCCTCACTGCGGCTCCTGTGCCTGCTGCCAGTGGGGTGCCTGGGGGCTGCCTCCTCTTCTTGTGACTCATCCAGCTGCGGAGGGTCACCCCGGATTCCCCTACTTGGGTTGAGTCCCCTGGACCTTGCTGGTCCTCTTCTGCCATGCACACCTTCTCCATCTCTTGCATTTGTCAAGGCTTGTTGGTGGGTTTCCAGCACACTAACCGACTGCATCCCGACCACCGATGTGGGACATCACTTGTATCACTCCTGGGACTCCTCCTTATCTCCTGTCCTGCACTGCTGACTGTCTTTATCCACCGTCGACCTGGTCGGGCATCCACATAAGGGTGGGTAGTGGCTCCTGCCACAACCGGACACTCCATCACAAAATGGGCTTGGTTCCCTTCCCTTGCAGGTCCTCTTCTGTCAGGATCCACCTTTGGGTTCTTCCAGTCTTGGTTGGGTCTTGGGTCTTTTCCAAAGTTCTCCTGTTAGTTTTGGGGAAAACCAGGTATGTGTCTCTGCTCTCCTGGGCGTCACTCTGGTTCTCACCTCTTGGGATCCCTAGTTTATCCAGCTCCCTTCTACTGATTCCAATCCCTTGGGTGAGGGACCGCCTTTCACATTCCACTTTCCTAGTATATAGTTTGGTCCCCCTAGGGCCCTCACTGTTTACCTACACTTTTGCCAATGCTCTTTGCTTTCTATGCTCTTTACTAAATGTTAATGTGTATATAACAGTGTGTTTACTTACCTCCAGTTGGGGGATTGCCTAGTCAGTATTCTAGTATTTGCATGTCCCCTAGATAAGTCTAGGCTGCTCATCCACAGCTATCTCTAGAGAGCCCTGACTCCCTAGATACTGCCTACATTTCACTAATAGGGGATACCTGGAATAGGGTGATAACACCATATGTGTCCACCACCCACAAGACCAGCTTCCTACATGATTCACCAACAGGATGCATGAGATCCAGCAGCCACAGAGCCACTGTCACCGAAATCCAGGACAGAGGCTGAAACATTGGTATCATAGCCTAAATATCCTTGACTCGCTGCTTGGGAGGGTAAGCATGAAACTGTACTGTGTCCAGAACAGCTCCGATGAAAGGGAGCATCTGAGAGGGAGTCAGGTTTGACTCCATCACATTTATAGTGAATGCAGGGGTCTGCCATAGTCGGGGGAGACAGCCTGGGGAAAGCCCGCCTTCAACAGCCAGTCATTGACGTAGGGGAAGACAAACCCCTGACCTTTGCAGATGTGCTGTGAGCACCATTATCACCTTGGTGAAAACACCGAGGGGCCCTGGTAAGGCCAAATGGGAGCACGGTGAACTGAAAGTGTTTGTGGACCCCCATGAACCGCAAGTAACGTCTGTGGGCAGGCAGGACAGGAATATGAGAGTGAGCATCCTGCAAGTACAATACCACCATCCAGTCTCCTGGGTCCAGGTTAAATAAAATCTGAGCCAGAATGAGCATTTTTTTATCGTCTTCCTCCTGAGGAGGAGATTGAGGGACCGAAGGTCTAGGTGGTGTGGGTGTGGGGGTCGGATGTATTGTTCAGACCATTTTTTTTCTCATATACGAGGTTCGTGGATCCCACATCCCCCGAAGCGCATCATGTGCGGCACAGTGACTGGACATGTATGGATGTGGCAGAGTGCCGCTTCCGTAGCCAAGAAAGGGGCAAAAAGTAGAATGAGGGGGACAAGGGGCCGCCTCGAGGCCCAAGGACCTTGCCGTAGCACGAGAAACCAGGTGTGGTGCTTAAGGGCCACTGACGATGCAGCTGCCGCAGCCATTAAGTTGGTCGTGTCCAGTCGACATCGGTATGGGGTATGGAAATAAGAGCCCAAAAGCCATGCGACTTTCACGGACTGCAATGCCAGACTGGCAGAAGAAAACATCTTCTTTCCAAGTGTGTCCAGCCTCTTGGATTTCCTATCCAGGGGGTGCTGAAGGGAACGTGCCCTGGGAAGCGGAGTGTAGGAAAGTGCCCTCTTTCTTGGCATTGTTACCCCCGTTTTCTGCCTGTTGTCAGTGTGTTTGACTGTGTTCACTGGGATCCTGCTAACCAGGACCCCAGTGATTATGCGCTCTCCCTTTTAACTTGGCAACTGTACATTTTTCTTCCCACAAGTGGCATAGTGGTCCTCCCATGTAAGTCCCTAGTATATGGTATCTAGATACAGAGAGCACTGGAGTACCAGGGGATAAGTTTGGGCTGCAGCAGTTATTCTGCACACCCATTGAGAGCCCATGCAAAGGGTTCTGTACCCTGCCATTGCAGTCTGCGTGAAATAGGTACATGCACTCGTTTTCACTACAGGTCACTGCACCAGTGCGGGGACACCATTTTACGCATGTACTGGACATAGGTCACTACCTATGTCCAGCTACATAATGGTAACTCTGAACCTTGGCATGTTTGGTATCAAACATGTTGGAATCATACCCGAATACTGTTGCAAGTATTGGAAGTATGATTCCATGCACTCTGGGGGCTCCTTAGAGGACCCACAGCATTGCTACCACCAGTCTTACAGTGTTTGCCAGGCAGCCCAAACTGTTGCCACCCCTCAGACAGGTTTCTGTCCACCTGCTGCTTAATCTAATCAAGCCTAGGAAGGCAGAACAAAGGATTTCTTTTGCGAGAGGGAGCTAACACCATTTCCCTTTAGAAATAGGTGTGACTGGCTTGGGAGGGGTAGCCTCCCCAAGCCAGTGGTATGCTTTGAAGGGCACATTTGGTGCACTGTGCATAAACCAGTCCACACCGGTTCAGGGACCCCCAGTCCCTGTTCTGGCACGAAACTGGACAATGGAAAGGGGAGCGACCACTTCCCTGTCCATCACCACCCCAGGGGTGGTGCTCAGAACTCCTCCAGAGGGTCCCTGGGTTCTGCCATCTTGATTCCAAGGTTGTCAGGGAACTCTGGGAGCATCTGAGTGTCCAGAACAGGTAGGTGACATCAGAGCCCCCTCCTGATAGGGGTAGGTGACCAATCCACCTTTCAGAGCTATTTGGGCTCTCTCTCTTGGGTGGGTCCTCAGATTCGGCTTGCAAGATTCCAGCAGGATTCCTCTGCAACCTTCACTTCGACTTCTGGACACTGGAATTGCGACTGGACCCTCCAGGAACTGACAACACTGCAATCTACACAGAAGACTCTTCTACAACTTTGTTCCACGGTTCCTACCAGATTTGCAATACTTCCCCGGCTGTGCATCTCCAGAAGACAGCAACTCTTCAACCTCCACAAGAAGGAGGAATCTCCCTTGGAGAAAAGGAGTCACTCTGTTGCATCTGCAGGCACCTGCTGTAACGATGACCGGCTGCGTGGATCTTCTCTCATCCTGAGCTGCGTGGATCCTGCATCACGGGTGGTGGTCCCGAGTAGTCTTCTTTGTCCTCTCTGTCAGCTGTCCAACTTTGGTGGAGGTAAGCCCTTGCCTTCCCATGCAGGACAATACTCCTGTGCACTGTGTCTCTTGCAGCTGTCATGGCTTGTTTGCATCTCCTCCAAGGGATCTTCAGGCGACGAGTAGCTCCAGTCCCCAGCACTCCTTCCTGCAACGCACAGTCCTCTGTGGGGTTCTCCTGCAGGGTGGGATCCCTTTTGGCAGTGCTGCATGGGCTCCTTCTGCGACTTCTGTGTTCTCATCCTGTGGGTGCTGCCTCTGCTTCTGTGAGTCCCCTCTGTCACTAAGGATCCCTTGTGACTCCCCCTCCTGGGCTGAGTCCTCCTGGGCCTTGCTCGACCCCGGCAGCACCACTTTTCCACTAACCGCAAGTTTGCTTTTGCCAAGGCTTGTTGGTGGAATTCTTGCACCGACACCCGTCTGCAATCTTCACTCCAGCATGGGACATCTTCTGTATCCATCAGAAACTCTTCTCCAGCTCCAAGGCTGCAGTGTTGACCTGTTCTTCCTCACCTTCGACCAACTCCTGCAAGTACAGGTGGGTGCATAGAAGCTCCTACTCCTCCTGGACTTCACTGAAACTTTTGGACTTGGTCCCCTCTCTCCACAGGTGGTCTTCTCCAGTAATCCACCGCTGGTTTCTTGAAGTCTTGTCTGGGTGTCTTCTTTTCTTCCTTTTCAGAGGTTTGGGGAAATTCCAGTGCTTTACTCCTGCTTTCCTGGTCGCTGGGGGGTACTGTGTCACCTACCTCTGTGGTTTTCTAGTACTACCAGCTCCCCTCTACACATTCCACTTACCTAAATGGGGGCTCTGTGTTCGCATTCTATTTTTTTTTTTTAGTATATGGTTTGGGCTCCCCCTAGAGTCACTATTGGTTATAGATATTCGCACTGTTTTATAACCCTTTCTATTCCTATTTCGGATTACTAGTGTACATATTTAGTGTGTTTACTTACCTCCTAAGGAGTATTGCCTTTTTAGTAATTTTGGTATTGTGTCACTAAAATTAAGTAATTTTATTTTTGGTAACACTATGTGGTTTCTTTCATGTGTGTAAGTGCTGTGTGACTACAGTGGTTTTGCATGAGCTTTGCATGTCTCCTAGATAAGCCTTGGCTGATCATCCACAGCTACCTCTAGACAGCCTGGCTTCTAGACACTACCTACACTTCACTAAGAGGGGATACCTGAGCCTGGTTTTAAGGTGTAAGTACCTTAGGTACCCACCATACACCAGGCCAGCTTCCTTGATGGAGGCTTGGATAACCAAGCTCTCAGGGGTGGGGTGATGTGTAAAGAAACTTGGATCACCCTAAATAGTGGAATGGTAGTGGGCAACTGACCTGTTCACAGGAGCCCCTGTGCTGGGTTTAGACAAAGTACCCAGTAGGACATATGTCAAAGTTTAATTAAAGGGGAGCAAGGGGTTAGAGGATAAAGCTCTAGGCTGAAGCACCTTTGTTAGGAGGTTAGTCCTGACTGCCACTGAAGGGAGCTCAACGTCCAGGACCTCAGCTGCCGTCTGCACTACCACAGAATATGCAGCACCCTCTTCTGTAGTCAAGGTAGGAGGAGAAAGCATGCCAGCATCTAAGGTTGTGTCCAGTCACTGGCTCCACCAAAGTCCGTAAATCAGTCTATAGGGTATTGGAGCTGGTATTCCAAAGGGTCCAGCAACCTCTCCAATTCGTCACCCCACCCTAGCCCATAAAAAAACAAGGCTCAGGATCCGACATAGGAGGCATGGCTCTTGTCAGTGCAGGAGTTGTGTGACACCCAACCGGCTCCTTGGCTGGAGTCGGCAATGAGGAGGTGGACAGTGCCGCCCAGTGGCACGGGTCGCACTGGCGCTTGGAGTGTAAGCATCGGGACCGGCGTCGGGGAAGGTCGATAGTATGACCGACGCCGTTCCGGATCCAAGCATAGATCCATGGTACGGTCAAAGCCGCCAGCACAGAACCCAAAGGGGCCCCTTTCCATTCAGCACAGCCCATAGGCGCTGCAACGGTGTTGAACTGCCCAAAAATGAGGCGCATAGCCTCATAAAGCTCTTAAATGGGCAGGGGTCGCTCTGGCTCCTGGAAATTCAGGTGGTGCAGAGTCGGCCCAGGTGCAGGCTCTGCAGACGGGGGCCTAGAGCAACAAAGCCTCCTGCTCTTTCGTCTCGTCATACGACGGACGAGGTGAAGCTGAAGAAAGTTTCGCTTTTGTCGACTTCTTGTGTCTCAACTTCCCTGATCGTCCCAAAGACTTGGAGTGATAAGACTACGATGGAAAACTCTGCAAACACTTCTGGGATCTTTCTCTCGAACAGTACCTTGAGTTGCATGGAGTCGAGCGCTGGGCCTTCACTCAAAGCTTTCGGGTGAATGGCCCGACACTCTGAACACGACTTCCTGTCATGGTCGCACTCCAAACACCAAAGGCACACAAGGTGCAGATCCGTCACGGACATCGCACAATGACAGGATCCGCCGGGCTTTAACCCGGTCTTCCAAGTTGGCATCCTCGAAGCACCAGGAGTTAGCAACTCAAAAAAAGGCCAGTAAAAAAATGACTAAGGGGTAGCTCTCTACAGATCGGTGCTGGCTGGCGCAGAAAGAAAAGAACTGACGTCAGAGCGCCAGGGTGGTGCCTAAATAGGACCCACAACATCATATCCAGTGCTTATGATGCAGACAACAGACATGGAGCCGAACATGGCGTGCAGGGGTACCGCTCTCTAAGCATCTTTTGATCCGGCCTGATGCCTGGGGGAAATCTAAGGTAAGTAATCTGCAACTAGATGTCTCTATCAGATCAGCACAATTTGTCCTGGACTGGTTAGTGAAGACCTAAGTCAGGAAGACCAATAAACACTGTCTATGTAGAGGTTCTGAGCCCAAAATAGAAATTAGTATCAGTGAATTAAAAACAAATTTACATTAATGCATGTCAAGCCATGACCATAGTGCCCAAGTTTGTTATTGGTTCTGGAGTTTTTTAAAGAAGTTATAGCAAACATTTCAGAAAAAATTGTGAGCTATAGCGTACAGTGTTCTCCAGGCAAAATTAGAATAATTCTTTAATGTAATCCATGAAAACTGGAAAAAATGCATATCCTGTCTACTTCCTATGAACTTCCCTTCAACAATGACAGATATTTCAATAATAACATCTTAATACCGAGAAATCATACTTAAATCAAATTGTCACTTACCCAAGTGTAAGAAATTGGAACTGGAAGAAGGCGGTGGCGCACTTTGCGTTGAAGGGAATGCAGACGATGTAGATGTTGAGCTGGGATTCAAAAAGTCCTCAAAGAGATCAGAGGATGGAGGAGCTTGGTTTTCAGAGGCCAAAGACATGGCAAACGGGTCAAAAGGATCAGCTGAAGAATAAAAAGCCACGTTTCAGTCAGACATTTGAGGCTAAGTTAATAAAATGTGACACTAGCATAGACCTTGTTCCCCACAGAGGTTATTAGGAAGGTCTGCAGACCACTGGGATGAAGCAGATGGGGGATTAATGGATAGATAACAAAGTTACAATATATAGCTTCTGGCACACACAGAACACTAGCATGAAAACTGTAAAGTAGAAATTCACCCATTTACAATAGTCCTTCTATCAAAAAGATTTATCTGCAGAAGGAGATTGGAAAATTACCTATAATCTGAAACCCCAGGGTAGGTGAAAGCCCACTGGACCCCATGAATCTGTAAGGAAAGCCACAACCAGTGGGTATAATGCACCATGCTGGATAAACACAAGGATGACAGAAACACCAATGGAAATGGGTTTCTTTTACCTTTCCAGCATAACCAGTTACAAATGGATTCCTACTTGGGGATCATGGCAGGACCATGTTGTCCTAGTAAAAAAGAAAAAGGAGTATGGAATCGGTACATGACTCCCCTTCTCACTGCACACAACAAAGGCATTTCCTCTCTTCTGAGGAGGCACTTCAGTGAATTACACTAATCAGCTCCAGGGGAGGCGAGAGTCTACATGGAGTAAGATTTTATTTTACCCAAACAAAGGCCAGTGGGGCCAGAGCTGGAAGCCTCGGTCAGTAACCAGGATGTTTAGCCTTTTGTTTGAAAGGAAAAAAAAAAAAAAAATAATAATAATAATTCCCTGTTACAAACTGTGACCCTGTGAAAAAGGATTTGTCTCCGTTCATTGTGGCAGCAGTTCACAAAACATGTTTCGCTGTCCAACAAAGTCTATCCTCCTACCCTAGCAGCTCTGGCCATGTCTACCATCAACCATCACACAGCTCACTGAAATGGGGAAGAGTGAATGAATTTTAGACCTGTTCTGCTACCCTCAAGAGACACAAAATTATCACAAGCATTGGTTTATTTCAGTAGAAAACATAGGCTCCCTGACACGTGGATTCTCTCATACATACACCCAGCAAACATATCTTGTTATCTGCACTTTTCAGGAAACATGAACCAATTTTAGAACTGCAAGGATCATGTTTTTCAATTGGAAAAATCAAAGAGTACAGGAAGCTACGGAGACTCATAGAAGGTGGGTCAGTCTTTGATGCCAACACACAATCTGCATTTCAGGTCCCTTGTGGGAGTAGATTGGAGAGGATCTCCTATCTAGCAGCCCCTATCCACAAGGAATAATTAATTTCTAGACAACCTGGGAACATGAAACAGTTGGACACTGAAGGATAGAGCCTGGGCCTATTATTCTCCTCACCAGATGTTATCACCTGTCACTCAGTCAAAACAGGACTCCTTGTTTGGAATACAGTAGGAAGCAACAGACTAAAACCGGGCTGCTTTAGAACACACAGTTGTCATTAAGTGCTATGTCTATGTTTAATTTACACCAGTTATCATTAAACACTGTAAATTAGCTTCCACTGGAAAACCGCCTGCAAATAACAGAGCCCAAATTTGCGGCCCGGGCATGCCATACAGGTGACAACGAGAACAATTGTAACTGGGGGGTGGGTGGTCTGATCGGCAAAATAGTGGTCAGGTTCAGGTGAGGCTCCAGCCAACAACCCTGGCCCTCCAACATAACACTGCTACCATCCTACACTACACAACACATGTTGTCACCTGACACTTACCTGAGGAGACTGAGCTGCCCCAAGGAAGTACCATGATCTGAGAGGCAGATATGGGTGTTGGATCAACAAATAGGGGCATAGCTAGGCCTACTAGACTAGCAACCCCTCTCCCCCCTGAAAGGTCTATAACGGTCCTGAGAGAAGTGAGGTGGTGAAGGAATAGACGGGTCTAAGTCTGTGTACCATGCTCCTAGAATGTGCCCTGTGACCCCAACAGAGGTCAGGATACTGAGCACTGTCTAGAGTCATTAGAGAGGATGCAGCTGGCTAGCCAGCATAAGAGCAACAACCAGTGGCAGAAGCAAAGATGACTAAAGGCAACCAGATACAGATCTTCTCAAAAGGCCATGGTGCAGGAACAGAGGGGGAGGACCAGTGGGATTCGTGGTGCCCTTTTTAAGGTGCATAAGGGACAGCCATAGTGCATCGCCTACCTGCACACCAAAGGAGAACCTGCCCGGGAAGAGGCTCATTGAGAGGACAGCGAGCGGTAACAAAATCTCAAAACAGAAGAGTAACAACATGGGGCAAAAGTGAGGTGGTGCTGGAGTCTGGGTGCTAGACCTCGCATCACAGATTCAAAAATATGGGAGAGGGGAACTTGTTCCTATTAGAATCTGGAAAAAAAGGAATTCTGAGCAAGCTATTGGATAGGGCAGGGGGAAACAATGGTGCATTGAAGAGCATGTAACACGAGTGAAAGATGAGGAGACCAAGAATTCAAGAGCTGGTAATATGCACCGTCGTGGTAACTAACTCCTTATTGCTTCTGTTTTAGCTTAAATGAACCTCCTATATCCTGTGTATCGACCAGCTGTGAAGAATACAGGCATCACATCACATGTGGAACTGCTCACCATTGTGCCTGGAAAGAAGGGGGCTGCCCTGCCAACACGTTGCAACTACATCAATTCCAGTGTTAGTTGCTTGATACTATGTACTCTGGGGATCCCCAATGTCTGCCAGTACAGCCTTGTAGGGTCTGCATGCCAGCTCATGCTGCTGCCAACCCAAGACACTGTTCTGCCCCCCCTGCTGCTGAGCTTAACTCAGACAGGGGAAGGCAGAACAAAGGATTCCCTGTAGGATAGAGTTGTGACCACCTTCCCCTTAGAAATAGCAGTCTCTGGGCTTGGGCGGGGGTGCTTTGGAGCGCCACCAGACTGTTTCAAGGGCACATTTGGTGCCCTCCTTGCATAAACCAGTTTGCATCAGTACATGAACTCCCGGTTCCCGAACTGAAACAATAGTACACAAAGGACAGGGGTGGTCTGGCCTCTGTCCCCTCTCTCCTTATGTCCTCTTCTTCCGGAATCCACACCTGGGTTTCACCGACCTGGTCGCTTCCTAGTGTAGGTACTCCACAGTTCTGGGTATCCACGGGTGGGGGCTCTATACTATAGGAGGCTGGCTCAGTTTATGCTTTACACCTATGGTGTGGCACCCCATACAGAGCCCAGGCAACCCTTAGTGATAGTGAATAGGTGTCCAGAAAGCAGAAGCTCTCTAGGGGTAGTTGAGGCGAGCAGCTAAAGCTTATCCAGTAATAATGTAAAGCACTTGCGATACCACAGTAGTCAGACAATAACTTAGTCACAAGAAAGAACCACACAAGTGTTGCAAAAGCAAAGGATACTTAATTTTACAGCTCTACCACTAAACTGATATTGGTATATCTCCGTTAGGAGTTATTACACACAAAATAACTCTCAGAAATAGCAAAAAGATGCACAGTGCCCTAGTGGAGGGCCAAACCATGTACTACGAAAGTGGAATGTGGAATGGCAGTTCCAACCAAGGTAAGTGAGGTAGTTAGCTAAGGGCTGGGGGCAGTTAGAAACACCAGAGCTAAGTACAGTAAGTGATCCCAGCAACCAGAAGTAAGGGAGTTATCCATCCAGTTGTCCAATAGGCTAACACAGAGTAGCAGTTGGAGTTTGTGGAATTCAGGACCCTTCCCAGCAGACCCTGAGGAAGCATGCAGGCAGGAAGATGGATGGAGAGTGCCCCTACCCCAGGATACTCAGAAGACAGAAGTACCTACACAAGGGAGCTAGATGCAGAGGGGAGAAGTGATTCTCTAAGAAGCTTGTGGATACCTTGGATTGTCCAGCTGCCGTCACGTCCAGTGGACTAGGCTGGTGGAACCCAGGGACGGATTTCAGATGTGAAGGACCTACTAAGGAAGGGGACAGAGTCCAGCACCTTTGGAAGTGCCGAGGTGGTGCAGGTGGCAATACCCACCCTCCTGAAGGTGAAGTTCCTGCAAGTCGCCGGGAGAAGAAGTCCAGCTGTGTGGTCCAAGAGCTGTAGAAGATACCAGGAGTCGCCTACGAGCTGTCCCTCAATGGTTGACGAATTGCAGGAGGGTCATTGGCCAGCCAGGTCATCAACAAGCACTGGCAAATGCAAACAGGAGCTGAACAAGAGTTTACACAGTTTCAGGGACCAGCAAGGTCCAGGAGACTCTACCCAAAATGGGGAGTCATGGCTGGCCCTCAACACACTGGAAGGCTAACAGAAGTCGATGGAGCCCCCACGAGTGACCCACAGGCGATGGACACAAAGTCACAAGGAAGCTCATCAGCACAACAAAACAGAAGTCCCACGTCACAGGAGTTTCAGGATGGGGGCTGATCTTCAAATTGGAGAGTGCTGGAAGCCTGGGCTTCTTGGTGCCTGAAGATCTCCCGCAGGATTAGTCAACAAGCCTTGGCAAGTGCAAGAGTCGCAGTGCACAGGGGCCCCAGTCCAGAGGCAGGAGCCCACAGTCTCCCAAGTTGTTAAGAAAACAAACAGGACCCAGAGAAGGCCACAGACTCACCACCTGTGAAGCAGGATCTTCAGATGTCCATGGACAGCAGACCCCACCAGCCGGTCGATGGTGTCCTGAGATGCCTGCGGATGCAGGGGAATGAATCCTTCACTCCAAGGGAAATTCCTTTATGCTTCCTGATACAAAGTCCTTGTGAACCTGGAAGATGTACAGCCTTTGATGTTGTAGAATTTTTGCAGGATCCGGAGAAACAATGTAGCAATGGGAGCCTTCCAGCGCAGACCAGCATCGGTTCAAGAGGCCAGAAGCATAAGATGTCTTGCGGAGAGTTCTTGAAGAGTCTTGCTTGACGAATCTGAGGTCCCACCCTCAAGGGAGCCTTTAAGTAACTCAAAAAGGGGATTGTACACTGTCTGTGGTGACCCACCTATACAAAGGGGTCAGGGACGTCACACAGCTGGCCTAACCAGTCATATGCTCCCAGGGGCCTCTGCCTATCTTGTTTCCAAGATGGCAGAATCAAGCTGTCACCTGGCAGAGCTCTGCACACCTTCCTAAGGGAGGAGCTGGACAGGGGGCTGGTCACTCCCTTGTCCTATGTGCAATTTTGCGCCAGAGCAGAAACCAAAGGTTCCTGTACTAGTGCAAACCGGTTTATGCAAGGAGGGGACCCAAAGGGCTCAGAAGCACCCAGACACACGCATTTCTTAGGAAGAGGTGGTCACATCTGTTTCCTACAGCAAATCTTTGGCTCTGCCTTCCCCTGCTCGAGTTAGGCTCATCAGCAGGAGGGCAGAACAGTGTGTATGATCAGCAGCAGCACGGGCTGGTGGGCAGATCCTACAAGACTGTGCAAGCAGATTTGGAGGATCGTCTAAGGACCCCTCCCCCCATATTACATGATATTGTGAACTAACACTAGACTTGATGTAGCTGCATGATACCAACATGTTTGATACCAAACATGCCTAAGTTCGGAGAAGCCATTATGTAGTTAGATATCTACTGTTGACCAGTGTCAACTACATACCTTAAGATGGCGTCCCCGTGTAGTAAGCTGGCCTGGTGGGTACCTAAGGTACTTACACCTTATACCAAGTCTGGGTATCCCATATTAGTGTAGTGTAGGGAGTGTCTAGAAGCAAGGCTCTCTAGAGGCAGCTGTGGATGAGCAGCCAAGGCTTAGCTAGGAGACATGCAAAGCTCATCAATACAACTGTAGTCACACAGCATTTGCACACATGAAAGAAACGACACAGTGTTACCAAAAATAAAAGTACTTTATTTTAGTGACACAATACCAAAATACCTAAGTAAACACACTAAATTTGTATACTAGTAATCAGAAATAGGCAATAGAAAATAGTGCAATAGCAACAGACAATAATGACACTAGGAGGAGCTCAAACCATATACTAAAAATATGGAATGCAAATGCAGGAACCCCACCCATGTAAGTGTAATCTGTAGAGGAGAGCTGGGGGAACTAGGAACCCCAAAAGTTAAGTACCACAGTGCCCCCTAGCAACCAGGAAGAAAGGAGTAAGTTACAGTTGTTAGCCCAAACCATCAAAAGGACTGAAAAGAAGAAGAATTCACCACCCAAACAAGGATGCAAGAAACCAGCGGTGGATCCTGAAGAAGGAGGACCTGAAAAAGAAGTGGACCAAGTAAGTCGCAGGAGTGTCCAGTGGTGGCAGGAGCCACTACCCATCCGTCTGTGGTTGAAGGAGTTGGTCGAAGTTAGAAAAAAGACGTGTTGGTCAGCAATGAAGTCCTGCAGTCGGTGAGGAATTCATGGATGATTCAGTCGATGTCTGATGCAGGTTGGAAGATTGCAGTCTGTATGGTGTGGAAAAGCGACCAACAAGCCTTTGCAAAGGCAAGAGTCACAGTAGATGAAAAGTGGAGTTGCCAGGGACCAGCAAGGTCCAGGGGGACTCAACCCATGGAAAGAAGTCCCAGGGGACCCTCAGCAGTGTAGAGAGTCCACAGAAGAAGAGGCAGCTCCCACAGAGGACCCCCCGGAAGAGGACCCAGGAATCATAGAAGAGCCCAGCCAGCACAACTGAAGAAGGGTTCCCCCCTTGCAGAAGGAACACGCAGATGACTGTGCATCGCAGGGAAGAGTACCGGGGGCTGGGGCTCCACAAAGCCTGAAGATCTCTTGGTAGAGATGCCAACAAACCTTGATAGTTGCAAGAGACGCAGTGCACGGGGTACTCTCCTGCCTGGTAAGGCAAGGGATTGCCTTCACCGAAGTTTGACAGCTGGCAGAGATGACCAAGGGGACCACTTCAGACCACCATGCAGGATTCATGCAGCTTAGGATAAGAGGAGATCCACGCAGATGGTCGTCTTTGCAGTTGGTACCTGCAGATGCAGGGGAGTGACTCCTTCACTCCAAGGAAGATTCCTTCTTGTGCTAACTGAAGATTTGACGGCTGGATGCACAGCCGGGGAAATGTTGCAGAAGCTGGAAGGAGCCGGAGAAACAATGTTGCAGGGCTAAGTCGTCGCTGGAGCTGCAGACTGTAGGTCCCTGGAGGGCACAGTGCAGTTTCAGTGTTAGAAGTCAAAGTAAACTATGCAGAGGAATCCTGCTGGAGTCTTGCTCATTGAATCTGAGGACCCACCCAAGAGGGAGCCCTAAATAGCCCTGGAAGGGGGATTGGTCACCTAGTCAGGTGACCACCTATCAGGAGTGGGCTCTGACGACACCTGCCTAAACTGGCCACTCAGATGCTCCCAGAGGCCTCTACACACCTTGGCTTCAAGATGGCAGAATCAAGGGACCCTCTGGAGAAGCTCTGGGCACCAACCCTGGGGTGGTGATGGAGAGGGGAGTGGTCACTCCCCTTTCCATTGTCCACTTTCGTGCCAGAGCAGGGACTGGAGGTCCCTGAACTGGTTCAGACTTGTTTATGCAAGGAGGGCACCAAATGTGCCCTTCAAAGCATACTAGTGGCTTAGGGAGGCTACCCCTCCCAAGCCATTTCCAAAGGGAGAGGGGTGTTGCCTCCCTCTCCAAAAGGAAATCCTGTGTTCTGCCTTCCTGGGCTTGAGCTGTTCAAGCAGAAGGAGGGCATAAACCTGTCTGAGGGGTGGCAGCAGCTTGGGCTGCCCAGAAAACCCCAGAAAGCTGGTAAGAGCAATGCTGGGCAGTCCTCTAAGTGGCCTCAAGAGTGCATGGAATTCTACTTCCAATACTGGCAACAGTATTGGGGTATGATTCCAACATGTTTGATACCAAACATGCCTAGGGTTTGGAGTTATCATTATGTAGCTATATATAGGTAGTGACCTATGTCCAGTGCATGTGAAAAATGGCGTACCCGCAATCACGAAGTCCATGAAAATGTAGGTTGAGCATGTGGGGGCACCTCTGCTATTGCAGCGATGCCCGCACATAGAGGTACCTGCAACCCTGCCATCTGGGCTAGGAAGGCCTACCACAGGGGTGACTTACAGTGACCTGGTGCAGTGACCTTCAGTGGAAAGGGTGCATGTACCCTTTCAAGCAGGCTTCAATGGCAGGCCTGCAGATACCCTTTGCATGGGCTTCCCATTGGTGGCTTAATACATAATGCAGCCCATGTGGGGCCCCTGATGCCCCAATGCCCTGGGTACCATGTACTAGGGACTTATAAGGGGACACCAGTATGCCAAATGTGGGGAGTTTGTAGTCCAAGTAACAAAGTTTAAAGGGGGATAGCATAGCATAGAACACAGTCAAAACATACTGACAAAAGGCAAAAAGTGGGGCTAACCATACCAGAAGGAGGGTACTTTCCTACACCCCACTCTTACAAAGCCCAGAAAAAGGAGTCTGGGGTTTGTAGGGGTACCACTGCTCAGGCAGAGGTACCCTCACACTGTAATATAAGGCAAGCCTTATAGTTAAAGTGAAAGGTGCATGCACCATTTCATGCAGGCTGAAATGGCAGGCCTGCAGACAGTTTGCGTGGGTTCCCAGGGGTGGCATAATATATGTGCAGCCCAAGGGAAACCCCTGGGGTACCAATATCCTGGGTACCTAAGTACCATTTACCCGGGACTTAAAGGGGGACCTCAGTATGCCAATGGTGAGTGAAGGCATCACTTACAAAGTTAATTTTAGGGGAGAGAGCACCAACACTGGGGTCCTGGTTTGCAGGATCCCAGTGTACTACAGTCTAAACACACTGACACCAGGTAAAAAGTAGGGGGTTACTATGTCAGAAAGATTCTACTTTTCTACCCCCACTGGGGGGCTGAGAGAGATCCAATAAGCCTATGGAAAAAGACAGATGACTAGAAATCAAACCCATCCTGTAACCTTTGATTTAAACATGCAACTGTGTAAGACAGTGACCCAATATGGTGATATGTCATACCAGTATAGAATGGGGTGTAACCCCCTATTTCACAGCATTTCCCCCTTTATGCATCAGAATAACCTACTGTCTCTTAGGTATTTTTATTCAATGAAGCAGGCGGGCAAATCCAGCTGTGTTTATGAAGTCTGAGGCTGCCTGTGGCATTGAGAAGATCTTCTGCCCCTCCTTCAGATCGAAATGGAGCCTTGCCGGATAAAGCATGGCATATCCCACGCCAGCCTGCTGCAACTTCTTTTTCACAGGCAGAAATTCATGTTGTGCAGGCTGGACCGCTGGGGTGAAATCTGGAAAAAAAGCCAATCTCATTGCCCTGATATTGGATCTGTTTCTTGTCCCTGGACAGACAGAGCACTGTGTCTCGGTCTCGATAGTTGAGTAAAGGTGCAATAATGGGGCGTGGTGCTACATATCTATGGGCATACTAGACTATAATTTTGGTGGAGAACTGATTAGTGTCAAATATGTTGTGCAGTAGTTGTTAAACAAATAGTTTGATTTTCCCTATGCTGGTAGACTTTGGCAGGCCTATGATGCTGATATTATTTCTTCTGGAGCGCACCTCCAGATCTTAATTTTTAGCCTGTATAGCAGCAATCTCTTTCTCCAGGATTCTCTCGTGATTTGGAGCAGGTCTTCAGTCATTGACAGCCGTTGTTCTGCCTCAGTAAAACGAGTTGCTTGTTTGTCAAACCTGCTTGCCGTAGTGTCCACTCTTAATTTCAGATTATCGATTTTGCTGTCAATTGACTGCAAAATCTGTTGCATGTGCAGCAATGTCCCCTCCAATGCTGCGCCTCCTTGTGGTGGCCTGTCCTGCTCCGAGTCCGATAGTGTCTCTCGCGGGGGCAGCTAGGATTTATTTTTAAAGGTGGGGCGCGATTCCATTTTGTCATGTTTCCCCATCCTGGAGCGGAGATACAGCCACCGGCCCCACAAGTTGGAGCCATTGTGTGAATTTAGGCCCTAGTCCAATTTCCTTTAGGAACTGCCATAGGTCAATCCAGTCCAGGGAGTCAAACACCTGTTCGACATCCATGACAGCCAGTGTAATTTCGACATCCTGACCTTGCACGGCATGGTACACGTGGGAGAGTCGCCGCAGATTATGCAACATGCCTCTCCCAGGAATAAAACATAACTGATCGGTGTGCATAAGGGAAGAAAAATGTGGAAGATGACAGACCGCCAAAATACCACTGAGTACTTTAATATCAATATTTAGAAGGGGAATGGGCTTGTATGCTATGGCCAGGGAAGGGTCCTTACCAGGTTTGTGGATAATGACTATAAGAGCTTCTCGGAGGGTAGAGCGAAGGGCGCCCCTCTGTAAGGCCTCCTCGCAGACCTCCAGGAGTTTATCAGCTAGAATATCTATGTACTGATGATAAAATTCTGCAGGGAGCCCATCACTACCAGGCGTCTTGGCTGTCTTCAATGTTCTAACAGCCGTGAGGGCCTCCTCGCATGTGAGGTGACGATCTATGGTACTGTGGTCGTCCCGAGAAAGGGCAGGGAGCGGGACCTTCAACAAGTAGCTCACAATGGTATCCACTGGGGGTGGCGTCTGCCTAGTGTAGGTAGCGCTTTGGTGAGCATGAAAAATAGCATTAATGGCTTTTTGTAAGCATACAGGGTGCCCTGCACTGTCATATAGAAGCAGGATTGGGGTGCGTGAGGTATCCAGTTTTATCAGACGAGCTAGCATTACCCCAATCTTGACCCCCTCCACGTGCAATTGCTGTCGATGTGCAGTGGAAGTGTGCTTTTCTAGTCTACGACAATAGAAGTATTTTCTGCGCTTCAGTCCAGTCCGTTATACGCTCTAGATGAAATGGGGATGCTCTCTCTAAGAAATACAGGTCGTCCTAAGGCAGACTCCATAAAGGACGGTTTTCATTGCCTCTCAATCTGTAGCTTTACTGCTTGAAGTAAAGTAATGTGTTAGTGTACATGTAATGGTAGCTGCAAAGGGAGGGTCAGTGAGTGCTTCTGCACGGAATTGCCACACCGGTATTGCGGGGCTAGTGGCCAGTTTCCTAAGCACTAATATGACTGGAGAGTGGTCTGACAAGTATCTGAGCAAGTAGGATATGTTGTAGACTAGGGAGGCCAGTGTATCTGATACCAGGCAATAATCGAGTCTGCAATGGGTGCCAGTGACTGGTGTACAGCAGGAGATCTGTTTAGCACGTGGGTGTCATGTTCGCCAAATATCAGTAAGGTGGAGTTCACATATAAGGTCATGTAGTGCGCCCCTGTCATGTGAGGTTTAGTACAATTACAATCCCCAGGCAAAATAACAGACCCAATTGGAAATCCAGTAATGAAAGGTCCCTTGCCGTTGGTTATGAAAAAAAAAATATCAGCAGGTCATGACATTTTTAAAGACGAAGGTGCCTCCCCAAGATATTGATATGGTCACGATTGACAGAACAACTCGAGCCAAAGGAGGGAAATCATGCTTACTATGAGATACTGCGGCAGGCATTTAAGCAGTATAGTGGAATGGAGATGTTAGAGGCAAAAGACATTGGACATTTTTTGTCAAGATTTGTGACAGGATTGAAACTTGAGATTAGCATGATGATTCAACAACACTTAATTTGTTGGCAGAATAAGTCCGTTGATGAAATTATGCGGTACATCAAGTACTGCATCGATGAGATTGAGATGAAACAGAAAAACCCTAAGGGTAAATTAATGGTTGCTCAGATGAAGGCAGCTCAGGGAACAAGTCAGATTCAGCCAGTTGTGGGTAATGTTGGTACAATGCAGGGTGTATATAAGCAAGCACATAATCCAGTGTAAGGTAGAGGTTGAGGAGTCACGATTAACTCCAATACGGGAACGGATGTCAATAGTTTGGAAAGCTCAACCCCTTGTCAAATCTGTATAAACTGAGACATTGGATGCTGGAATGTCGTTTAAATCCAGGCAATCAAATTCAAAACGCAAGACTTGTGCCTTCTCAGAACAATAATACATCTTAGATTCAAGGTATGCAGAGACCAAGGAGCCAAAATGTTAATGTGCCTCAGGGTCCGGTGATGCGAGTCCCACAACCTCTCATGTCATGGCAGAATGCTGTTGGGATATGACAAAATCTAAATCCAGGTGTAAGAATGAATGTAAATGTGACTCTAGTTGGCAATCCTTTCCAACAG
This sequence comes from Pleurodeles waltl, assembly GCF_031143425.1. Taxonomy (NCBI): domain Eukaryota; kingdom Metazoa; phylum Chordata; class Amphibia; order Caudata; family Salamandridae; genus Pleurodeles; species Pleurodeles waltl. Next base: position 100,375,686 of record NC_090437.1, read on the forward strand.
TTTTCCTAGTTTGAACCCCACAAGAGCCCTGGCTCCTATCAGTCCACCTGAGAGGGGAGGAAGACTGCGTACTTGGCACAGCCTTGGAGGTAGACCAGAGCAGACCATTCACAGATAGTGAGATGAATACCCATCCCGTGTCATTCCTGGTTGAAAATGGTGCTACCCGTTCTACTCTGAACAGTAGAAGTTCTGAACCTACCATTCTCTGGAAAAACAGTCCACGTTATAGGTGTATAGAACAAACAGATAACTCAGGAACCTGCTCTGGTTCCAGTGACAATAGGGTCCTTCAAGAAAGAACATAAGTTTATAATATGTGATTCCACCCCAGTGAATCTTTTGGGAAGGGATTTGCTTTCCAAACGGAACAGTTTCATCTTTTGTACGCCAGCAGGCACTGAGATACAGGAACATTAGGACACTGACTTTAAATTAACTAGAAGTGGACCACATTGCAATTTGTGGACTCTGTTGACAGTTGATGATTTGCCCCCAGATTTGAAGGAGACAGTTAAACGTGAAGTGTGGGATTGTGCAGGACAGGAAATGAGACTGATTAAGGTGTTGAACATGTCCTCTTTTCTGTCAAACAAAATGCTAAATTACAGAGGACCTCTTAATACAATTTGACTCCTGAAACGATTGCTGGGATAACTCTGGTAATTAAGTCCATGATTCAGCGTGGAATATTGAAGGCGATAATGGGTCATAAATGTAACTATCTCATTATGGGGCTTCAAAAACCAAAAGGTAACTACAGGATTGTGCAGGATCTCAGAAAAATAAATAACTTTGTTGTTCCTTGTTGCCCCATGGTACCGAATCCAGCTGTGACACTGTTTCAGATTCCATGTGAGGCTGAGTGGTTCACTGTCACTCATTTATGCCAAGCCTTCTTTTCAATACTATTGCATGAGGATATATAGATCTTCTTTGTATTTTGGTTTAGATAATCGTGTTTTGACATGGTGTCAAGTCTCACATCGGTATACTGAGAGCCTTTCCATCGTTAACTAGATTCTAAAGACAAATCTAGAATCTCTGGTTATGCCTTGTAACTCAGTTCTGATCCAATACATCAATGATTTGATGGTGGTGTTGAACACTCGGGTAGCTTGCAGACAGGACACCATTGCGTTGCTGAACCACTTGGCTGAGGATGGGCAAAGTATTCGCAGGAAAGCTGCAGAATTGCCAAAAAGATGTCCAATACCTTGGATACCACATTGAGAAAGGAGTGAGAAAAGTGTCACAAAAGAGTATTTCAGTCATTTTGAGAATGAGCCTGCCAGTCACACAGAGAGAAGTCAGGATGTTTCTGGGAACGGTGGGCAACTGTCATCAGTGGATACTCAACTTTTCCCTGGCGGCCAACCCTCTGCAGAAGCTGACACACAAGAATGTGTCTGATCCAGTACCACGGAATAAAAACTGTCTTGCTGGTTTCCTAGCCCTAAAAGTCTTGGTAGTGCACCAGCACTGGGAACGCCTGATTATAACAAGTAATTTCCACTTTTCTGGAGTGAGAGGGAGGCAGCACTCTCATTGCTTACACAAATACATGGAAATGCCAAGAGACCTGCAGCTTATTTTTCAGCCACGTTAGAGCCTGTAGCCTCTGCGCTGCCTGGTTGACTTAAAGTGGTGGCGGCGGTCAGCACAAGTATAGAGAGATGTGAAAACACTGTCATGGGTCATCATTGTTGACCAGAACAGGAAACCAACAACTTACAAACAGCCGAATTACCAAATATGAGCAAGTAATTTTGGCTGCAGAGAATGTCACTGTTAAATGCTGTGGTGTTTTGAATCGTTCAACTTTATTACTTCTGCCTGGTCAGGACAGTAATGATGAATACAAAGTGGACCTTGAGTGTCTTGATGTTACTGAACTATACACCAAACAGAAACCAGACATACAAGATAAATAATTACATGAATCTGGTTGTATCCTCCATGTTGATGGTTCATGTCTATGAGGCACTGGAGTAAGCCTGGGAGTGGCTTATGCTGTCTATGCCCTTTCTGGAGTTGTCAAAGGCTCCTGGCTTCAAGGAGTATTCTCCGCACAAGTTGCTGAGTTGATTACTCTTACTAGAACATATTGTGTTTCTGATCAACTGAGAATGACAATAGTACCAATTGTAAATATGACTTTCAGACAACTAGGGCCCCAGAGGGGGTTTATGATGCCCTCTGGTTCTCAGATCCGGCGAGTAAGTGAAAAAACTCCTTGATGCATTACAGTTTTCTGAGCAAGTTGCAGTGGTCAACTGCCCTGCATACAGTTCTGGAGATGATCATGTGACATTAAGCAATAGGTATGCAGATGAAATTGCAAGGTATTGTGCTCACAATGTTTGTTCTTTTAACGAGGAATATACAAATGAAGGAATAGATTAAACTAACTACAACCTTCTGCTGACTACAGCTGATACTTGGGACGACGTAAAGAGGAAGTCTCTGAGGAGTTGGGTCTGAGAAATGTCTGAGCAGAGTTGGGTCAGAGAAGGATGTGTTTAGAGAAACAATGATATTTGGGTTTCAATGGATGAAAGGTTAGTGTTGCCAAACAGTCTGTTACCTCCTATGGCTAGGCAGTTCCATGGTTCAGCTCACGTTGGCAGGGACGCTATGGCGAGGTTGTTTAGACAGACCTAGGTCAATCCTAAGTTAAGATTGATGCTAAAGCATTGTCTCATAGGTGCATTGTGTGTTAACTGAACAATGTTGGGACGAGAACTGCAGTCATACTGAGTCATACAGGAAAATCAGGAGGGCCTTTTAGCAGGATGCAGATGGACTTTATCGAGCTTCCTATGCAATGGATTGAGGTATGTTTTGGTCATTGTGTGCATTTGTTTCCACTGGATGGAGTCGTATTCAACCAGAAGGAATGATAGTCTCACTGTAGCAAAATTGCTGTTAGGGGAGTGGATACCGCGATTTGGCTTCCCAACATCTTTAGAATCTCGAGTTGATGAGTCTTCGGAGTGTACCTGATCGAAAGACTGGATTGTCTCCCCATGAGATCATTATGGCATTATGAGGAGAAACAGGAGAATGCCAAAAATTTCTGCTAATACAGTTGCGAACATTACAGATGATATGGGCCTTGATTATTGCAAAGGACCAGTTGACGTGGTCTGTTCTGTGTCTCATCAGGTTGGAGCAGCTACAGCCCCTCTGCATCATAACACTGCCATGACCTCAGTCACGGTGACTGGGCCCTGGTGAAGAAACATGTCAGGAAGACTATTTGCGGCTTCGTTGGCCACAATTACTGCAGTAAAATGTTGGGGTGCCCCCGACTGGATTCATGCTTCCCATACTTGCTGAGTTAAATGTCCCCTTGACACAAAAGAACTGGTGGTGAGAGAAAGGGGACAGAAGCAGGTTAGTCAAGCTGTCGGGGTCCACAGTGAGCCTGAAATAGCACTTGAATGTTCTGAGGGTGGTCTTTAACAGGCCACAAATGAAGCAGAAGCAACTAAGTCTTGCCCTGTGGTGGTGAACGAGTCAAAATCAGAATCATACCCAGACAAAGGACCTAGTGCTGGGAGAAAGTGAGTAGAAGCTGGAGACCAAGGGCCCCAAAGGCAAGAAAGAGAGAAAATGAGTCTGCCTAAAGAACGAATGCCACAGACAATTGCTGAAGAGACTGAGAAATCCAACTTGAGCCAAAGTGAGGATGAGGATGTTGCAGTAATAAAATCAAAGAGGACAAGAGTGCCCAGTCAGAGGTACTCTTCACCTATGTGAACCTAATTTGCAGATGGCGCAGATAGAGTTTGGGGAATATTGCCGTCAATATACAAGTTAGGCTAATTCTTTCTGAACTGAACATTGTGGTTGAATTGTACATTACATTTTCATTGTCATCGATGTGTTTGATTTATGTTATCATTAGAGACATGTATTTGGACTGGGATAGGGTATCGAGAAGGAAACCTAGGACAGAGTAGAAGAACAGAAAAGTTTGCCATTTATAAGAACATGGCGTAGTGCTAGGGAAGTCTCACAAAGATTTTCTATAAATGTTACTGATGAACATCTGAACTTTGCATCAGTGAAACTGACTAAGAGTTGCTGCTGCATTTTAATCAATAGTAGATCTGGTTTTGCTAAAGTAATGGAGCATAATCAGATAAATAGATGTAGGTACATAGTAGGTGCCATATTGCTTCTTTGTAGTATTAGTGGTATTGCTAACAAAAGCATGTCCCCTACATCTTCTGTAGAAAAAGTGTTCTACAAACCCTAAGCCCTAACAATAATAGCCTTGTTAGATGAGAAAGCTTCACAAATAGATGAGTCAAAAGGAGATTATTCTGCAAATGCATATTTTAGGCTACTGTATGAATATATTAACAAAATGAAAGCTAGGTTCTGTTACATTTGCGTGCAGTTAACTGATTCAGTGTCAGAAGGCATCAATACCGTATTCATTGACTTATGGAATTTCTGGTAGTCTTTCACTGAGCATATTTTACAATGAGAGACATTTTCAGTATTATTTTTCCAATTATGACCTGATGTTTCCAGAAGTCCCTTTGTTTAAGCATCTGAACAAAAACCCTCTTTTTAAAGGTGCAGCAATAGCAGGGAAATATTTTGTAGCATTAAAGCCTTTAGATATTGCATATGCACACAGACACAATCTGAGCTGTTTCATGACCGAGAAAGAAAATACATTTTTGAATTTAGAAGAAGATAGATGAAGGGAATTAGAATCCAGGTCCAAAATAGACAAAGATCTTACAGCACAACAAAGGTCGAACAAGGAGGAAATTGAACATCAAGTGCAAGGAAATTTACCAGCCTTGCCTTTAGATTGGCAACACAAGGAGAAACTATGCACACACATTGATCAAAGTTACATAGACCCGTTGTTTATAGGAAAGAGTGATTGTGAGCATGTTTTTGATGTTAGTGGCAAGCGTGAATTGTTCCTGAATAGGAAGGATCCTGTGGTTCCTGGAGTGTATTTTATTTGTGGACAGTATGCTACTTCAAGTTTCTGAAAGGATGGCAAAAGTATTCCAAAAGATTTATCATATGGAATATCTTGAGGATCCTGTGTGGAAAATGAAACCTAGAACTAGAGGAGCTAGTGCTGTTGAAATAGTGGGCAATATTAAGGGGGCACTTATTCCATTGGTATGGGGTGATTATGAGTGACCTGAAAGTTGTCTACTATAGTGGACAAATGAGCTACTAGCCTAGCAAACAGCTTGTTGCTTGTGATCGCAGATGGTAGCAATAAGATTTATGGTTTTGCAAAATAGACTTGCGTTAGATTTATTGCTCGCAAAAGAGAGCGGAGTCTGCTGGATGTTGAAGGTTCAATAATGTTGTACTCTCATTCCAGATCAGAGTAAGGATTTGCAGAAGCATATCCAGGTTGATGAAAGATTTGAAAGTTGGAAGCAACGGGAACATTCGAAGTGTTGGAGATCGTTTTTCTACTATAGGCAGGTGGCTTAGGAACCTAGGAAGTGGAATTGTAGGTTTTGTCTTGAAGCCACTGTTGATCACTGCAATAACTACAATAGTTCTGTGGGTGGAATAAAAGGTTTTCCGGAAAGTGAAATTTCAGCAGGGAAGGAAGAGAGCAGATGTTAACATGTAAGACAGTCAATGTAAATTTTATGATGCTATAACATCTAGAGGAGGCTAGAGGAAAGCTGATGAAAATGACAGTCATTTGAGAAAAATGTAGATTTGTGATGACTAAATATGTCAACAGGGGGTTTGGGAGAGCATAACTTGGCTGTGCCATTATGCATTCCAGAGAGGGAAAATAAAATGCATTCAACAACATATAATGTATGCTTAAATGTACTCGTGTAAGCGAAGAAACATTTGTGAACTAAAATGCATTTATAAGTAGAGACAGAATGATCAAACGCAATCATGTATGCAATATTTCATGAATAAATATTATGATTTTCTAGTTAATCAACATTTTCATAGTTATTCCCGCTTTATATTGTTTAAGTGAAATGCAAATGTAATCATGTATTTGTATGTACAGTAAGGGTTATGCAAACTTAGGCTAGAGATGAGGCCTGAGAATGTTTTCTTTGTGATTCTTTTAAGGAAAAGCTTATTGTTAGTTAGAGATAAGGGGGGGATGAGGGGACAGGTTGCCAAGGACAGGAGTGTTAACAAGGAGCTGTGCATAAGAACTCCCCTCCAGATTCCAGAAGACAAGAAGAAATCCAAGGTCGTCCCGATGGCTAAAATAAGAGATGAAAGCCTAATTAAAGGGTACTAGTCATGACTTTGCACGGACTATGGAAAGTTACTGGTGGCAACGTCAACTATTTGAAGTTTGAGGGGATAAGAGTTTTAGCTAGTTAGAGATGCAGACCCTTCTTGCCCTTTGACAAGAGTGCAATTTTAGAAACTTAGAGAGGTTGAGACCTCTGCTTCCTCACTGCTTGGCGGATGTGGCTCTATGCTACACACATCTCTCTAGCAGAAACTTCTACTGAGGTTTCTGTGGTGCTGACACTGTTTTCCTTTTGACATTTTAAGCTACATCATTTGAGGGTTTATCATAGCTTCTTAGAGTAGTTAACCAAATATAGATTAAATGGTTAAGCAGGAGATTCAAAGTTTGAACTCGTAGCACCAAGTGCTGTTCCTTATTTTCTGTATTGTTGCTACTGAAATCTTGGTTTGTTTGATGCTGGTGTGTTTGAATTTTCTTCAACGCTTTAACTCACCTTTCGTAATTCTGTACTTGTATAGCATGTTTTTGAGGTTCATTTATGTAAGTTGGCCTTTGAATTTGTGATAAATCCTTTAAACTTTAATTTTGTCTCTGAGATTCAATTTGTAACCAAATGGGTTGCACTGTAAATTTAAGATGAATGGTTTAATGTGTTTCTCTTCATCCTTTGGAACTTAGAAAAAGATTAATTGGGCCCAATAAATTACAAATAGAGCCAGACGCCAGATCACCAGCTAACATTTTCTTTAAGATAAATATTAGGGTGCCGTTATATCGTTTAACCAACTCATCTGTACGGCGATGGTAGACAGAGGTTTTAATATGTTGGATATTCAGTTCCTTGGATATCTCTTTCATCAAGCTTGACACAAAAGGAGTTCCTTGATCGTTAAGGATTTCCTTTGGAAACCCAACCCAAAAGAAGATTTCCACTAAATGCTGAACTATAGTTTTGGTAGTGGGTCTCCTTCATGGTACAGTCTTGGGGTATCATGTGGCATAGTCAACCAATACTAGGACATACTGATGTCCTTTAGATGACTTGAGGAGGGGTCCTATGAGATTCAACCTTGCTTGCTCAAAAGGGGAGCAGATAACGGTAAGGGCTGTAAGGGAACTTTGGGTTGATGGTCCAGGTTCTTCCGTTGATGGCCCACACTCCTGACAATACCATCTTTATTTGTCCCGTAATTCCTGCCCAATAAAAAGGTTGGCGTATTTCCTTAGTGATTTTGCCACCCCAGAATGGCCATCTAACAAGTGGGAGTGAGCAAAAAACATGATCTGATCTCGGAAGTCTTGTGGAATCAACAATTATGGGGGATCATTGGCTCCTCCCATGTGGTATAAAGATCCTTTTTTATCTGGAATTAAGGACAGGCCAGAATGGGTGCCTGATCAGACTGTCTAGCTGTATTCCAGGCATTTTGTAGGGTAGTGTCCTTTACTTGACTTAATCTGACGTTTTTATCAGTCACCAAGGGGTCAATAATACATCTTGAGTGGAAAGAGACCCCATTTAGGAGGGCTTTCTGGAAGAGCCCCAGTCTCTGATCTATTGTATTTAGGAAAATCTCAAGAAAGTGAGGGTTGTCGACCCCTAAAATAACGTCTTCAGGGAGGTTTCTAAAGGACTCCAGCGTTTGCTTCTATGGTTTGTCCTTCCACTGTGGTGACTATGAGGTGCACTACTGGGTAAGTCTTAAATTCTCCATGGATACACCTAATCCCTACATATTTACCAGGGACAATTTTAGAGACCTGAACTAAATGTCCCTGCGCCACTGTCGACAACTAGAGTCTAAGAGTGCAGTAACCCATTTTTGGTTAACCTGCAAACTTATGTAGAAGCATGGGCTCATTCTGTGTGTAAAGAATATTGAATTGGGAGCATAAGTGACTTCCGTGGGCTCTGCAGAGGTCTTCTTGCTGTTACAAAAACGGGCAAAGCAGCCCCAGTACCCACATTCGAAACTATGGTGTCCACTTAGGGTAATGTGTTCTGCTTTTACTGGACACTTTCTTTGGACTTCAGTGGGACCGTGATATGGTTTCTTCTCCGGTTGACTTATTCCATGTCCAAGTGTGACTTTAGTACCTTTCTCATTTTCTTCTGGATAGAGACGCAGGCATAGGTTGTCATTTCTACGACCTGCTCAATAGGTAAATCAGTATCTGTCAGAGCCATTTCTGAGTGAGTAAGGGCAAGGCCTCGAGGAATTGCTCCAAATGGATTTTTTTCATTATCTCCTCTCTGCTGTTCTCTTGAGACCGTAAACATTTGTCTGAAGTGTCCTTCAATTTAAAAAATAAAGTTTTTGGGGTATCCCCCAGAGGTTCCTCTCTTTGTGGAATCTAATGCAATATGCTTACTCATACAGTCCCATTCTAACTTCCTGTGTCCGTGCACAAGCTGCTGGATTAGTGTATCTGTTTTTATCAAAGGTTTGCAATGCCCGTATTCTTCACTATTTGCCACTTGGCTTGCAAGTTATCAGGCCACTGTTTAGTTGAGTTAGGTAGCTTTGTTTCTGTCTTAAAGATCCAGGGATATGGTTTATAACATTAATTCAGTCTTCTTCTCTTCCTTCTTTAAGTCCAATTACAGCAGGAGCAGCTCATCGGCAAGTGCAGTCTTATTGTTCAACACCGCTCCACCCCAGTGCTTCTTGATTAGCCATGTCCTCCCAAGGTGCCTGTGTCCAACCAATATGAACTGAAAGAGAGGGCATTAGAACGGGCTATGGGTCTTTCCAGCGTGAACTCAAAGCAGCATCCAGGATCAAATATATGATTCAGAGAGTACACCGAAGGTAGGGAGTTTCTTTCTCTTCCGACACGCTGTGAAGTCCACAAATCTGCCCAAGGTGCCCCTCAGGCTTAAGTACATTCCCCGTCCAACCCGACCCCTCCCACAACCTCTCCTCCCTTCCCTTTGCAAAACCAGAGACGGTTACGCACCTGTGTAAGCCACACTCCTACAGGGGTGTGGCTGGATGAAACGTCTTGCTGGAGGCCCTTGTTAGAAGCATGGTTGTACTCCGCCTCCAGATCTGCTCCCTATTCAGTTTGGTGTTGCCTCAAGTCCTCGGAGGCCACGGGTCAATTTTTCAGAATCCTCAGCAGGGGTTCTCCTTCTCCACTCTTGCTGTTCTAGCCCTAGCAGCGTTTTAAGCATCCCACAGGGCTTTGCACCCATCTCCCGACATCCTCATTGCTTCCTTCTTTGTCTGCTGACCTTGCTGCCTGACCTTCTCCTTCTTTTGTGCTGATAGCCTGGGGAACTTCCTGCAATGAAAAAACACTCTTGGGTCGTTTGGGGACACTGCTTGCGATGCCAGCTTGCCAGGATGGTACAAAGGTTAAGTCCTCCTCCTCCTCTGGGCTCTCTAGGTAACAGGCAGTAGCGCACTGAGTTCCAATTTCACTGTTGGATTCCACGCTTGCAAGAAAACCCCCGAAGAGCCGCTTGACTAATTCCTAAGTGACTTTGTGAAACCAAAAGAAAGGGCGATTTACATATCAAAGAAGCCTTAATATGGCAGCCAAATATATGTTTATTGAAGTGTACTTAAAGTCTGTTTGTGCCAGATGTAGGACGTAAGGTAGGGTCTGATGAGATAGGATGGAAGCTATAAGGTGAACACCAAATACAGTAAATTTTCCCTTGGATACTGTCTATGGAGTCACTGCTTGAGTCGAAATGCCATTTTTATGTTTATCTGCGTCACAGTTATTTCTAGTTTAGACTTTCCTCATGCATCAACCTCTTTCTGTATAAGGTCACTGTTTAGTTCCCATTCGTGCCAGTCTTGTGTCATATGACTGAATGACTCTTTTTTGGTCACTGATGATCCAAAGAAGATGTTCTGCTCGTAGAGTGATGTGATGACTTGTGTCTCAATGACACAGTGGCTGGGCATCTGATGACAGATAAAGACCTTATGCCCCCTGCTTGCTGACACAGAATGCAGACATGGTGTTGTCTGTCTGGAATGACACTAAAAAATGACACAAAACGCAACAAAATTAAGGACCTTGCCTGCTGCCGCTCACTTCTAGAACACCTAATGAGGTGGGCTCACCATCAGTCCATGGATTCATCAATGGTCGTTGAAAGCCATCATGTGGATGAAGGAATGAGAGAGCGATACCTGTGTTGCTTTCACACATCTATCATAGCAGAGGTTTTTCATCCTTTGTGAACTGGATGCAACTGTCAAAAGAGCCTGCATTTGCCCCACTGGCTGTGTAGTTCTTCCTAAATCTGTCACATTCTCAGCCAGAAAAATTGTACAAGTGTGATACATGAACTCATTCTACCCAGTAGTCTTTTTACCAAATGCACCATGATTTGGTCATCTTTGAGGCTGGTTTGCCATAACATATACGATAAGCTCACTAGCCTTTCCTCTGAGCGATAAGGGTTTAGCTTTTATAGTGTTTAAGATTACAGCTAAGAAATAAGTGATGCACTACATGTGCAGTCTGGACTTCTCTCTCGATCAGAGTATAGCATAGTCTGCGGAAAACGCAGGGCAAGCTGCTGTTTATCATTTTATGGTTATGAGAGAATCACCTTTGACTAACCAGTCATTGAGGTATGGGACCCTTAATGACGTAGGAGGTTACTCCGTCGCAAATATGACGGATATCCTGTCTGCCATAATACAATTCCATTATAGCCTATGGAACTTATAATACGTTTCTACCAAACTCTAAATCCGGCCCTTTATCATCAAAGAGGTGCAGCTGCTGGGGCCGTGTACTCTTGTGACTGAACGTAGACCAAAGATAAATACCCTGAACAGATAAAGCTAACTAGCTACCTAGAATCATAGGAATTTTCAATGTTTGGAGAGAATGGGGATGTGGAAGTAGATATCTTGTAGGTCTAGAGACACTACAAATTCTCTTTGCAGTGGGAACTGTAGTTCCTCCTGCCGGGTTATCATGCGGAACAATTGTTTTCACAAGAATACAGTGAAGTGAAGGAGACCAAGAATGGGCCTTAATTCTCACTATCTTTTCCTTCTGAATAGGAAAAAGACTAGAGCAGAATCCTACATTCTGAAGGCTTTTGGGAAGTGGTTCAAACACACCTAGACTTTTATTTAGGTTTTCAGTAAATGCACAAGTTTGAGCTTGTTTGAGTAGGAGGTGTTTCTGCAGGGTGCTGGACAATGCCCAGAGCGTACGCCAACAGGATTAAACCTAAGACCTCTGTCTTTTGTGAGGGTCTTCTGAGTAGACCCTCATTTTGCCACAGGCCTCACAGGCTTGATGAAGCTTGAGGAAAAATTCTTGTAAGGAAAACAATTGACTCCAAAGCAAGGCTTTTTTTTTTTTTTTTTTTAAAGTATTTGTTTTATTAATCAGGCAACTGAAACACACGTTGTATTACCTTCCTTGGCAGAATTAAAACCCATCAGTCTTGTACGTTTTACAGCTTCTATTTCCTTCATAGGGGTTTCTCCTCTCACACATGAATGCATTATCGCCTCTACTCCTTTAGTACAAATGGCTTCCAGCAATCAGGACGGTTGCATACCAAATAGGAATTGTTTTCACTCTTCTCAAAGTTAGTTAAGCTCTGGATCTCTTTCTCCACACAAGAAAAAGGTCTCTGGTTAGAAAACGCCTGTCAGTTCTGCATCCCCTAACCCCCCAGTTCTCCACCCAAACTATTCCTCCCTGATCAAGAACCGATTAACCTTTGGAGAAAGGGCATTGGTCAGGACACTCCCTGATTGTTCTGCATTACTTTAAAGACTGCTTTGCTTTCATACACTCTTAATGGTTTAGATGGTTCTGCCTTTCTTTAACTGTGGAGAGTTCGGAGTAAAAATCCCACTTCTGTCTCAGCCTTATTTCTTTGTTATCCTTTTTCCATGGAAACTCTGCACCCATTACAGGTGAAACCTACTCCCGCTTTCTATCATGGGGTGACTTTCAAATAATGGCAGACATGTATGGCTCACATTCTTTGTGGCCATACAAGATTTTCCCTACAGGTAAGGGCAACTCTTTCCTCAAAAGGAAAACAACTCTCAAACCCTCTGACAATTTCCATCACCCCACCTGTAGGAGTCAGCATGCTGGATGGAACAATACTAGTTGTTGGAGATCATTTATGGTTTGGGTGATGATGTAGCCAACCACTGTTCACCTTCAGCACTGTTTACAACTGCTATCTTTCCCATCTGATTAGTGGCATCAAAAGGTAATTTCCTAATGCCCTCAGAGTGTCTACCTCAAACGGCTCCTTTTGGAGATTTCATGATTATAAATATATACCAAAATCAGACACACACACAGTGGTAGGATAAAAAATTATTACAATGAGATGAAAAAAAATAAGATCCATTTGTCTGGTGAAAAAATAAAGCCCCTGTATGATCTGTGGCAGAAATCTGAGAGAAGGTAGCCTCTGGGATGGATGAAGCGCAGGGTAATTTCACCTGAGTGGCTGGACTTAGAATCTTCTTCTATGAGCTGAATATGTTACTAAAGGGACATTGGTTTGGGGCCTTTCAGGCATGCTGCACTTTCCTATTGCTGTTGTTAGGGTTACTATGGAGCTTCTACCTAGACACAATGACAATTCATGCATCTGGATTCATGAAATATCCAATGTGAAAGAATAGGTTAACTTCCTTGGTGAAGGCTGGCAATGCTCTCTGTCAGATCAGTATGCATACATAATTCACAGACTTCCACCTGTGAAACCTGTCATACTCAAGGGTGAGTGGGTTTATGGTAGGTAACAGGAGCTCACCTGCTCATCCACCCTTACATTCCTTTGTTGTTGTCATATCATTTGGTAGTGGGAGCAGATGACAGGCTACGTGTAAACCTAATCCACATCTCAACTAGAGCCAGTCTACACTGGTCCAACAGGGGACTGATGCCTAAGAAACCTGAAAGATTAAGCCAGGGACAGCAACATGAACTGCTATAGCACAAACACATTTCTGAAAAAGGCTAACTTTCTGGTTAGTTCTAGCTTTTCCCTTTGACTCCCAGAGGCTGATTTAAGCATTGACTCCTTCAGCTAGCAACCAATTTGTTGCTACTTGTCACTGAAGAAGCCTTCAGACCAATACAGAAGTCAAGACAGGATAACCTCTGCTGAGTAGCTTACTTCCCCTCTAAACTGGTACACATCTGGGAAACATGTGAAGCTACTTTGCTACCGTGACCATAAGAGACAAGGAGAACTTGTTCCAAAGGTTGGGCTGCACACCTGCCAGAGGATCTAATCCCAACAGGAACTGTGCAAGGCCCAGCTGACTGTTGGATTTATATATGGCTTTTGTAATGGTTTGAAAAGATCAGCCGTGAACTACAGGATTGTTACATTAAAGTTTGCCAGAAGAACCAAGAAAAAAATGGTTTCTTAACTGTAATCCTAGTTCTCTCTCTCGGGGGAATCTCCATTGAAATCCTAAGTACTGAATAGTCACTCCCATATGCGGGAATCGCGAACACTTCTTTAAAATATATCTCCTTAAGTGTAGACACTTCAGACGACCCTATATTTACTTTAATAAAAACATTTTGAAGCATAAGAAGTAGAGTATATTGGCCAATTTACATTTACAAAAAAGCCAAAACATCATAAAAAAAAAGGAGAAAGATTCAAGGAGCTGTGTTACTTTTTCTTATAAATATCCTTCACAAACCTTTTTTTTTTTAAAAAGGAAACTGAGAAGAAGGAATAGGACAATGTTGGCATAAAAACTGACACTGCACCTTTAAGGAGTCACTGCCCTCTAGTGTTCCACCGTGCCCAGCAGGTGAAAGCTACCTCAGTTATTGTTTCACAGAGCAAAAGAGAGGATAAGTGATGTAACACAGAATTTCTATTGAGTATCTTTTGTCTCTCCTACAGGGGAGGAGGGAGGATTGATTATGATTTCTATAGAGATTCCCCCGAGAGAGCATGAGGATAAGCACTGAAAAGAGGAGAACGCCCATTCCTAAAAAGGTAAGCGAAAGAGAAAAGGAGGATCTATAGAAGAAGCTCAGCAATAACAGTTCTTAAAGAAGCTTTCCCTACTTGACCATCTGTTCTAGCATCTGAGTCCACGCAATAGTGCCTCATAAAAGCGTGAACAGACGTCCATGTGACTGCTTTATTGATTTCTGCAATAGGAATGTTCCTCATCAAAGAAGCTGTAGCTGCTTTCCCTCTGAGAGAATGAGCTTTTGATTTACCAGTCAGGATTTTGTTTGCTTTCTGATACCACAACACAATGGAAGAAACTATCCACCTGGATATAGATAGTTTAGACGTAACAAAACCTATTCATAAAGGGCCATAATTCCCGAAAAATTGTTTGGCCTTACGAATATCTTCAGTTTTGTCCGAAGAAAATGTAAACACCTGTCTCACATCCCAAGTTTCGAGGGATCTTATTGCTGGAGTCAACAGATTCTAAATTACAGTTGGTAGGGTAAAGGTCTGATTAATGTGTAAATCCTACACTACGTTGGGCAAGAATTTCAGATGAGTTCTTATGGCTTCCTTATTGCTATGAAATATGGTATAGGGTTCATAAGAGAATAAAGGTTAAATCTGACTTACTCTATGTGCTAATGTGATAGCAACCAGAAAGGCAGCTTTCGAAGACATGCTGGAATGAGGCTTAATGGATGGGCTCGAAGGGAGCTGCCATGAGATGGGAAAAATCAAGGTTCAACTCCCAAAAAGGATGAAAGATGGCATATTGGGGGGTGAGAAGTTTATAACTAGGACTTTGAAACAAAGACATCTGTGAAGGGCATTTTCTGGAGGCAACAATAGTTGCCAAATAGACTTTAATAGAAGAAAATTAAACACCAGATTTGGCCAAATGAAGTAAGTATGGAATTAAAGCATTTGCTTTGCACATGGCTGGATTAACAAACCTATCAGAAAGTAAGATACAAAATCTCTTGCATTTGAAAAAAATAAGGGGCTATTGTGGATGGGCACCTAGATTCTTTCAGAATTTCCATGCACTCTTGTGGTAAATGTAAACGTCTATATTGTACGAGTTCAGAAGCCATATTCCCAAACTCAAGTAGGAGAGGTCGGGATGAACCATCTAGTCTCCGAACTTCAAGAGAAGGTCCAGTTTGCAATGTAGTCTTGAGTGTGGTTGTTCGGACATGTGAAGAAGATCACACTGTTAGGGCCACTTTGTAGCTATCAATGTAATTCTGGCCTTTGAGTAAGACAGCGTGATGATCACTGCTGGAATCAGCTGTATCAGTGGAAAAGCATAGAGAAATGTGCTATGTGCAGTCGATCCATAGGGCATTCCCCACTGTCCCTGGTTGGTAAATCCTCAAAAGGCCGTCTGGGCATTATTTGTTCTCTGCGATTGATAAGAAATCTATACGAGGAAACCCCCAGACGCAGAAGACTGTGAACGAGAGAGGCATGGAGTATCCACCTATGGTATTCTTGTAGAATCCTGCTGAGGGAGTATGCTGGTCTGCAGTGATCCTTAGGTTCCTGGCCAGCAACCACTTCCATATTGTTTGGACTTTCAATGATAAGGCTCTGGACTTTGTCCCTCCTTGTTTGTTCAGATAGTACATTGTTTTTGTGTTGTCTGTCTAAAAAAGGGGGTGTCCCTCTTGAAGGATAACTTGAAGAACTTTAGGGCCAAATGAAAAGCTCTTAGTTCCATAAGGTTGACACAGTAAGTCATTTCTTTCGTGGACCATGTACCCTGTAGCTGAAGATGGGCCATGTATGCTTCTAAACCTGACAGAGGCATCAGTCATTCCTGTTTGGAATGGAACCTCCAGATGAAGAGGCAGTCCTCATAGCAGATGTTTGATTGACATCACCAATTTAGAGGCTGTCTCACTTTGAGTGAAATTGTGATCTTGTCTCCCAAACTGTCTGAGTACTGACTCCACTGGTCCTCCAGACCATCTTGTGGTGGTCTCATGTGGGGACAGGAATTTGGCATCAAAAATATGTAGGATGCCATTGAGCCTAGAAGAGAGGACATTTGTATCACCGTTGGATGGAAGTCTTTCACAAGAGATTAACATTTCAGACATACGAACAGAAGTCTCTCCTCAGAAGGATACACTTATGCTTTCATAGTGTTGATAGCTGCTCCTAGATAATTAAGAAACTGTACTGGTGATGAGGCCAGGTACTGATGTGCAGACCTAACCAACACAATAGAGACAGCAACTTGATAATGTTGTCAAGCTTGTTGTTGCACAAACCACTTTATAAGCCAGTTGCCTAGATACGGATAGACAAATATTCTGAGTTTCCTAAGATATGCGACGACTGCTACCATGTACTTTAGGAAAATTCTGGGGGCTGTTTTGAAGACAGAAGGAAGTACTTTGTACTGGTAATAGTTGTCTCCTACTACAAATCTCAGCAATTTGCAGTATTTTCTGGCTATCAGGATATGAAAGTACGCATCTTGAAGATCTACGGAACAGAGCCAGACCCCTTGTTGGATCGGAGGATAAACTTGATGTAAATCTAGCATTTTGAACTTCTTTCTTTTCAGATCCATCTTTTTGTGACTTTCAGATCTAGTGTTAATCTGAACTAGTTTTTTGGAGCTTTCTTTTTCACCAAACATTAACAGGAGTAAGTTCATTTTCCTCTCTGGTTGAAGGATACAGTCTTCACTGCTTGCTTTTGTGGAAGAATGCTCACTTCTGACAGCAACATCTCAAGGAAGTTGATTGGATAATTCTGGTGAAATTTTAGCTGGAGGACTGGTAAATATGGGACAGTAATCAATACATACAATATTTAGAACCCAAATATCTTTTGTGACAGAACTCCATTCTTTTACATACTTGATAATATTTCCCACTACTTGAGTGGCTAACGCAAGAAGGGGAAGCAGAGACTCATTGTGTGGAACCTGCTGGAGTATTCTCTGCTTGAGCAGTTTGGTGACCACCTCTTCCTTTCTGTTGATTCCTTTGATGTTTCTGAAGAGGCCTTTGTTGCTGTTGGCGTCCTTGAAGCTACTGAGGAGGTTGAACCCTCCGAGGATAACGCCTCTCATAAGGTCTTAAAAAAAACAGGTCAAGGATGGCAGTTGCGCTTGCAGGCTATAAGCGTATCTGCTGTCCCGCACATTTTTTTTTAGTTCAACTTTTTTTATAGCAGCTTTCATATCCAAAGAAAGAGAGCATCACAGTTTACTCATAGTTTTCAGAAACAGTACAGGACCACAATTCTTGTGATTGTTTAATGATAGCAGACAAGCAAGTCAGTGAGTCAAGTAATACAGCCGTTATGACATTTGAGTACTGGATGAGAAGTCTAAGTACACTCAGTAGTTGCTTGCCAATATGTCAATCTGGCTAACTAAGTTAATGCAATCAACTGGGAAAGAAGAATGACAATTCAGACTCAGTGGAGGGTGGGGAGTATTGTGGGGTGGGGGGGAAACAGTTATATGCAGAGGATGTTAGGGTAAGTCTAGGGTGAGGTTCCAGCTGTGCTCTGGTTGGCATCGGAGGTTGGAAAGATGGCCGTGTGGCTTATCTGCTATGTTAGGTTTGAGTGACTACATAGCAGGGGAAACCTAAAGGGTACGGAAGGTACAGGTGGGTGCTTGTGGGGCACTTAGTAGGGGCTGGGCTACACCTGTCAGGATAGGAGGAAGGAAGAATGGAGGTATGGTAGATGGAGTGCGGGAAGTGTTCTTTCATATCGGAGTTCACTGGGGCAGATCATCATTCCAAATGAGTTGCAGGAAGTGATCTAGGAGAGCATCCCAGACCACAGAAATTGGTTACTTACAAAGCTGCCGGACTTCTTCATAACGCAGGATCTCACCCTTGGCCTTTCTCCATTTCCACAGTGCTCTGCGCCATGCAGACGCCATTGGGGTTTGATCTTCTCTCCACTGTAGAGTGAGTAGGAGAGCCACAATGTCAAAGCGTGTCCTCACCCTGTTACGCTTCCTATGCTTGAAAATGCTGAGGACGCAAGTCTCCCATGTGTTGATGTCAGTGAGATCAGTGACCTTCTATAATATGCTACAAACAGAATGCCAAAAGGACCCCAGACACTGTTCTGCCATACTGCTGCTGAGCTTAACTCGGGCTGGGGAAGGCAGAACAAAGAATTTACTTTAGAGGAGGGGGTTACCAACTCTTCTTTACAAATAGGTGTCTCTGGGCTAGGGTGGGGGTGCTCCTGAGCACCACCGGACTTCTTTGAAGGGCACATTTGGTCCACTCCTTGCATAAACCAGTTCACTCCAGTGCAGGAGTCCCCTGCTCACTCTCTGGAGGGAAACCACACAAAGGACAGGGGAGTGACCACCCCCCTCCACCTACACCCCTAGGGGGTCAGGAGGCCACTTGGTTCTGCCATCTTGGAATTAAGATGAGCAGAGGCCGTCTGGAGCATCTGACTGGTCATTCCATCAGATTAGCGTCCCTGACACCCTCTCCCTCGGATAGCTGGGTTACTGAAGAAGCTGTCTAACACCCTTCCTGGGTTACCTAAGGGCTCCCCTGAGGGTGGGACCCTAGTTTAGTCTGGAAGAGTAGGATCTGTCTGCAAGTCTCTTCTGCAAGGCACTTCCGCAACCTGGACACTGGAACCGCTGCTTGACTTTGCCGGGAACCAAGACAAGACTGCAACTGATAGGAGGGCTTCTACTGTAACTCTGTTCCAGTGTTTGCAAGAACTCTGCAACCTCTGTGGCTGTGCATCCTACAGAGCCACACAGACTCTGCCTGCACTTAAGACACCAAGAAGGAATCTCCCTTTGAGTGGAGTCACTCCCCTGCATCTGCATGCACCTCATCGTCGATGACCGGTTTGAAGATCCTGCTGTCCCACGGACTCCTCAAGGCTCCACAACAAAGGTGGTGGTTCTATAGCTCTCCAGAGGTCTGACCTGTCTTCTTTGAAACTAAAAAGTCTGTGATCCTTTGTTGAAACTAACTGCTTATAATACATTATTTTTCAAACACTGGTGTAGTTTTTTTCTTGTATGTACATCACTGACTGATCTATGTGGTATTTGCAACTGCTTTACATCCTCCTGGCTAAGCCTTAGCTGCTCTCCACAGCTACTCTGAGAGCTCTGGTTATATAGTACCACTTACACTATCACTAAGGGTTGCCTTGACTCAGTACAGGGCGCCTCACTTATAGGTGTACACCATATACTGAGAGCCTCCTACACATATTTTTTGGGGAGTTTTGATAAATCCGCTTTGGCTGAGGCGGTTGTGAAAAAAGCTCCATAGGTAGTTGTAATAAGCCTGGAAACAGAGGTAGGAGTGATCTTGAGGAGGAACGTTGGTTAAGTGTTTAAAAAACTCTCCAACGTCGTTGATGGCCCAGGCAATATAATGTTGAATTTGGTAGCTCCTTATAGAAGTACGTTTTGTAAAGTATTGATGTCATCAATTGGTGAGACTCGTGCCTGAGGGGAGTCAGTCAAAGTTGGTGAATATCTTCTGGTGTCAGAAGACGCTGCTGAGTTATTTGAACGGGTTCTGGGTCTTGACCTTGATCTGGGGGAGTATGTGTGTTTGCATCTAGACAAGGGCTTTGATGAAGAGTGCCTAGAACGGTAATGGTGACGTCACAAAGGCACTCTGGATCGCAATCTGTGATGAGATCTAAAGCTTGACTGAGGAGTCTTAGATTTTGACTGTTGAGAAATTAGTGGCCTCATTGGGGAAGGAACTCCCAAAGGTGCCTCAGTTTGAGATAGAAGCAGAGTTGAAGTAAGCAGTGTAGGCGCTGAAGGACCGGGCGGCTGCGATGGAGAAGTTTGCAAAGAGTCTGAAAGAACTACTGGCGATGATGGAGAGTAAGTCCTTGAGTATTCTGAATCATAGGTTGATGGCAACTTTTGTGCTCCTGGTTTTTTGACCTACTCAGCAGACCTGGTATGTCTCAACTTTAAAAGGCTTCTCGACGTCAAGTTTCTTCTATGTCTCAATGTATTAGAATTCCTCAATGTTGACCTTCTGTGTTTTGACATCGAATGTCGCCTCTTCTGCAACATCAACCCAGCTTTTGACAGCAAGGGAGTTACTATTGTACCTCGTGTCAACGTCAAAGTCCTAGACGTCAACTGGACGATGTTGTTTTATCGGACTTCTCTTTTCGGATCGCCCTCTCATGGAATCCTCCTCGCTCATGTGAAGTCTCACCTTCAAACAATGTCTTTTGCTGTCTTCTTCGCTCTTACGTTCCATGAAGGCAAATCTTCGCCCTGTCCTTCAGGGTACGCCTGGAAAAGGTCTTGCAGTGTTGAGATTTGTGAGAAATGTGACTATCAGAAAGACATAGAAGACACAGATCATGAGGATCTGATTTTGCCTTTTTTCTGCCACAGGCACATTTGGCAAAGATGGCACTTTATTTCCCTGAAAAATGAATTTTCCTGTCAGAAAATGATATACTTAAGACAACCAAAAATGAGGAGTAAAGCTGTTGATAAATCCGAAGATTTCTGTGAAGAAAAAGCCAAAAAGACCGAGATCAGTCTCCAAGATCCTATTATCAGCAGACAGAAAAAAAGAACTGCGTTAACTGCCACCTGCTGGGCATTATGGGCCACTGGAGGGCTGTGAGCCCTTAAGGGTACACTGTCAGTTTACATGTCTACAGAACTGCAGCTGAATGTCTACAGTACCCTATTCCGCCTTTTTAATTTCATTTAAAAAGGTTTGTGATAGGTATTTAAAAGAATACACACCTCCTGAATTGTTTTCCTAGCTTTCCTAGTTTCTAATCATGTTTGGCCTTTTTTAATGCAATTTAAAGTAATTGGCCAATACAGCCTACTTAATAGGCTGCAAACAATTTTTAACAAATTATGTGCTAGTCTTGGCCTTCCTCAAATAAAGTGAATACATACACTCAAAAAGATATATTTTAAAGAAGTGCTCCAGGATCCTCACATGTGGGCAGGACTATTCAGTGCTTAAGGTCAGCAATGGAGAGTCCCTGACAAAAAACTGTTCTAGAGCTGTATCATTACCTGTATTCATTGTGGGTTTGGAACTGCACCGCCCCTGATCCACTGTGTGTGCATGTAGTGCCTTTTTCTCCACAGCAGGAATAAGTCAACCTTTGCACTCCCGGCCTAGGGCTTGAATCGGTTGGCAGGAGGATGTTGATCTGTTCCAGAAAAACTTGTACCATCTTACTAGATGCACAATTCCAGAGACAGCAACAACTGAAGTCACATTCAGGCTTAACTTCCAAGTTCAGTTTCCGGATGGGACTGCTTCTACTCGTGACAGCAGAGGGCCCCAGTCCTTCTGGATCATGGCAACCGAAAACCTGGGCGAAAACCAGGAGAGAGATCACAAGATACAGGACCCTAAATGTTTAAGGTACAGCTAGGGTTTCATACGGGGTACTGGCTTACAATTAAAATCGGTCTCACCAAGCAAAACAAGACAAACAGTTGTCTCCTAAATGGTGGTGGTACACCAGCATACTGCTGATACAAACAGACCAGTGGCTGGAGGAGCTGACCCAAAGCCCTTCTTCTGTGCATGTTAATGTGCTGATGACATAAAATCAAAGAGAAAACTGAAGCTTAAAATAAGAGAGTGCAGTATTCCATAAGTCACTCTCCTTATACTCTTAAATCGGCAGTGGTGAAAACAAACTGTTCCAATGGGAAACTTGTACTGATCTGCCAACAGCATTTATATTTACATTGCAATCAGACGCAGTATAGAAGAAAGTTAAAAAAATGGAAGCATCACTTCTGACTGTGCCACAAAACAGACAACCATTGTAGGAGAATGACACTGTTGGCATGGTTGCCCCCCAAGTTTTGCCTAGCGTTGATGGCAACTTTGATTGAAAGTGTACTGGGATCCTGCTAGCCAGGACCCAGCACCAGTGTTCTTTCTCTAAAACTGTACCTTTGTTTCCACAATTGGCACAGCCCTGGCACACAGTTAAATCCCTTGAAAAAACGTACCCATGGTACCAAGGGGCCTGTGGCCCAATGTATCAAGCCACCATGGGAGACCCCTCATTCAGCCCATGCACGCTGCCTTGCAGCTTGTGTGTCCTGGTGGGGAGAAAAAGACAAAGTCGACATGGCACCCCTCTCAAAAGTGTCATGCCCCCAAATCACTGCCTGTGGAATAGGTAAGTCACCCCTCTGGCAGGCCTTACAGCCCTAAGGCAGGATGCACTATACCACAGGTGAAGGCATAGCTGCAGGAGCAATATGCCCCTGGAGTATCTAAGCCCATTCTTAGACATTTTAAGTGCAGTGTAGCCATGCTGAGTATATGGTCTCGGAGTTTATCACAATGAACTCCACAGCTCTACAATGGCTCCATAATCAAACTTCTCAGTACAATAAACCCACACTGATGCCAGTGTGGGATTTATTAAAAAATGCGCACACAGGGCATCTAGCGATGCCCCCTGTATGACAGCCAACCTGGTAGTGACTGTAGGACTGACCAGCCTGTGCCAGCCTGCCACTTCTAGACAAGTTTCTGACCACATAGGGTGAGTGCCTTTGTGCACTCTGTGGTCAGAAACAAAGCCTGCCCTGTGTGTAGATGCTTCACACCCCCCCCTGCAGGAACTGTAACACCTGGCGGTGAGCCTCATAGAATCAAGCCTCGAGTTCAGTGCCCCAGGGCACTCCAGCTAGTGGAGATTCCTGCCTCCAAACAAAGCCCCACTTTTGGCAGCAAATCTGGCGGGAAAAGTAGGGAAAACAGGGAGGAGTGACCACCTAGCAACTGCCCTGCCTGGGTTGACCTCTCCACCCCTCCACGACTACGCCTGCAGAGGGAATCCCAAGGGAGCCCCTGACCGTGACAGCCCCGGACGAAGATACCAGACGCCTGAAGAAACACTACACCTGCAACCTCCAGGCCTAGGAGAAACCGAACCCCGGTGCAGAATCATCCAGCAGGTGGCCCTCCTCCCTATCCAGTCAGTGGCTTGCCCGAGGAACCCCCCCCAGTACCTTACCTGCAGCCTTATAGTGACCCTCAGGGTCTCCTCAGAGTTGTATTAAAAACCCGACGCCCTGCTTGCACCCTGCACCCGCCCGCCCTAGTGCAGCTGAGGGTGTGTTTGGTGCCTACTTGGCCGCTCAGTGCTCACGTGACCACCCCCCCCCCCAACATCTGCCCTCCGAAACCGTCTGTACTTACCTGTCAGCAGACCAAGTTCTGAGTGCTCCCTTTCTCCATAGGAGCCCATGTTAATTTGGTGTCTCTTCGACCTCTGCACCCGACCGGCCCCATGTTGCTGGTGGTGGGTGTTTGGGGTTAACCCGAACCCCCAACGACCGACTACCTACACCCTGGAGATAAGAACTGTAGTACAAGTTACTTACCTACAGTAACAATGTATCTGGTAGAGACATATTTTAGTTGCAGATTCCTTACCTTTGAATTTCCACAGGAGTCAGTCGGGATCCAGAGATTTTTCTTCGAGCAGTACCTGTGTGCGCCGTCAGGTGGCATCGGTCGACTCCGCGGGTGTCACTGGTGTCGAGGTTGCTGTGATGACATTGTAGTCGTATATAGGCGCCACCCCGGCGCACAGATGTCAGTTTCTTTTCATGACTTTCCACGGCAGTAGCGCGGAGCCATGAAGAACACTGATAATGGTGCACCAAAACTAGGGCCCTTAAAGGAAAGTTCCTGTCCCTAGAAATCGGTTCGCAGTGCGGGGAGGATGGGCGGGTCAGTAAGGAATCTGCAACTAGAATATGTCTCTACCAGATATATTGTTACCAAAGGTATGTAACTTGTACATCTGATAGAAACTTCTATTTGCAGATTCCTTACCTTTGAATATACACCCGAGCAATACCATCCCCTGTGGTGGGCTGCGAACCAAGATCACACCAAGAAGTTTTGCAGGACCGAACGGCCAAAGTTAGGACCTGACTGTCCAGGCAGTAGTGTCTGGTAAAAGTGTGCAGAGATGCCCACGTTGCTACCTGACAGATGTCCAGGACTGGAACACCCTGTGCTAGCGCTGTGGTAGCAACAGTAGCTCTGGAGAAGTGAGCACGTAAACCTTGAGGGGGTTGTTTCGTAGCCAGAGCATAGCACATTTGGATGCATAAGAGCACCCATCTTGAAATGGTCCTCTTCTGCACCACCTTCCCCTTCTTTGCACCCACATATCCCACAAAGAGTTGATAGTCCACCTGGAGGACTTTGGTACGATCAAAGTAGAACGCCAATGCTCTTTTTGGATCCAGGCGGTGGAGTCTCTCCTCTTCATGTGAGGGATGTGGGGGTGCATTAAAGGTAGGCAAAGTGATGGACTGCCCGACATGGATGGGTGTCACTACTTTAGGTAGAAAAGAAGCCCTTGTGCGAAGTACCACTTTGTCAGGGTGTAATGCCAGGAAAAGTGGTTTAGATGAAAGCTTGGACCTCACTTACTCTGTGGGCAGAGGTGATGGCAACCAAGAAGACAGTTTTGATGGTTAAGAGCTGTAAAGGGCAGTTGTAAAGCAGCTCGAATGGGCCACACATAAGGTATGTCAGGACTAGGTTCAGATCCCATTGGGGCATGATCAATGGGATAAGAAGAAAAAGATGTGCGAGGCCTTTATGAAACCTCCCAACAATGGAAGATTTGAATAAAGAAGGTTGAACTGGTAACCTCAAGAAAGCAGAGATAGCAGAGAGATATCCCTTAAGAGTGCCCATGGCTTGTTGGGAAAGGGGAAGAATAAAGAGAAGAACTTGAGAGAGAGGAGCAGATAGAGGATCAACAGATTTGTCGATGCACCATGCCACAAATTCCTCCAACGACAGGCGCATACAGTTTTGGTTGAGAGACGTCTGGCTGCCAAGATGACGTTACAGACTTCGGGTGGCAGGTCAAAAGACATCAATTGTCGCCGCTCCATCTCCGCGAAGGGTGGACAGGTTTGGGTGGATGACCCTCCCCTGTTGCTGCGACAGAAGATCCTCCTGAAGAGGCAGTCTGTTCGGAGGAGCTATGGCCATGGTCAAGAGCTCGGGATACCAGACTCTTTGTGCCCAATCCGGAGCCCCCAGGATTACTTGGGCCCAGTCTTGCCTGATCTTTTTTAGAACTCTGGGCAGAAGCGGATTGGGCGGGAAGGCGTACAGGAGGCCTGAGTTCCTGTCGGGAAGAAAAGCACCGCCGAGCGAGTGCCGCCTTGGAAACTCCAACGCTCAAAACAGCTGACACTGCGCGTTCTCTACGGAGGCGAACAAGTCTAACCAAGGTACTCCTCATTGAAGGAAGAGACACTGCGCCACCTCCGGATGGAGATGCCATTCGTAATCGACCACGCATTGTTGGCTGAGTTCGTCTGCCCTGGCAATCAGGGAGCCTGCCTGGTGTTGAACCACCAGGGAAACACCCTGATGTTCCAGCCATGTCCAGAGGTGAAGAGTCTCTTGACAAAGGGTCCACGGCCCCACTTTGCCTTGTTTGTTACAGCACCACATGGCAGTGGTGTTGTCTGTGAACACCTGCACTGCACTGCTTTCCTGTTGAGAGAGGGAAGAAACTCTTAATGCTAGTCGAATCACTTGGAGCTCCAGAAGTTTGATATGGAGCCCGGTTTCCGCCGGAGACCGGAGGCCTCTGATCTCCGCCTCTCCCATGTGGCTGCCCCATCCCAGGAGTGACGCATCTGTCACCACTGTAAGATCTGGTTGGGGAAAGGTGAGGGATATGCCTTTGACACAATCCCAATTTGTTAACCACCACTGCAGGTTTCTCGCAGTGCCTTCTGAGATGTGGACATTGTCGAAGAGATTCCCCTGATGCTGCACCCACTGGAACTTCAGGTCCCACTGCAGAGCCTGCATATGCTATCTGGCCTTTTGAACTAGCAGGACACAGGAGGCCATGAGGCCCAGCAGCCTCAGAGTCATTCTCAGGAAATCCAGGATAGAGGCTGAAACATCGGTATCATAGCCCGAATATCCTGGACTCGCTTTTCAGGAGGATATGCCTGAAACTGCACTGTATCCAGAACAGCTTCAATAAAAGGGAGCATCTGAGAAGGAGCCAGGTGTGACTTTGGCACGTTGAATGTGAACCCAGCACTTGGCAAAGGTTTGCCGTCGTCTGGAGGTGGGAGACATCTCTCTGTGGCGAGTTCGCCTTCAACAGCCAATCGTCGAGGTAGGGGAAGACTGGAATCCCTAACCAGCGCAGGTGAGCTGCCACCACTACCAACACTTTCGCAAACACCCGAGGGGCATTGGTAAAGCCAAAAGGGATCACGGTGGACTGAAAGTGCTTGTGACCTACCACAAATCGTAGGTAATGTCTGTGGGCTGGAAAGACGGGGGATGTGGAAGTATGCGTCTTGCAAGTCCAATGTTACCATCCAGTCTCCTGGGTCCAGGGCAGATAGGACCTGAGCCAATGTCAACATTTCGAACTTCTTGAGAAAGATTGAGGAACTGAAGATCTAATCTAGGATGAAGACCCTTGTCCTTTTTTGACACCAGAAAATAGCGGGAATAACAACCACGACCTACTTCTGGCGGAGGGACCCTCTTTTGGCCAAAAGGGCTTGGACTTCCTCTGGGAGAAGTGCCATATGATCCTCTGATATTTGATTGTATGAAGGTGGCATGGCTGGAGGAGATGTCTGGAAGGGGAGGGAGATGCCCCTTCGGACGATCTGGAGGACCCACCTGTCCGACATAATGGAATACCATTGGGGTAGGTGATGGCAAATCCTGCCACCAACTGGTTCATGGTGTACCGGCAGACTAGGAAGGCTTGGAGGCGGCGAGGCGGGCTGGGCGACCCGCTGGCTCCCTGATCCCCAGGAGCATGGGATCCCGTGTCCGCGCAGAGGCTGTACAACATGCGCGGATCGGTGGCTAGGGGGAAAGGATGCGATTGAGTGTCCTTTCAGTAGCCACGAAAGGTGGACTGATGGGGTCTAGGAGTAGGCGCAAGGCCAAGGGACCGGGCCGTAGCTCTGGAATCCTTAAAAACGCTTGAGCACTGAGTCCCCCTTGACTCCAAAGAGACGTCTGCCATCAAAGGGAATGTCCATCAGAGATTGCTGGACAATTCAAAGGTAAGGAATCTGCAACTAGAAGTCCTTATCAGATAGTTGTATACTTACCTGTAAAACTGTATTATCTTTTCTTCCCTCAGGAACTGTTGAAAAATGCAGTGTGTCCACTTTTAAAATAGCTTTTGGTCATTTTAAAGAAAACTGTATACTTTTTTTATTCTATTTAAAGTCCTGATCATATATATGCAAAGTACCTTTTACTTTATGTACTTACCTGTAAACTGAATCTTGTAGCTCTAGAAATAAATTACTAAAACATATTTTTCTATATAAAATCCTATTGGCCTGGAGTTGAGTCATTGAGTGTGTGTTTTTTTTCAATTGCTAGTGTATGTACAACAAATGCTTAACACTACCCTCTGATAAGCCTAACTGCTCGACCGCACTACCACAAATAGAGCATTAGTATGATCAATTTTTGCCGCGGTCAAGCCTCTGGGGAACCCCTGGACTCTGTGCACACTATATCTCATTTTGATATAGCATATACAGAGTCAGCTTCCTACACCCATAATCAAGATCAAAGGTCACAATGAGACAGTCACAGGAGCATCTCTGCCCTCATAGGGTTGGGATGCCCCTGTCTGTGTGATGCACCTATTCTATTTACACATTTGTTGATACAACACATTTTCTTTTGCACAACAAAATCATTTATGGTATTGAGTGCTTTATAGTGATACAATGTACTGTCATTTTTAACCTTCTCTGCCACTAGGAATAAACTTCAACTGTTTGCCCTCGCAAACTAGAGTCTGTCAAGTACCCAAAAGGGTTCAACTGGAGTGAGTACTTATTAACCATTACTATTGTGGCGCTCTCACAACAATAACAAATGACAATATCCACTCTGAATATTACAAGATAATTCCCCAGAACAAATAAGATAAGGCCTCATACTGACCCATGTAAAGAATAGAAATGATGGATGCAGGAGATAGTCTGTGTTGCAATGACCGCCAGGGAGTCTGTTTATGGTGTTTTTTTAAAGTTTCTTCTTGATTGTAGATTACAAAATAAATCAGATTTATAGATGTATCCCAATAAAGTGTTTCATAAGCATTACTGAAGAAACTGCAGTGGTAAATCCAGGCTGTGTGCAAGGCCTCATTCCAAGGATGATATGAAAGCAAAGTTCCTCACTAAGAAGGAACCTGTTGGATTCCTTCTGGAGAAAGGAAAGGTAAACCATCGAAACACATTGCCTCACATGAAATGTCACTCTGGCCTCTGAGGTATAGCCAACTTTGATCTCAGTTATATAAACTGCTGACACTTCTGGCAAGCCAACAGCTCTTATACAGTTTATAGTAAAAAACAAAATATCTAAAACAGCTTTTGGCAAGATTGGTGAATAAAACACAGGATATGGAGATAGAAAGCACAGCAAGAAATATACTGCAGATATTTAAGGCCAAAATAACTAATGTGCATTTCTGCGCACTTGGATGAGCACTTAAGCCAGCTTAAAAGGTTCACCAGTGCTGGCTCTCAATATTTTAATGCCTCCAGTTCGTACCCTTTCCTTCTCCCGTAAGGCATGGTGAGGGTGCATTAAGGTCAGGAGTTTGAAAAGAATGAACAAAATGAACATAGGGTCTAGCTAATTAAAACTTAAACAGTTTAATATTTGTATGTGTTGCTTCTTTATGAAACGCAGGGTGAGGCCTTTGTCCTTACTGATGGTTGAAAAGATCCAACTTATCTGTTTAAATTCCAATTCCAATAAGAAAGATTTAAGGAAGTATGTGAGGATGTCCTTGCACCCTGTCCAAGAAGGGGGTAAGTAAGATACACAATAGAAGTTCACCTATGCTCACCCTCTGGTAGAATGGCACAGTGCAGTCAGGCTAAAGTAAGAGGAAATATGTAAACCAGGTGTACAGCACACACACAATGAAAACACCATAAAGAGACTACGACACAGGTATAGAAAAATAGACTATATTTGTATCTGCTTAAAATAAGACCAAAATGACAAAAAACTATCAGTAAAAGCCGAGATTTGCAATTCTAGAAATATTACCATCACCACAGTGCTGTCAAGTCACTAATGACTTTGTTTTATGAACTGGTTGCCATCACAGTGTTTTATAAACTCACTATGGGTGTTGTCTCAATTATGGTGGTCAGTCATAGGGCTCATAAGCAAGTTATGGATGACCCCCCACGTGTGAGCCTGATCAATTTAAATGTGTAATTCGGCTGCGTGTGAGGAAGTGCGGGCCTGTAGCCATCGACCCATAGGCCCACGGTTCTTAGTACCTTCTTAGTTGGAGCTGCAGGTTCTGACTGCACGGGTTGTTGCGTCCGCTTGGTTGAGGGGAAAGCTGCAGCCGGGGTATGGGTGCAGCATTTGTGTTCTCACGGGAGACTGCTGTCCCTAGTGATCAGGGCCACGTTGCTGACTTCGCTCAGTGTCGTCCTGGCAACAGCGCTGCAGAAGGGGCCCAGCTGGTGGGGCGGGACGGATTGTCCCTGGGTGCAGCTGTAGTCTCCAAACAGGTCTGGAGTACCTCTGATTGGCACACAAGCAGAAATTTGTGGATAGTGATGTCTCAGCAATGCAGGGACTCAATCAGCGCACAGGCAAGAAGCACTGGGTTGAGAATGATCACAAAGTGAAGAGGCTAGTGACCTTATGTCGTAGAATGCAGTCTTTCTTGTGCCTGAGAAGTCCTGACAGCGAGGGCAGACCAACAAGCCCATATGGACACTATGGGTTACAGGGAGATTGTTTTGAGTCATTGGGGGGGCAGGGCAGAGATCAGCAGGCAGCACAACAGGCAGGGCAACAGTTCCTAGGAACATTCAAATCTGGTATAGCGACGATACTGGCACAGCAGTCTTTACTCTAGCAGAGTTTCCTTGAGTCCAGCAGTGTACTCATTTCAGTGGGTCAGAGACCCAGTGCTTATACTAGAAAGTGCCTTTGATGTAGGGGATGACTTTAAAAGGCTGCTGTGAAGTGCACAGGTCTCCCTTTCAGCTAAGCCCCAGCTCCAGACTATCAGTTACATGTAAACAGCCCCTTTGTGTGGACTCTGGTCACTACCCATTGAAATCCAAGCGTGAGCCCTTCCCAGTGTCCTCCCCAGGAAGACCCATCGGTGTGCAGATGAATACAGATGCATATAAGTATCCTGTGCTGTGGGTGTCTGGAGGGAATGCACAAATGTAGCTGTCACCCAGCCCAGGTCAGTCATGTATTGGAGATAGGCTGTAGACATACAGAGCAGTGAGAGCAGAGATATCTCCACTTTCTATAAGTGGCATTTCTAAAATAGTAATAATAATTGTGACTTCACCAGTAAAGAGGATTTACTGTTGCCTTTTCAATGATAATAAACATAATGCAGTTACTCCTCTCAGATCAGGATGAGGACCTCGAACACAACGAGCCAGGCAGGCTCAGAGGGTGAAAGGCAGGAGCAGGTGGCACTACACAGGAGAAGCGATGCTGTCCCTGTCCGGAGCGTGTCAAATGAGGTAAAACGAGGGGCATATTTAGCAGAGCAGTACCCAGGAAGACAGCCCTTATTACGCTAGAAAGAGATGGCGGATGTGGTTTGAAGGCTTAGTTCCATTGTGTGCAGGTGATCAAGCTTCGGTTTGATGAAAGGAATAATTTTGAGGATTGGATAAGTGATTTGGGCTACAGCCAGTAGTAAGTAACTGTAATGAAGTATGAGATGAGTGACTGAACCTGGTAGAGACCATATCTAGCCACGGATTCTTTACCTTTGAACTTCCCTAGGAGAAAGACTGGATCCAGAAGGTTTTTCATGAGCATTACTCATGCATACCAGTAGGTGGCAAAGATCAGTTCCACGTGTTGGTGTCATCGACGTCACCTATATAGGCATCACCTCGGCTCACTGACATCAGTTACTTTTCATGACTTTCCACGAGGAGTGAGATGCCATGAAGTGGACTGACACTGGTGTGCCCAAACTAGGGCCCTGAAGGTAATATCCCTACTGCTAGAACAGAAGATCCTCCCAAGGGGGCAGTCAGTAGCCCCGGATACCAGAATCTCCATGCTCAGTCCGGAGCCAAAAGGATGACTTGGGCCCGGTCGTTCCTGATCTTCTTGAGAATTCAGGACAGGAGTGATATGGGCGGAAAGGCATACAGGAGGCCTGCCCTCCACTTGAGGCAGAGAGAGTCTGAGTAATAGCCGCCTTGGACACTCAAAACATCCAAATCTGCTGACTGCGCATTCTATGTGAAGGTGAACCGATTTAACTAAAGGCTCTCCCCACTGCTGAAAGAGACCTTGCACCACCTCCTGATGGTGACGCCACTCATGATCCACTAGACCTCAGCAGCTGGGTTAGTCTGCTCTGGTGTTCAGAGAACCAGCCAGATGTTGAACAACCAAGGATATGCCCTGCTGTTCCAGCCATTTCCAGAGGCTCAATGCCTATTGACCAAGGATCCACCACCCACCCGACCTCTGTATGTTGCAGTATCACATGGCGGTTGTGTTGCCAGTGAACACCTGCACTAGCCTTTCCTTGATGGAGGATGGAAAGGCTTTTAATGCCAGTCAGATGGCTCAGAGCTCCAGCAAGTTGATGTGGAGTCCAGATTCCGGCAGAGACCAGAGTTCTCTGTTCTCCACCTCTTCCAGATGGTCACCCCATCCCAGGAGTGACACATCTCTTACTAATGTCAGATCTTGTTGGGAAAGGAAGAGGGGTCTGCCTCTGACCCAACGTTAACCTTTGCCTCTTTTCAAACTCCTGACCTCAATGTATCCTCCCCATGCTTTAAGGGAGAAGGAAATGGTAGGTAATGGAGACATTAAAACATTACCACCCCCCACTGCAGATCTTGTGCAGTGCCCTCCGAGATCTGAACCATGCTGGAGAGATTCCCCTGGTGCTGCGCCCACTGAAAAATCAGGTCCCACTGCAGAGCCCACACATGCCATCTGACATGAGTTACTAGCAGGATGCATGAGGCCATGAGGCACAGCAGCCTCAGAGTAATTTCCACAGAAATCCACGCTAGAAGCTGAAACATTGGTATCATAGCCTGAATATCTCTGACTTGCTGTTTGTGGTGGGGAGATGGAAGGGAGGGGATAAGCCAGAACCTGCACTGTGTCCAGACCACTCCAATGAAAGGGAGTGAGTGAGAGGGAGTCAGGTGCGACTTCGGCATGTTGATAGTGAACCCCAGCGGATGCAGGAGGCTCGCCATAGTCTGGAGGTAGGAGACGACAGGCTGTCATTGAGATGGGAGAAGACTGGTACCCCTGATCTCTGCAGATGTGCTGCCGTCACCTTGGTGAACTCCGAAGGGAAGCTGGAAAGGTCAAAGGTGAGCACAGTGAACTGAAAGTGCTTGTGGGCCTACCATAAACTGCAAATAACGCAGATACGCAGGCAGGATGGGAATGTAAAAGTAGGTGTCCTGCAAGTCCATCGCTACCGTCCAGTATGCTGGGTTCAGGGCAGACAAGACCTGAGCTGATGTGAGTATCTTGAACTTCCCCTTTTTGAAGAAGAGGTTGACGGTTTGAAGATCTAGGCTAGGAAGCAGACCCTTGCCCTTTTTGGGAATCAGAAAGTAATGAGAATAGCAGCTACAGCCTACTTCTGGCACCGGAGTCCTCTCTATGGTTCCCTGGGCCAAGGGAGCCTCGACTTACCCATGGAGCAGTGAAAAATGATCCTTCATCAGCCAGTTGTACAATGGAGGGATTGCAGGAGGGGTACATTTGAAGGGGAGTAGCCCCTCTGACTTATCTGTAAGACCCACCCGTCAGATGTTATGGACTGCGAATGACGGCAACGACGGCGGATTCTATGACCAACTGGATGCTCATGATCTTGAAGAGCAAGATTAGGAGGGCTTAAAGGATGCAGGTGCCGTGGAGGTGGTGGTTCTAGCAGACCGCCGGCTACTTGACCCACGGGGTTGGAAAGAACTATACCCTCGCCCAAGCACAGGCTGGGATGGTGGCTGGGATAGGGTTGGCGTGGTGGAACACCCCCTCTGTAGCCACAAAAGGTGTGAAAGGCAGACGGGGTTGATGTGGGACAGCTGAGAGGCCCAAGGAATTGGCCGTAGCCAGCGAGCCCTTGAGGCGCTATAGTGCCGAGTCTGCCTTTTCTCCAAAGAGGCAGTTACCATCAAAGGGCATGTCCATGAGAGAAGCCTGAACATCTTCCAAAAAGCCAAACGTTCTCAGCCAGGCGTGGCATCTCAGCGCCACTCTCATGGAAACCTCTCTGCCCAGGGAGTCTATTGTTTCTAAACTACTGTGAATAGTGAACTTTGCTGTGTCTCTCTCGTCGTTGACTGCTTTGGAGAGAATGGCTCGGGCCTTCTCCGGAACCTTTTGCAGCACTTGCGCAATTGTGTCCCACAGTGTGTGGGAATAATGGCTCAATAAGCATGCCATGATCACCAACTGAACTGCAAGGCTAACCACCCTCTTGGGTTGTCTGCCAGGGGTGCGGAAGTGAATATGCCATGGGAGGTAGAAGCGTGGACCACCAAGCTCTCCAGGTTGGGTGTTAGGTGAGGTGGTGTGGGTCCCCTGGTACCAGGCGGTGGCAGTGGGCAATTGTCTTATTAACAGGAGCTCCTGTGCTGGGCTTGGACCAGATTCAAAGAAAACATCTGTCAGTGCTTTGTTGAATAGGAACAGGGGTTCAGCGGAGGAAGCTCCCGGCTGAAGCACTTGCGTCAAGATGTTAGCCTTGACTGCCACTGAGGACAACTCAAGGACCTCAGTTGCCCTCTTCACCACCCCAGCATATGTAGCTCCCTCCTCCGTAGCTATGGCAAAGGGAGAAAGCATGCCGGTATCTGGCGACGTGTCTAGTTCGCTATCAACACCCATTCCTCACACCAATTCATGTCCTGACCTTCTGACTGGTATTCTAAAGGGTCACCTGACCTCTACCATTCTGTCCCAAGGCCTAGAGCTTTTGAATAAGGTTGAGGCGCTCGCCTATTACAAACAAGTCCTGTAGGCGCCGGAGTCTTTGTTGGACAAATCCTCTCTGGTTCTGTCAGATTCGTGGATCAAAATGGGGCTGGCGCCGGGAGCATTTGGGAAGGTCTCGTTGGCACAATCAGCACCAGTCCGGATCCATGAAGGCCCATCGGAGCCGGGACGGAACCAGATGGTGCTGCGTGCCCCCAAGGGGTCCAAAAGCACAATAGAGAAGTCGGTGGGGGCTCAAAGTTGAAGCCCATGGCCTTGTAAAGCTCCTTGATTTGAGCGGGGGTTGCTCAGCTCACAGAAAAGCAGGGAGACGCAAAGTCGTCCTTGACTCAGGATCTGAAGAGCGGTGCCCTGAAAGTCGATGCTACTTTGTTGCGTCGGCAGACTGACAAGGAAAAGATGAAGAACGCTGGCCTCCTGTGGCTCTTATCTGAGTGTACTGATAACTGAGTGGGGCGAAGAGGACTTGGTGCTCATAGAGCGGTCCTGTGACCTTCCACTTGACAGGGACCAAGACATCCGAGGAGTTGC
Organism: Pleurodeles waltl; assembly: GCF_031143425.1. Lineage (NCBI taxonomy): Eukaryota > Metazoa > Chordata > Amphibia > Caudata > Salamandridae > Pleurodeles > Pleurodeles waltl. The sequence goes on from NC_090437.1 coordinate 100,410,502, forward strand.
ATGATGCAAAGTCGCCTGCAAGGCAGCTAGCAACTTTAGGGACTACTCCCTCAAAGGCTTTGGCTCCATGGCCGAGCAGTCGGAGCACAATTTGGGAGTCATGGTTGCACTCCAGACACCACAGACACACATGATGTGGATCTGTAACCGACATGGTGCGGTGACAAGCGCCACACTGTTTAAAACCTGTCTCACTAAAAGACAACCCCCCTCGACAAACCAGGAGTAAAAACCTTTAAAAAAAAGGGACCAGAGAAAATGTAAAAAAATAAATAAATAAAAAAACCTGTGAAAAAACGACTGATCTCTGGATCAGCGCTGGCTAATGCTGAAAGAAAAAAATTGACATCTGTATACTGCGGCTATACGGGTGACACGGATGCAACTTCCGCTGCAGATGACACTGCTGCGAGGAGACGATCAACACCACCTACTGGCGTGTAGGGGTACTGTCCACTAAAAATCTTCCGGATCCAATCTGACACCTGGGGGAATTCAGGTAAGGAAACTGTGGCTAGAAGTCTCTATCAGATACAAAGACCTATTCTGTGTGAGTTGCTGTTTTTTTTTTTTTTTTTTTAAATTGAGAGTTCCAGTGCACCGCCTGTCACCATCAGTCCTCCACCACATGAGAGACACAACTGAAACTCTCACAACAACCTCTTACACCTAACACTCCAACCAAACTCAGATATGACTTGCCTCACTGTGGCATACCTTAAAATCCCTGCTCCTTGCTTGGAGCATTGCAAAACCTTAAGGTTCATACCCTTCCATTTCGAATGTGTCTTACCCATGAAGTGTTTTTTTCCCCCTGCAATCACATACACATTTCCTGACAGTCTACTCTAAATGTGCAGTGCCAAAATTCTTGAAACAGTGGAACCAGTTTCCTCAGAGCAACTGCATGGTCCTAGGTGGAACTAACCCCAGTGCTCTGGGAGGGAGGAGAAAAAAACAGGTCCCCAGCATATACTGTACCTTCCTAAAAAGGCAAAAGAGGTCCACAGAGCATCTCGTCTTGCACACTGGGATGCATAAAACTAACATGCTACTTACCTATGTTGGCACCGTATCTGGTAGACACTATCTAGCCACAGATTCCTTACGTTAGAATATTCCCCAGGCATCAGACTTGATCTGGGAATTTTCAAGCAATACCCCTGCGTGCTGGTAGGTGGGTCTGATTGCCTTTGTGTCGGCGGCATTGTCTACGTCAGATGTAACGTGCTGGTTGTCCATATAGGCACCATCCCAGCACACTGACAATTTTCTTTTTGTGACATTCCTGTGCAAAAAGCACAGTGTGTGTTAGAAAACCGCTGAAATATTGTGCAAAGACAAAGAATCTCAAGCGGGCTTTTAAACAGAAAGAATCAGTTTGCAGAAGAGGAGGATGGGAGGGCCGGTATGGAATGGTGGCTAAATGAAGTCTCAACCAGATAAGGCATTACCAAAGGTAAACAACTTTTTCATCTGGTTTACACTTCTAGACGCAGATTCATTACCTCAGAATAGATACCCAAGCAACACCTTCCAGGAATAATGTCTGGGAACAGATTAAACCAAGAAGTCCTGCAGGAACAAATGGGCAAAGTGCTTGTGGAGGACAACCTGACAGCGGAGGCAATAGTGGTTAGTAAACATGTGCAGAGATGCCCACGTAGCAGATGGACACATGTCCAGAACAGAGACTCAGAGAGATAACGCAGTGGGCGCAGCCTTTGCTCTGATACAATGATCCTGCAAGCCCTCAGGGGGTTGCTTCTTGGTCCGTGCGTACGAGAGCTTAATGCAGAGCACAATCCATCTAGAGACAGTCCTTTACTGCGCAGGTTTTCTTTTCTTTGCTCTGGCGAACCCAATGAAGAGTTGATCGTCCACCAGGTGTTCTTTGGTGCGATCAATGTACAATGACAAAGCTCTTTTAGAGCCCAGTCGATGCAGTCTCTCCTCCTCTTTAAAAGGGTGGAGCAAAAAGGGTCAGCAGCTTGATGCTCTGGTCGCATGGAAAGGTGCCATCACCTTTGTTAGGATAGAGGGGCACATATGGAGAACTAGTTTGTTTGGGAATAAGTTGGTGTATGGAGGGTGCAGAGAAAGTACCAGAAGTTCATTAACCCTCCTTGTCGATGTAATGGCCACAAAGAAGACTTTTTTATGGTTAAAAGACAGAGGGCAACTGAGCATGGGCTCGAAGGGCAAGCACATTTAAAATATTAAAATCAAATGAAGGTCCCAATGGGGCATAATGAGAGATCTGGGGGGGAACATATGCGAGAGTCCTTTAAGGAAACATGTCAAAACTGGTGACTTGAACAGGGGCGGCTGATCCGTCAACGGTAAGAAAGTCAATATCACCTAAAGATATCCTTTAACTATGCCCAAAGCAAAGCCTTGCCGGGCTAATGATAAAACAAACAACAAGACCTCAGACAAAGATGCAGGGAGAGGATCAACATGCGTGGCAATGCAACAGGCCAGAAACGGGCCCTAACAGCAGGCTTATACTGACTTAGTTGAGAAATGCCTGGCTGACAGAATGGCTCTGCAGACCTTCAAAGGGAGGTCGAAGATTGTTCGCTAACACTGCTCAACTTTCATGAATGAAGGTTCGGGTTCAGGATGCTGCCCTAATGCTGCGAAAGGAGATTCTCCCAAAAAGGCAGCCTAGTCGGAGGACCAATGCTCATGTTCAAGAGTGTACCCTCCGTGCCCAATCTGGAGCCACAAGAACGACTTGGGCTTGGTTGTTCCGTATCTTCTTGTGAACTTTGGGCAGAAGTGGTATCAGCAGAAAGGCATACAGGAAACCTGAATTTGACTCTTGTCAAAATGTGTCTCCAAGCAAGAGCAGCCTTGGAAACTCCAGGGCACAGAAGTGCTGACACTGTGCGTTCTCGTGGTGGCGAATAGATATAACCAAGGTTCCTCTCAGTTATGGAAGAGACCTTGCACCACCTCTGGGTGGAGACGCCATGGAGAGGCTATTTGTGATCCATGAGGCATTGATGGCCAAGTTTGTTCATCTTGGCATTCAGAGAGCCCCGCCAGGTGTTGTATAACCAGAAAGATGTCCTGGTGTTCCAGTCATGTCCAAAGGTGCAGAGGCTCTTGGCACAGCCACACCACAATTTTTTTTCTTTGCATTACCACATGACGTGGTGTTGTTTGTGAACACCTGATATAACCTTCAATGCCAAACAGATCACACTCAAGTACAACAAATTTATATGGAGTTCAGACTCTGCCAGATACCACAGTCTCTGATCGCCACCTCTCCCAGATAGCCACCCCAACTCAGGAGTGACGCATTTGAGAGGGGTTTGCTGCTGACCAAATTGTAGTCCGTCAGCCACCACTGAAATCTTTTGCAGGTCCCTCTGATATCTGGACCAGGTCAGAGAGATTGCCCCAATGCTGCACCCACTGGGACTGCAGGTCCCACTGCAAAGCCAGCAGATGCCAGCGGGCATTTGTTACCAGCAGGATGTAGGAGTTGATGAGGCCCAGCAGCCTCAGAGCTAGTCTCACTGAAATTCAAGATAGAGGTTGAAACATTGGACTAATAGCCTCAATATGCTGGATTTGCCGTTCCAGAGGATATGTCCAAAAGTGCACTGTGTTCAGAAAATCTCTGGTGAAAAGAAGCATCTTTTAGGGAGTTAGGTGTGACTTCAGCACGTTGACAGTGAACCCCAGTGAATGCATGAGGTCCACCACAGACTTGAGGTGGGTGACGATTGCCTAAGGCGGGCCCGCCTTCAGCAGCCTGTCATCACATAGGGAGAAGATTGGAACCCCTGACCTCACCAGATTGGTCTTACCAATGCACCTCAGGTGTTAAAAATTATGATTATGGTGGTTGCAGCCCAAGGTGAGCACAGCAAACTGAAAGTGCTAGTGGCCTATTGTGAACCCCTGGTAATGTCTGTGGGACGGCATGATAGGCATGTAAAAAATAGGCATCTTACAAGTCCAACTCTCCCATCCAGGGTCAAGGGCAGACTGCCTGAGCCAAAGCCAAAGCAAGCGTTTCGATATTCTCCTTTTTCAAGTACTCGAGAGGGCCCACGCCCAGTATAGGGTGGCGACCTCCCTCCTTTTTTGGAACCAGAAAGTAATAGGAATAGTAACCATGACCTCCTTCTAATGGCGCCACCCTCTTGATGGGTCCTTTAGCCGAAAGAGCCTGCACCTCCTGGTGTAGCAGAGAGAGGTGGACTAGCATCAGCCAGTCTGAGGATGGTAGCATTGGCACCAGGGTTACTGTGAACGAAGGGTGTAACTCCACTGAACAATCTGAAGCACCCATTTGTCAGGCATCATAGACGTCCACTGGGACAGATGGTGCTTGATCCTGCCACTGACCGGATGCCTGTGACGATGACAGGGCATATTAAAGGGGTTTGGAGGCTGCATGGCGGGTGGCGAACTGGATTAATCTCTGGCCTTGGCCCGATGGGGCTTATGGGAATCACATCCCTGACCACAAAAGGGCTGGGAAGCCTGTTGGCCGTGGTGGCAGGGCAGAAATGGATGTGGTTGGTAGCCGCTACTGTAACCGTAGAAGAGGCGAAAGGCAGAGTGAGTCTGGCGTATGGCCACAGAGAGCCTCGACAACAGGGTGGTGGCCCTGCTGTCCTTAAAGCACTTGAATGCTGAATTTGCCTTATCATCCAAAAAGCAAGTACCAGAGAAGGGCATGTCCATAAAGGATGGTTGGACAGCCACTGAAAAGCCAGAAGACCTAAGCCAGATGTGGCGACGGAGTGCCACTGATGAAAGCAATTGCTCCATATAGCAAGTTGGTCAAATCCAGTCTGCATTGCACAGTGAATTTGTGGCATCTCTGCCAACGGCCTGGGTTAGGATGGCTTGGGCCTCCCCGGAGACCATGGGCAGCAATCATGCAACCAGATCCCAAACTGTGCAAATACCAGTCCCAGAGGCATGCAGTGTTCACCAACCTCAGTGCAAGGATGGGGGAAGAGAAAATTCTCTTACCAAAGGTGTCCAGATTCCTACATTCCCTGCCCCGTGGTGTAGTAGTGAAACCACCAGGGATGACTTAGAATGTGCAGGCCTGGACAACCAGACTCTCTGGGGTAGGGTGGTGGATGAGAACAGCTGGGTCTCCAGGAGCAGGGAGATAGTGGTGGGCAATCGTCCTGTGCACAGGGGCCCCTGAGCAGGGCTTGGCTCATGACCTGAGCAGGACATACATACTGGTTTCATTAAAAGGGAAGAGAGGTACTGTGGTGACAACTACTGGTAGAAGAACCTCTGTCAAAGACGTTTGTCTAAACTGTCACCTAGGGCAGCGTAAGGTCCAAGATATCAGCCACCCTCTTCATGATCAAGACAAATGAAGCCCATTTCTCCTTAGCTACATTAGGAGAACAGACTAAGCCTGTGTCAAAATCACTGGAAACCTCCAGGTTCTCATACAAGTTATCATTGATCTCTTATAAGGTTGCGGGTTAACAATTATGATCATCGGATCCTCCCCAATCGTACTCCTCACAGGGCCTATTGAACAAAGTACATATTGGAGTTGTCTCCATGCACCAGAGGTAGACCAGGTGTAAGTCTGTTACAGACATCTGCCTGTGACGGGAACCACAGGGTTTAAACCCCAGAGGCTTTTTAGGGGACATCCCTATGCACACTGGGAGCAAAATCTCAGAAGAGTTCGAGAAAGCATTAAAAACAAATAGTCAAAATAATGAACTGAGGCCCCGTGCACATCCCATCTGGTGTGGCCGATCAACGCCACTTACAGGCACGCTGAGGTACTGCTTGAAAATTTCCAGCTCCAGTCTGACACCTGAGGAATATTTTAAAGTAAGGGAAAAGAGGCTAGAGATCTCTGAGTGAGCAGTTACAGAGACATGGCACAAGTAACCTGGGCTCTCTTACCAAAGAAGACTTCAAAGTTGTGGGCCAGACTTAAATCCATAATCAAAGACTCATCGACAGCTTGACCTCACTCTAAGCAAAGATAATGCAGACATTAAAACAAAAATGCACTCTTTAAACCAAGGACTGGGGATGCTTGAAAACAAGCTGAAGTCCCATGTAGAATAAGATCAGCTCATCCACTGTATGGCCCAGAGGCCCAAACCAAAATGATCCAAGAAAAATATGATTATCTAAAAAACAGGTCTAGGACAGGCAAACTTAAAACCTGTATTTTGAGGGAGGATTTCCAAGGTGAACACATAAGCATGTCTCAAATCACTTTAGGAGCTTTTTGAAGGAGGATGTTCTTGCAAATATTCTTTGAAAGGACTTTTGAAAGCCACACCCCAGAAAAGAAAATGACTCTTCCAAATCACACAGGAACTTCACTAGAAACAAATCAAATACCTCCCACTGTCTGTTCCCAACTGCTCTACACTTCATGAGGTAAAGACAGAAAGTAGTACTGCAGACTTCGACAACGGGCTGGCTCTCCAATGACTGGATGAAGATGAAGAGCCCTAATTTTCCAAAGGATCCTCAAGCCATGGAGAGAGCTATGAGGGACATGCTGACTGTAGGAGGTTGGCTCTGTATATACTATCTCAAAGTGAGAGATAGTGTGCACAGAGTCCAAGGGTTCCCCTTAGAGGTTAATAGTGGCAAAATTAGATAATATCAATGCTCTATTTTGTGGTGGTGTGGTAGAGCAGTAGGCGTATCAGAGGGTAGTGTTAAGCATTCGTTGTACACACACAGGCAATAAGTAAGGAACACACACCCAAAGACTTAATATTAGGCCAATAGTTTTTATATAGAAAAATATATTTTCTTAATTTATTTTAGAACCACAAGATTCAATATAAGTACATAAAATGCAAGGTACTTCACACAGGTAAATATAGAACTTTGATTTAAAACAGTAGTGCACACAGTTTTGGATAAAATGGCAATAAGATATTTTAAAAGTGGACACTGCAAAAATCAGCAGTTCCTGGGGGAGGTAAGTTTGGTTAGGTTCCTCAGGTAAGTAAAGCACTTACACAGTCAGTCTCCTGGGCATAGGCAGCCCACCTTTGGGGGTTCAAGGCAACCCCAACGCCACAGCACCAGCAACACAAGGCCGGCCAGGTGCAGAGGTCAAAGTAGGGCCCAAAATACATAGGCAGCTATGAAGATCAGGGGTGCTCTAGTCCCAGTCTGCTTACGCATAAGTACCTGCGTCTTCAGGAAGCAGTCCATGGGGGTTTTGTAGAGCACTGGAGGGACACACACAAGCCCGCAAAACACATCCTCAGCGGCACAGGGGCGGCCGGGTGCAGTAGACAAAGTAGGTGTTGGGTTTGCTATAGAAAGCAATGGAGGGACCTGGGGGTCGCTTAGGTGATGCAGGCAGGGCACAAGGGGCTTCTCAGGCCAGCCACCGACAGGGCTAGGATGAGGGCCGCCTGCTGGTCACTCCTGCACTGGTAAGTTGTTCCTCTCGGTCCTGAGGGCTGCGGGTGCAGTGCTTGGTCCAGGCATCGGGTTCCTTTGTTACCAGGCAGTCGCGGTCAGGGGGAGCCTCAGGATACTCTCTGCAGGCGCTGCAGTGGGGGTGTAGGGAGTTTCCACTCAGGGTGTCCACATCGTTGGAGTCACCTGGGAGTCCCCCCTGTAGTGTTGGTTCTCCTGAACCCGAGCGGGGCGTCGGGTGCAGAGTGTTAAGTCTCACGCTTCCGGCGGGAAGGGATAGTCTCTTTAAAAGTTGCTTCTTAGTTGCAAAGTTGTTGCAGATTCTCAACAGTGCCGCTATTGTCTGGAGATTTTTGGTCCTTCAGGCTCAAGGGTCGCTGGTCCCTGTCGGATGCTTCACTGTGCAGGTTCTTTGAGTCTGGAGACAGGCCGGTAGGGCTGGGGCCAAGTTAGTTGGTGTCTCCGTCATCTCTGCGGGGCTTTCAGGTCAGCAGTCCTCCTTCTTTATTCAGGTTGCAGGAATCTGATTTCCTGGGTTCGGGGTGGCCCCTAAATACTAAATTTAGGGGTGTGTTTAGGTCAGGGGGGCAGTAGCCAATGGCTACTGTCCTTGAGGGTGGCTACACCCTCTTTGTGCCTCCTTCCTGAGGGGAGGGGGGCACATCCTTATTCCTATTGGGTGAATCCTCCAAACTCAAGATGGGGGATTTCAAAAGGCAGGGGTCACCTCAGCTCAGGGCACCTTAGGGGCTGTCCTTACTGGTTGTTTTTCTCATTATCTCCTCCGGACTTGCCGCCAAAAGTGGGGGCTGTGTCCGGAGGGGCAGGCATCTCCACTAGCTGGATGTCCTGGGGTGCTGTAACAAAAGGCATGAGCCTTTGAGGCCCACCACCAGGTGTTGCAGTTCCTGCAGGGGGAGGTGAGAAGTACCTCCACCCAGTACACACTTTGTTCCTGGCCACAGAGTGACAAAGGCACTCACCCCATGTGGCCAGAAACTCGTCTGGTTGTGGTAGGTTGGCAGAAACTGGTCAGCCTAGCAATAGGAGTCGGACTGGTATTCAGGGACATCTCTAAGATGCCCTCTGGGTGTATTTTACAATAAATCGAACAATGGCATCAGTGTGCATTTATTGCGCTGAGACACTTGATACCAAACTTCCCAGATTTCATTATGTAACTGTGGAGTTTCTTAATTGACAGACTCCCAGACCATATACTCTTTATGGCTACCCTGCACTTACAATGTCTAAGGTTTTGCTTAGACAGTGTAGGGGCATGGTGCTCATGCACATATGCCCTCACCTGTGGTATAGTTCACCCTGCCTTAGGGCTGTAAGGCCTGCTAGAGGGGTGACTTACCTATGCCACAGGCAGTGGGTTAAGGGCATGGCACTCTGAGGGGCGTGCCATGTCGACTTAGTCATTTTCTCCCCACCAGCACACACAAGATGTGAGGCAGTGTGCATGTGCTGAGTGAGGGGTCCCCAGGGTTGCATAATACATTCTGCAGCCCATAGAGACTTTCCCTGGCAACAGGGCCCTTGGTATCAGGGGTACCATTTACAAGTGACTTATCTGTGTGCCAGGGCTGTGCCAATTGTGGGTACAGTTTAGGGAAAGAACACTGGTTCTGGGGCCTGGTTAGCAGGGTCCCAGCACACGTTCAATCATAACTGGCATCAACAAAAGGCAAAAAGTTAGGGGGTAACCATGCCAAGGGAGGCATTTCCCTACACTGACACATTGGAAAAGTTCAACCAACTAACGACGCAGAAGGGAAAATCTTCAAAGAGTCACTGCATATGACAAATGCACAATGGGATATTGGGAGGGGGGGGGGGGGGGGACGAGGGGACGATGAGTTTGCTGTTTTTCTCTCCTTTCCTGTGCACTCCTGTTCCACTTCCCACACTCCTGCCTGGAAGGCGTTCCATAGGAGGCTACATACAGGAGTGGAGGAGTTTGCTATGTCAAACAGCAAATACATGTATTGGCAAGACGAGGCAGCAGATGGATCACGGGCAATTCTCCGAGTGTGAAAAACCTCATCTCTATCTATGGCAGTGGACCAGGAAAGATGACAATCAGGATATCTGGAAGGGTGCCAGGAAGTACTCTTTCAGTTGTGACCGTAGCCTCTGTGGAAAAATCCACAGACGTGAAGGAAGTCTGTAATCATGAAAGCTATGAATCTGAATAAAGCGCCTCATGCAGGCATCTTCCTTATCTCTTTCTGTAAGATTTTCCTCTCTAAATTAAAATAAATAAATAAATCTGACTACCATCTTCAACTCCATCAAACACTCGTTCAGTGGGCGAGGCAGATGTAAACTAAAACCTGGAAAGATCCAAGATGAATCTAACGTTTATACGCCAAATGCACTGTTAAATGAAGATGCTAAAATTTTCAAGAAAATCCTGTCTAACAGACTGAAAAATCTGTTGGCTAATTTGATAGATGCTGATCAGTTTGGGTTCATTAAGCACAGACAAGTTACATATGGTTGCTCATTTGGCAGCAAAGGCAGGCTGAAAACAACTCTCGTCTTTACTATTACTTGACACAGAGAAAGCTTTCAGGTGGTTGAGCTGCTGGTTCTTGAGGCTGTTCTACCAAGACTGGTAGGGTCTAAAGGACGAGGGGCTGTATTTTGGCCCCTCCAAGTGAAGAGAGGCACTCCAAGTGAACGGCCGGGATCCTCTCATTTTGCCCATTACCCTATGAGCACTAGACTAGGATGTCCACTCCTCCTTGCTCCCCCTTTTATATGCACATGTAGTCTAGCCCTTAGCTTTGAAAATTAGACTGTGGCTAAAGGGATACCCTTTGTTTGGGAGGAACACAAGTTCAATCTATTCAATGTCATACTCTCAGTGACCAACATGAGCATTGTTCTGGCTGTACATGAAGAGTTAACCTTGCTTGCTGTTAGTTAAAGTTTTAAAATTAACCAACAAAAATCAGTTATTTGCACCTCAGAATCCCTCAAGAGACATCCTCTAAATGAATTGATCTTTTCAGTGGGCATCTAAATCAATCCAATACCTAAGGTTGAATTTAACAAGCAATATATAGACTTCGATTACTGGATAGAGGACAACTGGCTGGGCCTAAAGAAGCAAATCTTTGAGAACATGAGGCATCTCTATACAGCCTATTTTCATCGTAAATGTTATAAGGATGAATGAATTACCGAGGGTCCTCTATCTTTGAAATCACTTCCAAATACTGTCTTCAGAGCAGAAATCTAAGACATGCAGAGACTTTGTACGGTAAGGTGAGAGAACAAGTCTCTAAGATGATCTTAGTGGCTCCCAAGGACAGAAGGGGCTTTACATGTATAGGTCTGCTAATTTATTATTGATAGACATACCTGCATATTGTTCTAGAGTAGGAGATGTAATGAAAACTGTCTTTTTGGGGTCAGGTGGTAGTAGGATTCTGCTTTTGTGATTAAAAAAAAATACGCCATCCATGCAATGCATACCTGGTTTTGCCTATGAGAATGGTTCTGATCGGCTGGGACCAGGTACCAGCGAGAGGTAATCTGGCATCCTTTCCTCTCTCTTAACACCCCATACACTTCAATTATGATTTATTTCCAGCAACATGGATTGTTGCTTCAGTTGTGCAACAGAGACATTTGCAATTTATGTGGGTGTATGCCTTTGTTGCTTCTCGACTAATAAAGAGTTTCTCTTAGTAATTGTTTTTGCCCACACTGTGCCATCAATTTTAATTTTGATTCTTTCCTCAGTATTTACCCACAGGGTCAGTTGGGGGTCATACTCCAGAGTTTTGTTTTCGGACAACACTTTCTCCAGTTACTTGCATTCATCATGTTGGTAGAACTAGCCTCCAATACCTTGACTGACAGTCTAGTATATAGCCCAAAACTCGCATATGTGGATGCACGCAGCATGCATGCCAAAGTCCATACCTGGACTGAGCCCATCAGCATCCTCCCCACCTGGTTTTCACCCTAAAGAACAAGTTACTTATTTCCATTAACACATTATCTGGTAGAGACAATTTCTAGCTGCAGATTCGATTTGAATTTCCCAGACATCAATCTGCATCTGGAAGATATTTGTGTGAGCAGAACGCCTGCGCACCATCGGGTGGCTTTGTTCAGTTCTGAGTGGCTTCGTCGGTGCAGGAAGTGACACTGTGGTCACCTATATAGGCACTATGCAGGCGCGTGGACATCAGTTACTTACATGATTTTCCACACCAGAAGTGCAGAGCCATGACGTGCACTAAGATTTGTGTGTCCAAACTAGGGCCCTGAAAGGAATCGTCCCTTGCCCTAGAAATCTGTCAGCAGAGTGGGGAGGCATGGGTAGCTCTGTAAGAAACCTGTAGCTAGATTTTACCAGATAATGCGTTACAGAAGGTAAGTAACTTGCTCATCTGATAGAGTGTTCTAGCTGCAGAAGCCTTACCTTTAAATAGATGCCCAAGCAATACCATCCTGGCTGTGGACAAGTTTAGCTAGACTAAAGTACAAGTTACTTACTTTTGGTAACGATATATCTGGTAGAGACATATACTAGTTCGAGATTCCTTATCTTAGAATTTCCCCCAGGCGTCAGACTGGATACCGAGATTTTTCTTTGAATAATACCCCTGTGCGTCGTTAGGTGGCGTCGTGATGACGTCGGGAGTAGTACATAGACACCGCCTCAGTGCAGTGACGTCAGTTTCTTGTCACAACTTTCCACATCAAAGCGCAGAGCCGCAAAGAACACTGAAATGGTGCACCAGTGCTAAGGCCCTGGATGGGAAGCCCTGTATCTAGAAATCAGTTTGCAAGCAGGGAGGATGGGTGGGTCGGTAAGGAATCTGCAACTAGAATATGTCTCTACCACATATTTCAGTACTGAAGGTAAGTAACTTGTACATCTGACGTAGACTTCTAGTTGCAGATTCCTCACCTGAGAATAGATACTCAAGCAATGCTATCCTCAGATATGTGGGCTGTGAACCAAGATTGCACTAGAAAGGCCAGTATGGCCGAACGACCAAAGCAGCTGCCCTTACGGACCGGACTGTCCAGGCAGTAATGTTTAGTAAACATGTACAGGGATGCCCACTTGCTGCCTGGAAGATATCCAGGACAGTAACTTTGCGTGCTAACGCTGTGGAAGTAGCAGTTGTTCTGGTGGAATAACCGTGCAAGCCTTCAGGGGTTGCTTCTTTGCCAAAGCGTAGCACATGTTGATGCAAAGAAGGACCCACCGCAAGATGGCACATTTTTGCACCGCCTTCCTTTTCTTTGCACCCACATATCCAACAAAGAGTTGATTGTCCACCCAGAAATCTTTAGTACGATTGAGATAGAACGCCAACGCTCTTTTTGGATCTAGGTGGTGGAGTCTCGCCTCCTCATGAAAAGGATGCGGAGGTGCTTAAAAAGTAGGCAAAGTGATGGACTGGTCTACATGAAAAGGTGTAACTACTTTGGGAAGGAATGAGGCCCTAGTGCGTAACACCACTTTGTCATTGTGCACAGACAAAAATTGGGGTTTAGAAGATAGAGCCTGAAACTCACTCACTCTGCAAGCAGAAGTGATGGCAACAAGAAAAGTAGTTTGAAAGTTAGGAGGCATAAGTAACAATTGTGCAACGACTCAAAGGGAGCACACATTAAGTAAGAACAAGATTGAGGTCCCATGGAGGCATGATAAACGGAGTGGGAGGAAATAAATGGGTGAGACCTCTAAGGAATCTACTAACAATAGGAGACTTAAAGAGTGAAGGCTGGGCCCCAGTGCCCTGCTGGGCCTTGGCCCCCCTCGGAAGACCATCCGCCGACTGCGCCCCCGGGCTGGGGGGCGCCGAAGCCACACCGGTTCCGGCACGTGGAGCGCGAGCAGAGGAGCGGGGCAGGGGTGACGAGGAGGAATGACGAAGGCCCTAGCCTAGGTGAACCCCCATATTGAAGTCCCAAAATCGGTGCCCAGAGGGGGACATCAGCCCACCGTGGATGACATCTAACTGACACAGTAACTCCGCCTAACAGGCACACAGGGGGGACGTCAGGGCAACAATCGGTTCACCCGATTGAGAACCACCACCCCGGAGGAACCCAACAGCCAAACACCTCCATGCCCGGGACCTGTTCCCCCCCCCCGCTAAGGAACTTGAGACAAACCTAGTGCACTCACCCCTGGGCATTGTACAACCTCCGATCGCCCCTTGACTGGATCTCCCCGCCCCGAGTGAACACTCCGAATCAGGCCCACATGGGCAAGAGACACAGATCCCTGTCATAGATATGCACTGCTCCCAATAGACCAAACCTGCAATTACTTGGGCCCATCAGACAACATGGGCAAAGGCAGAGCCTCCAAACAGGCGCAGCAATCCCAGCAGAAGATTGACCAATTTACCACGCCAATGGTCCCCCGAACCGGAGGAGATGCTCCGACTGACGAAGACGGGGTCAATACTATCCTTCTTGCAATTCAAACCTCGCAACGGGCGGTGGAAACAAAGATTGGAGAGGTGAGAGAAGAGATGAGCCTCGTAAGACAGGATCTCAGAAATGCAGTGGGCCGCATTACGGAGGTGGAGAACCGTGTCTCACAAACAGAGGACGACTTGACCGACCTCAGAGCCAAGGTGGCTCAGCTACAAACCCGGACCGGCGAGCTCCACCGCAGAGCGGAAGACGCGGAGAACCGCTCCAGACGCAACCGGTGTCCCGGAGGGAGCAGAAGATGGTAAAGCTACCGAATTCCTAGAGAACTGGATTAAATCCTGGATGCCGGAGAACTCTCTTTCGCCATGGTTCGCAATCGGACGAGCACACAGAGCCCTGGCACAGCGGCCCCCTCCAGGTGGCCCCCGAAGACCCATGATAGCGCGCTTCTTCAATTTTAAAGACCGAGACGCGATCCTCAGAGAAGCCAGGTGCTCCCCTGACCTCCTTTGGGCCAATCAGAAGATTTTGGTTTTCCCAGACTACACTCGAGAAGTCCAAACCAAGCGCCGATCGTACGAACAGGTGAAACAGAAGCTGAGAGCGATGCAACTTTCATACATGCTCCTCTTCCCAGCGCGCCTGAAGGTAATCCTGGCTGGGAAGGCGCACTTCTTTGAATCACTCTAGGAGGCGTGGGTCTGGCTGACGGAAGAAGGTATCGGAAACCGTAAGGGACCTGCTGATCCGTCTGGGGGACCCCGGGAATCACACCTAGGTGCACAAGCAACCATGAGGAGAGGTCGAAAATGCACCAGATCCAGAAGGGGAAGACCGAGGAACTCTGGTGCCCAAGCAGATGAGGACGCCCAATCGACCCTGGTCCCCCGTCGGGGGAGGTGCCGGTGGCTCACTCCGGAGAGCAGACCTCGAAAGAAGAGCGAGGAATGGACCGTTTGAGCCAGTCCCCCGAACTTAGTTAACACTGGTCCCACATGTACTGGGCTCCTCTGCGCGTTGGGCCACGTCGGCGGAACCGAATAACATCCCGAGCGGCTGGGGCGGAAACGCACCCACGGCGGCACCACGCCGAACAAGCTAATGACTTTATTATAGACAGTGGGTTTTTCGTTAATTAACTGCAACTGATTCGACATACAGGAGGGGTCCACCACTCCACTCGATGGCAGTCTATACGACTGTGCAGCCCCCGTTGGGCATTAGGGCGACAGATGCTTCCGAGGTAGAAGTATGGGGTGGGGGGAAGTTGGGAAGTTTAAAGCTCATGTTAGGGCTTAGTGAAGTGTTTGTGATAAGATACCATAGCAATGCCTACACCTGCCACACCAATCCCTTCCAATCAGCGGGCCTGTCCCTGAGCCCCTGGTCAGGTCCTCGAGTTCTCGTAACGCACCCATGGCACACACAACCCCCGCACTGACACAGATTCTCTCATGGAATGTCAACGGCCTCCTAGATAAAATTAAAAGAACCGCAGTGTTTAGCACCCTACGCAGGTATGCCCCCTCGGTGGTCCTCCTGCAGGAGACCCACTTACTTGGAACTAACTGCCCTATCCTAGCACGGGGAGACTTTGACAAAGCCTTCCACGCGGGCTTCTCGAGGGGCTCCAGGGGGGGGTGGCCATCTTATTTCATCGCTCACTACCCATAGTGGTTACAGCCACACAATCAGACCCACAGGGTAGATTTGTTACGGTGACCGGCATATTGCACGGGTCGCCGATTAACATCGTATGCGCATACGCTCCCCCAGCTGGCTTTGATACATTCTTACTAACTCTCCGCCGGGCGATTATAGGCCTCCCGCAGGGACTCACGCTTATTGGAGGCGACTTTAACTCGGTCTTAGACCCTAAAATAGATGTAGCCGGACCTATTTCAACCGTACGAGTTGGGAGAGCAACCAAGTTAAACGGCTGGACAGCAAGCCTAGGCCTGTGCGAGGTTTGGAGGACATGGCACCCCAGAACGCGACAATACACACACACACTTCAGCGGCCCATAACTCCCAAGCGCGAATTGACCTGGTGCTCATGCCCGCCTTGGACATCCCTAAAGTCACTGGTGCCGAGATATTATCTAGAGGAGTCTCGGACCACTCCCCGGTGCGTATCTGGGTAGGAGACATAGCCCCAAATCAACGCCCCGTGTGGCGGATGAACGCGTGGTACCTACAAAATAACGATTTCACTCTTGAAATGAAGGACCACCTTACCCAGTACTTCCGTACAGTCCCCGGGCATACTCTGGGCAGCATGTAAAGCCACACTCAGAGGCTATGCCAGGTACCGTGTACGCGCCCGTGAACGAGCGCGAGACTTACAAGTGACTACCCTTGAAGCCAAAGCTCTGGCCCTGGAGCAGTCTGAGACTCCCGCAGCATCAGCATCTGATCTGAGGAGTCTAACAATGATTAGAGAGGAAAAAAGACAGTTAGTGTTTGAGGCTGCAAGGCACACATGGAGAGCGTCATCGGCCCGTGTGTATGGATGGGGTGAGAAAAATGGCAAACTCCTGCATTGGTTGGCCTCACGCCCCCTAGCTGACAGAGTTATCCCGGAGGTCGCAGACGAAGCAGGCTCTGTCGCACAGACCCCCAGTGAAATTGCTGCGAGTTTTGCATCATACTACGCCCAGCTATACGCTATGCGCCCCCGCCCACGAATAGAAAGGGAATCCCCCCTTCTGGATGACATAACTCTCCCTAAAATCCCACAGGCGACCAGAGAGACCCTAGAGGAAACCATAACCCTGGCCGAAATAACAACGGCCATATCTGGTCTAGCATCAGGCAAAACACCTGGACCGGACGGCTTCCCATCTGAGCTCTATGGCAGATGTGGAGACATTTTAAGCCCACATCTACTCAATATGTTTAACGAAGCAATGAAGTCAGGCCGCTTCCCCACCGGAATAGATCAAGCCACAATAGTGGTGATTTCAAAGACCCGCCCGCCATCACATGACCGTTCGGCCTACAGACCCATCTCCCTGTTGAACACTGAGATCAAAGTGCTCTCAACACTACTTGCTACCAGGATGAAGGCAGTGCTCCCCTCGCTGATACACCCAGATCAGTGCGGCTTCATGCCCTCACGTAGCACCAGACACTGCATTAGGAGACTACATAATGCTTTGGCTCGCCGCGGCACCTTGACCAAGTCCCCTCTTGCCCTCCTTCTAATAGACTTTGAAAAAGCCTTTGATACTGTGGATTGGTCATATCTAGAACAAGTTCTAAGAAAGAGCGGATTCGGACCCAAATTCAGAAGTCTGATAAAGCTGCTCTACTCCAATCCGACAGCTCGTATTCAGGTAAATGGGGTGGCATCAGACCCATTTCCCATTCGTCGTGGGACCCGACAGGGATGCCCGCTTTCGCCGCTACTCTTTGCCCTGGCAATTGAGCCACTGGCAAAGCTGCTAAGAGAAGACCCACTAATAACAGGCTGGACCTGGCCCGCGGGACCGGAGGACCGGGTAGCACTGTACGCCGACGACCTCCTCCTTTACCTCTCCAACCCGGCAATGAGTGGCCCACGAGCTCTTGAACTCCTAGAGCTCTTTTCACAAGCCTCTGGGCTCACCCTGAACGCCAACAAATCCCTGCTGATCCCACTACATCCCTCGAGAGACTGTGTGAGCTGGCAGACAAACATCCCAATCCGCCGCAACAGTTTTAAATACCTGGGGGTTCATATAACTCTACTCCCCGAGCTTGCGTGGGAACTAAATATTACACCGCTCCTTAAGAATTCCAAGAGAGACCTTCAACGCTGGCAGAATTTACCACTCAACACACTGGGAAGAATAGCCTTATACAAAATGATGGTGCTCCCCAGATTCCTATACCACCTGCAAAACTTCCCCCACCTCATCCCCCGGAAATGGTTTAACGAGGTTGAGACTATAACACGCCAATTTCTGTGGCACGGCTCCCGCCCCAAGCTAGCCCTTGTCACATGCCAAAGAGACATTCACGAAGGGGGACTGGGAATGTCCAACATTTATTTTTACTACCTAGCCATGCGCCTACTGGTGATCAATGACTGGCTATCGGGAGGATGGACCTTCCCCGCGTACAGATTGGAACTTCAGGAGATGGACTATAACAGGGTTTTTAATGCCCTATATGGGGGCGTGATCCCGCAGTCCGTCCCGGAGGTGACCAGACTGGTATTCACGGGATGGAGAGCAGCGCAGGGGGCCACAGGGTGGTGGTCTTGTCTAACTCAACAGACACCTCTCTGGCAGGGAAAATGGCTAAAGGAAGTCTCCATGCTAAAAGGCTTTCGGAAATGGGACATTATTGGGATAACTACACTTGGCGACATCTGGGACGACACACACATTCGACCCTTTGGGGAGCTTCAGAAAACATACTCCTTAAACAACACCCAGTTTCACAAATATCTACAGCTCAGACATGCTCTATTGGTACACGTACGGCCCGGAGACAACATCCCAGAATATAGTCCGCTAGAAGCGAAAATTATGATGGGGCATCTAAACAAAGGGGGAGTTTCCCAAATATACCGCTCCATCCTTACCAACACATCCCCTCCCCTCGAGGAACTTCGCCGGAAATGGGAGGGCTGGGTGGGCCCCATGGAGGACTTAGACTGGAGGGAGTCTCTAATGGCTCCCCGAACATTGGCCATATCCACGCGATTTCAGCTGTTACAGACCCTCTACCTACATGCAGCCTACCTTACCCCTAAGAGACTCCACCGAGCGGGTCTTCGACCCACAGATGAGTGCCCCCGGTGCTCTCAAACGGGGGCAGATTTCTTCCACATGGTCTGGGCCTGCCCGGTTATAGAGTCATATTGGTGGTCAGTTGTAGGGGAGATCTCCGAAGTACTACAATCAACAGTGGAGATATCCCTGATATCACTTTTACGGGGTGAATGGGCGAGACAGGGCTAAACAGATCGAGTCGTACATTTCTGGGAGTGGCCTGCCTAGTGGCAAAAAGAGACATTATGCCAGAATGGAAGGCCGTAAAAGCACCATCCCTTAACAAATGGAGACGGGGAGTCGATTGGTGTGCAGGATGTGAAAAAATGGTGTACGAGGCGAGAGGTTGCCCTGAAAAATATAATAAAATATGGGGGAGCTGGCTGGGTCTGCTCGCCGATTGATTAATCTGGGATAACAGATATTTTTATGCGACCCCCCCACAACAAAAGCCTCCCAGGGAGCATGGGGCAACAACAGCAGCGACCCCCACTCTGGGTGTGAAAGGGGCCGGTCCAGGACCGCACGAGGTGGAGGGCAGGCCGATCTCCCTCAGATGTGGTACTGACAAAGGGCACCACCTTACCTGAATGCCATAATGACGAGGCTAAAACTCAAATACTCCAAAAACTAAAATTTATTCCAGTTTATATTGAGGCCACGGGGCCAATCAGGTCCCCTCGGCTCACAGGACGAGTAAGATGGAAGTGGCAGAGGTTACACCGTGAGGAGGGTGGTATGGTAGTGTTATTTATATATTTCAACTATTGCTACAATGTATCAATGTTGTGTTTTTTTTTTTTTCCTTTTTTGTTTTTTCTTCAAAATAAAAAAATAACTTTATAAAAAAAAAAAAGAAAAAAAAAAAAAAAGAGTGAAGGCTGATCAGGCAACCTAAGAAATACAAATAGCCGCTAAATAGCCTTTAACGGTGCCCAAAGGATGAATAAACAAAAGAACCTCAGATAGAGGATCAGAGGGGGGATCAACATATTTGTTGGTACACCATGCCACAAATTTATGTCAATGACAGGTGTATACCATTTTGGTGGAGGGATGCCTGGCTGCCAACATTACATCACAGACTTTGGGCGGAAGGTCAAAAGCCATCAACTGCTGCCGCTCAATCTTCACCGCATCGAAGGAGGCGGTGTCGGACAGTGCCATTCCGACTCAGAGTCATTGGGGATCAGGATTGGGTTGACGTCAATAGTGGGCACCATCGATGTCAGGAGCATCAACAGTTGAGCTGAGGAGGGTCTCAGTGGTACGACCGGCATCGGTACTGATCCGAGAGCAGATACGGAGAGGACCTCGGTGGCTGGAGCCAGAGCCGTCGGGGAACCCGAAGGCCCTCCAACCAAACTCCAGGGCCCTAAGGCGCAGCAGCGGGGTCAGA
Source organism: Pleurodeles waltl (assembly GCF_031143425.1). Taxonomy (NCBI): domain Eukaryota; kingdom Metazoa; phylum Chordata; class Amphibia; order Caudata; family Salamandridae; genus Pleurodeles; species Pleurodeles waltl. The sequence continues at coordinate 100,430,515 of NC_090437.1, forward strand.
CTGCCCAAAAATGATGCGCATGGCCTCACAGAATTGGGCAGGGGTCGCTCCGACTCCTGGAAACTCGGGGAGGCGAGGTGGACCCTTAAGTAGGCTCCTTGCGCATTACATCAGCCGAGCGACGGGGTGAAGTCGAATGATGATGAGATTTCTTTGACTACTACTACTTCCTACCTTCACCCGAAGAGTTAGTGGACAGCGAGTGGTGGTGGCTCCACGAATGGTCTTGAGACCTTACTCTCAAGCGGGACCGATGCGAAGTCGAGCGCCGGGCCGCCATAAGCTTGAGGGACCGCTCCCTGAAGGCCTTCCGGTGCATGGCCCGGCATTCAGAGCACAACTTCCGGTCGCGGTCGCGCTCCAGGCACCACAAACAGACCCGATGCGGATCCATCACAGACATTATGCGGAGCCAGTCTTCGCAAGGTTTAAATCCGGTCTTCGGGGACATCTTGATGCACCAAAACTTCACCAAAAACACGACAAACAGGTCAAATCAGTCAAAAATTACTAGGGTAGCTCTCTGTGGATCAGCACATGGCGGGGAAAGAAAGAACTAACATCACTGTGCTGAGGCGGCGTCTATGTACTACTCATGAAATCAAAGTGACTACGACACCCATGAAGTCGACCGACATCACCTAAAAAACGCAAGGGTATTGCTTGAAGAAAAATATATGGATCCAATCTGACGCCTGGGGGAAATTCTAAGGTAAGGAATCAGCAACTAGAAGTCTCTATCAGATACGTCCAGAACAGGAGAAATGCCCATCTCTGCGGACCTGACTGTCCAGGGAGTGGTGTCTGGCAAACATGCGCAAGGATGCCCATGTTGCTGCCTGGAAGATGTCTAGATCTGGAAATCCATGTGCCAACGCCATAGTTGTAGCCTTTACTCTGGTGGAATGGACCATAAAGCGCTTCGGAGGCTGTTTCCTGGCCAGGACGTAGCAGATCTTTATACAGAGAATGACCCAGAGTGAAATAGTTCACTTCTGTGCGGCCCAACCTTTCTTAGGTCTGATACAGCCCACGAAGAGCTGGGCGTCCACCCGGAACTCTTTTTCTGCGGTCAGGGTAGAACAACAATGCTCTTTTTGGATCCAGACGGTGAAGTCACTCCTCTTCTATAGAGAGGTGGAGGAGCATAAAAGGTGGGCAGTGTGACAGATTGTCACAAATAGAATGGGGTTACCACTTTTGGAAGGAAAGAGGCCCTATTGTGAAGCACCACTTTGTCTGCAAACACAGTCAGGTAGGGAGGCTTGGATGACAAAGTCTGCAGCTCACTCAGCCTCCGGGCAGATGTTATTGCTACTAGAAAGGCCATCTTGATGGAAAGCAGTCAGAGGGGACAGTTGTGAAGTGGCTCGAAGGGAGCAGACAAGGTATGTGAGAACTAAATTAAGATCCCACTGAGACATGATAAAGGGCGTAGGGGAAAAACATATGTACAAGTCCTTTGAGAAACCTACAATAGGGGACTTAAATAAAGAGGATTGGTCAGGCAGCCACAGAAAGGCGGACAGAGAAGAGAGATAACCCCTTAAGGGTGCCCAGAGCACAGCCCTGCTGGGCAAGGGTAAGAATGAAAAGAAGAATGTCAAAAAGAGAGAAAGAAAGAGGTTTGACAGACCTTTCTGTACAACATGTTACACATTTTTACCATCTGCAGGAGAACACTGTCTTGGTAGAGGGACAACTGGCTGCCACAATAATGTTACAGACTTCGGGAGGAAGATCAATAGCGATCAACTGTCGCACTCAATCTCCATGCAAGAAGCCGTAGAATTGACAGGTTTGGGTGAAGGACCCTCCCCTGTGCTGTGTGAGAAGATCCTCCCGAAGGGGCAGTCTGTGGGGGATCTATGCTCATTTTCAGAAGCTCAGGATAACAGACTCTCCGTGCCCAACCCGGAGCCACAAGAATGACTTGGGCCCAGTTGTTCCTGATCTTCTGGAGAACTCTGGTCGGAAGTGGTATGGGCAGAGCACGTACAGGGAGCCTGAGCTCCACTCATGATGGAAAGAGTCTCCAAGTGATAGCTGCCTTTGAAAATTCAGATGCATAAAACTGATGACATTGGAGGTGAACAGATCAAACCAAGGGTCTGCCCAATGGTGAAATAGCCTTTGTGCCACCTCTGAATTGAGACGCCATTCGTGATCCAAAAGGCATGGACGGCTGAGTTCATGTGCCCTGGTGTTCAGAGAACCAGCCAAGTGTTGAACCGCTAGGGTTAAGCCCTGCTGTTTCTGCCCAGTCAAGTGATGCAGGGCCTCTTGACAAATGGTCCACAAAACCATCACGCCCTGCTTATACCGGTACTGTAGTGTAGGCTCATTATTCTAACCAAGAGCAGGGATGATTGGGCAGCCGAGCGCATGATACAATTGACTCTTCAGGGAAATCGTGGTCACTCGGATCGCATCCATTTCTCTCCGTTACATTAGTCTCACATGTTTAAGGACAATCAGAGGCAGAATATATTTCAATAAGGTTTTATTGAAGTAACTGCATCTTAGATAATAAAGCATGTACTGCAATACCTAGGACGATGAAGCATGACAGGATGAAAACTGTGACAAGGACAGTAAAGCATAAAAATAACGCTACCATATTGTCACTAGAGTCGTTACAATAGCTCCTACCTAGGCTATGTTAGAGCACAGCATGTTAAGCTCTAATTCTGCCCTTCAGGTTTTGCCTGGGAAGACATCATCCCTCATACCTGAGCAAGAGGCCTGTAGTCTACATAAGCAGCTGCAATGAAGCACTCAGCAATCAGCGTATAGCCGTCGTCATCTGCCTGGAATCTCCCTCTAACGTACATGGGTCAAAGTTGTGTTTTTATAATAAAACAGCTGATATTCCAAGAAAGGATCTATACGTAAGAGTGTCTCTAGTGTTCATAGAAACATACACAAAGTGTGACCAGATTTGCCAGCAACCTATCTTAGTGCAGCCTTGAGAAAAGCACAGAGTGAAAGAAATGTCTTGTTTAAGAACGCAGCGCTGGCCTAGGCAACGAACAGCTAGATAGAGAAAATGAAACAAGACCGCAAATGTGGCTATTGCTAAAATAATAAACAAAGCTGAATAAAATATATCTAGGTTAAAGTGCACAGCGGCAGGACTAGTTCGCTAGAATAACGTGTATTAAGCTATAACTAAAATGGCTACACAACACCACAGTAGGCGGTGGTCTGGAAACACCAGCAATATCTTCCCCTTGAGAGAGTGAAGAAATGCTTTCAGTGCTAGCTGGATTGCACCGAGCTCCAACAAGTTAATGTGGAGTCTGGATTCCACCAGAGACCAGAGTCCTCCGATTTCCACCGCTTCCAGATGTCCACCACACTCCAGGAGTGACACATCTGTCAATACTGTCAGATCTGGTTGGGAAAGGGAGAGAAGTCTGCCTTTGATCCCAACTGTGGCTCCTAAGCCACCACTGCAGGTTGTTTGCAGTTTCCTCTGAGATCTAAACTATATCAGAGAGATACCCGTGTTACTGCAGCCACTACAACTTTAGGTGCCATGGCAGAGCCACCTGGGATGATTTACTAACAGGATGCAGGAGGCCATGAGGCCCAGCAACTCAGTCTCACTTTCACCAAAATCCAGGACAGAGGCTCAAACATTGGTATCATAGCCTGAATATCATATGCTCCTGGCAAAGGAAAAGCACAATTCAGCCTAAACGGAGCACACGCTTACAGGAGATGGGTGGCTCTCACACACTCATGTTTTTCACCTTTGCGAGTGAATATAAATTACTGTTACAACAGTGATCTTGTGATTTTCCCACTCTTTAAATTTAGGCTTTTTCCAATGATAAACTAGTCAAAGTCCAGAGTTGTTTACAAAACTTCTGAAGTCTTCATCCGGTAAACCGCAAAGATACTGGCCATTCTTTTAGACAATGCAGGCCTCTTATTGAAGCTCTCGAAGGAAGTATAGATATGCCGCCTATATGATTTTAGGCAGCGCATGTGCATTTCGTTGTATCCCTTTCAGGTGGAGTGGATGGGACAACGTGCTGATGAGGATGGGTCTGTGGGAGCAAAATGTTAAAGGGGCTGAGACCTCTTCAACTTGATTCTCAACCCAAGGGCTTGCCCACATTTTACCTGGCCATAACCTGATGAGCTCCAATCTGTCTGTCCTGGTGAGACCCATGGACCATTGGCCATAACGGTTAAAACATCATCAAACTCACCCCACTTGACTGAATACAGATGGACCTGACCAGAATCAATATATGAAGTTCGGCAGGTTCTTTGTTTATCAGAACTGGATTCAGCTCAGACAAGCTTGACAAATTCACTACAATTTTTCTCAGCTTTCACACTCTCACACATTAGCTATTACTTAGGCAACTATTTTAATAAAGAGTTTAAAGGCTAATATTTGATCCACCATGAATATGTTTATATTTTCAGTAATAATTAGAATACAGATGTATAACAGTTTTGTCAAATAACAAGCAATAATTACACACTTCTTTTTGTGTATTGCTGTCCCTAAATATTTTGAACTCTATATGTTAAAGGTGCAGTTCATAGAGGACTTATGTAAACCACTGACAGGTCTTTTTTCTTTGAGTATGCAAGATATGAAGTACCCCAAATGTATACTATTATTAGAACCACTCTTTGTAATCCATTATCTTTTATGGTAATCACTCTAAGTATGCAGTATTGCATAAAATAACAATTTACACTCAAATAGATTAGTAATAAAGTGTGAAAGCTGTACGCACCAGTAGAAGAGTTTGCTGCAGCTGAAGAAACTGATGTGTTAACTGAAGGTTGCGATTGACTACTGAAAAATAGATCTTCCTCTCCTCCAAACAACAGGTCTTCTGAGGACGCACTTAATGCTCCACCATTAAATAAGTCATTGAGTAAATCTGCGTTGCTTGTTGAGCTCTTAATAGCTGACGGACTCAACTCTACTTCAGATTCAGATTCTAGGCCTAGTAAATCAACAGTGTTTTCAACCGGTGTCTTATTAAACTGGGCACACGGAGGGTCAAAGTTTGCCTCAAAAACCATATTTTCATCTTTTGTAAGTTCTGGTGTACTGGATATTTCATTTTCTTCCTCTTTTACTGCTCCATGCTCATTAAAGACAGAGAACTCTTCGTCTGATGGATCACTTTCATTCATATCATCTATTGCTACAGTGAGATCATCCTGTGAACAGTGGTTATTTCCATTGCTTTCTGCAGTTCTTCTTTCTGTGCAATTCAAACAAAATTTAAAATTTGTTATTATTAAAACAACTTCTGTGTGATAACAGATCAGCAACTTTAAATATGTTTAATTGCTCAATATGAAACTTTTCTCTGCTTCAATGACATCAACAAGAGTCATAGAAAGGTGTTCCTGGACAACCTTATGATGGGGATTTAAGTATGCCTTTTTGTGTGAAGCTGACCCAATTCCTCTGCTCCCAGCATTTGTTGTACCAGTTCCT